>NC_139947.1:39738468-39758468 GCF_963454915.1 Gymnoscopelus microlampas | reverse complement strand
AGTCTTAACTAGTCCAGTCTGTTCCATGCTAGTATAGCCTATATCGCCGTCCCCTAGTCTGTTCCATCAAAAGGCTGGACTAGGCTAGACCTGGGTGTACTAGGCTTTGATGTTGTAGTCTCTACTGGTCTCTAATAGACTGTTTTAAATTCCAGTAGGCTGTGCTGGTCTGTACAATGCTATATTAGGCTGTACAAGGCAGATCTGTACTATGGTCTACAAAGGTTCATGCAAAACTATTGATCGTGCACACACAAGCTATTGCCCGTGTTCACAGTGGTTAGTCCCAATGGTCTGAGTATCTACAGGGCTGACAAGAGCCTAGCACAGCCTAATAGAGCCTAGTATAGTCTAGTACATCCTAGTACAGCCTAATCTATCCTAGTCCAGCCTTATCAGTCCTAGCATAGCCTTGTACCCCCTCCCCTATTCTGTTCTCCCAAAAGGCTGGACTAGTCATGGGTGTACTAGGTTGTACTATACTAGACTCTACTGGTCTATAATAGGCTGTTTTAAGCTCTAGTAGGCTGTGCTAGGCTGTACTAGGCTCTATTAGGCTGTGCAAGGCAGATCTGTACTATGGTCTACAAAGGTTCATGCAAAACTATTGCTCGTGCACACACAAGCTATTGCCCGTGTACACAGTGGTTAGTCCCTATGGGTTGAGGATCTACAGGGCTGACAAGAGCCTAGCACAGCCTAATAGAGCCTAGTATAGTCTAGTACATCCTAGTACAGCCTAATCTATCCTAGTCCAGCCTTATCAGTCCTAGCATAGCCTTGTACCCCCTCCCCTATTCTGTTCTCCCAAAAGGCTGGACTAGTCATGGGTGTACTAGGTTGTACTATACTAGACTCTACTGGGCTCTAATGGTCTGCTTTCAGCTCTAGCAGCCGTTGCTAGGCTTTACTGGGCTCTATTAGGCTATAGAAGGCAGTACTTTACTTTGGCCTACAAATGTTCATGCAAAACTATTTCTTGTGCACACACAAGCTATTGCCCGTGTACACAGTGGTTAGTCCCTATGGGTTGAGGATCTACAGGGCGGACAAGAGCCTAGTACAGCCTAATAGAGCCTATTAGAGTCTAGTACAGCCTATTACAACCTAGTCTAGCCTAGTCCGGCCTGTTCCATGCTAGTATAGCCTATACCACCCTCCCCTAGTCTGTTCTCCCAAAAGGCTGGACTAGTCTTGGATGTACTAGGCTGTACAGTACTAGACTCTACTGGTCTCTAATAGGCTTTTTAGCGGCTCTAGCCGCTCTATACCTGACTTTGTCCGTGTGCGTCAACGTTCTGATTGGTCAGGTGCGTCAACAAAGTGATTGGTCAAGCTTCACGCGACACATGGCTATAAACACATTATAAACACATATCAATGACAAAATGTATCAAAGGCGCCGCTACCTTCACACAGGGTGTGATTTTTTAATCTCTAGTAGGCTTTGCTAGGCTGTACTAGGCTATATTAGGCTGTACAAGGCAGATCTGTACTATGGTCTACAAAGGTTCATGCAAAACTATTGCTTGTGCACACACAAGCTATGGCCTGTGTACACAGTGGTTAGTCCCTATGGTCTGAGTATCTACAGGGCTGACAAGGGACTAGTAAAGCCTAATAGAGAGTATTAGAGTCTAGTACAACCTAGTACAACCTACTCTAGCCTAGTCCAACCTGTTCCATGCTAGTATAGCCTATAGAAATGATTTCATGTGCATGCCATAAGCAATGCACAACACGTCGTTGCAAATGCCGGAAATCTGGGTTACGATGCACAGCCATGTGTGCATGTCAGCAACGGAGTGATGATCAACCTCCTTGTATGAATGTGGTCTAGTGTCTAGACTTTCGTTCAACAATGGCCAATACAGTATCTTTAGAGTACTAAACCGTTATCTGTTATGGGGGCCGCTATTTTGCATATTTCGGAGTAGGCTGATTATTATATTATATTATCATATTATATTACTTACAAATTCTTTACTCACATTGTAGAAAATGTATATAGACACTTCATTTGTCAATTTTGCTTGCCTGGCCACAGAGTTATTGAAGATAAAGGTGCGAATTTGCCAATTTGGCAGCCATTCAGATATGCAGATTAGAAGGTCAAAAACTAAACATTTAGCATGGGGAAAAAGTATGTATTTTAGATGTCCTAAGGATGGCAAAAATACAGATAATTAGGAACAAAATAAGGGGGATGCACCTTTTGCACCGTTTGAGTACTACGGTACATCATTTTATGTAATAGTGGCCTCTAATTTGCATATTTATTTACATTTATTACATTACAAATATCTTCCACACATTGTATGACCCTCAGAACATAAATATATACACTTTATTTGTCAGATTTGCTTGCTTTGTTATAGAGTTGTTTAAGAAATACTTCAAAATCGGCAGCCATTTTGATATGCAAATTAGGAGGTTAAGCACTAAGAATTTTGCTTGGGAACCGTGTTTTTCTGATTCAGCACCCTTGAATTATGTAAAATGGCCTGGTTCCCGACTTTTACCCCCAAATGCCTCTAACAATCACATATTTCAGAAATCCCACCGGTCTATATCCCATGGGCCCCATTTTCTTCGACCGCGAGAACTTCTTGTGCCGGTGTTATACCTTCATACCGGTGTAATGATCTTAAAATTAGGTGTATGTTCTGGGCACAAAGTTAACTTCCCCACAGAATTTGTGCTCCAAAGACCAGTTTGGAGCTCATTATTCAGAACAAAATTACTACTCATAGTGAACTGCCCATTTAATGCCAAAGAAGAAAAAGGAATGCACCGAAATATTGAAAATGAATTGTTGTTTTATTTCCATGCTACTGTACCATTCAAATTGTGTACTAGCAACAAGACACAACAACACACTAAACAACACCACATTACACTGTGTTATGAATTGTCAGAATCTGGTAGCAGGGCTGTTTCACTGGTGTTTTGCAGTTGTGACACACACAGCCTCACACAATACCACACAAACACACACACACACACACACACACACACACACACACACACACACACACACACACACACACACACACACACACACACACACACACACACACACACACACACAATCAATCTACCCAAGGCTAACTGTGACATAAAGTGTGCTTTGAAATTTTACAGAGGGACAAAATGGTCTTGACCTATAACCACACACACACACACACACACACACACACACACACACACACACACACACACACACACACACACACACACACACACACACACACACACACACACACACACACACACACACACACACACACACACACACACACACACACGGTTAGACTACTTGCCAAACGCCACAGTACTACATATAACAGTGTGACTTATCTCTTCAATCAACGGCAAATAACCAACGGACAAAGAGAAAGAAAAAGAGATAAAGAGACAGGGAGACAGAACAGGAGACACACAGGTCTCAGACAGAGGGACACAGAAAGGAGAAACAGAGCATGGGAGTCAAGCGGGGAGGACAGGAGCAAAGAGGAAAGGAGTGCAGAGGAGAGAGGAGCTAGAGGGAGCTTTATCTGATCTAATTTCCCTCCAGCACTATCCCCCCCAATCCCCACTGTGTGTGTGTGTGTGTGTGTGTGTGTGTGTGTGTGTGTGTGTGTGTGTGTGTGTGTGTGTGTGTGTGTGTGTGTGTGTGTGTGTGTGTGTGTGTGTGTGTGTGTGTGTGCGTGAGAGTGGCAGCGGATCAGGCTGCTGGCAGGGGCAAGAGAGAGGCAGAAGAAACAGAAATAGAGAGAGAGAGAGAGAGAGAGAGAGAGAGAGAGAGAGAGAGAGAGAGAGAGAGAGAGAGAGAGAGAGAGAGGGGAAAGGCACAGATCCTTGAGGGGATTTGGAGACAGACCTCTTTAAGGGAGACAAACAAGGCAGGAAACACCAGTAAGGAAGGAAGAGAGAGAGGGAGGAATGAAGGTTGGGAAAAATGGAAAAAGACAGTGAGAGGACAGTGTTGTGTTTGCTGTAGATCTTCATGTATAAAATATGAGGCACAACTATCTCTGCATAACACGAAAACACCACCTATTACATTCTGGAATCAAACACCGATGCAAACGTCAACAGAACATCTCCTCCCGGAAAATAGCAGAACTGCAACATCTCTCAGCATGCGGCATTCTTCCCACACACTAGCCAATACACGTCTAATATTTTTCAATGACGGCAGACAATGCAGTAGAACAGTGGTTCTGAAAGTGAGGTCCAGGGACCGTCAGGGTTCCTTATGGATCCTAACAGGTCTATAACTCTGAGAGTTATGGGGGTACTTGAAAGTTTGAAAACCACTGCGGTAGACAGTGCTTCCGGAGCTAAGGACAAGGTTTCCACTTCTTTATTGGTTACAGTATAACTCAAATGTTATAATTAGAGTAATAACATCTATTCTATAAAGTTCAAGTTGTGAGTTTGTCTGGACAAACATGCCCTTATATGGACATGCCTGACGCATAGCCCATATCGGGTCAGTATAGAGCACCGAAGTCCTGGCGTCACTGCCAGTAGAGGGCGCTTTCCGCAGGTTCATGGCTTTACTTTTTGTATTGATATCCTCATTGGGGAATCTTATATCGCTTCATATAAGAACTGTGTTCCAAAAATAAACACTCATATGTACTCATATGGATATGAAGCATCGACTGAATGTACACATTTACTCAAAGAGTAACACAATATAAACACTAGAAACGAGTCAAACAACCCAAAGACTACATTTCCCATGAACGTGGCTGCTGTGGGGACAGTGATTTCAGACCCGGAAGTAGTAGTTCTTAAGACTTTTAAGGAAGAATTAATTCCATTTTCGCCAGAAACAGGCTGCATCATGGAGATCCCTGACGTGAGCGCATCGGCGTTAATAGGCAACGGTTTCTGTTGTTTGTGACGTCAGACCAGAGCTCGGTCAGAGCTGAAAGCGTGCGTGCGTGTGTGTGCTGAGATTTGGTACACTGATCTATGAACTGCAGTAGCTTGTATACAGTATGACCTCGTGGTAATCTCACACAATGTAGGGTCTGTGTGTGTGTGCGCGCGCACCAAGGGGCAAGGCTGAGATATTTACTATGAGGCCAACCCGGATGTTTAGTAAATGTCCAGCGAGAGGCGCTGTTTCACCCGTGCCGACCTGTGAGTTCAGAAAGAATTTATTTTAACGCAAGCCGATGGGTTTTTACCAACTTTCAGACTCGATTTTCTTACTGTAATAAAAATTGTCATAAATTCTATATGCTTCCAGTCGCTAGTTTAAAGTCTCCTTTCAATCATCAGGATATGCGTTTTGCTAAATTATGGTTCTATTTATTATAAAATTGACGATAAAGTAGGCTATTCTCTAGGAGGGGCGGGATGATTTGATTGACACGCTACACAACCAATAGCATTCATTCCCCGCCCCCCGCTCTTGATTGACAAGTTACCCAACCAATAATGGTCTGAACTCATTCTGACGCGTAGTGAAAGATGGCGGAGCCACAGTCTGCAGCAAAGGATTCATTTTCGGTCTGTAGAAAGCAGCGGAGGGGGTTTGTCCATCTCATTTATACAGTCTATGGCGCGCACACACAGAACGTCAACATCTGTGTATGACGTGTGTGTGTGTGTGTGTGTGTGTGTGTGTGGGGATGGGTGAGGATGATCATCTGCAGGGCTGAAAGGGTTTATGGGGGCTGCTCCCCTTCTGTTTGTATGAGCCTATGAGGTGATGGACAGAGTTTGTGTTCCAGCCCCGTCTCTACCGTACATCATAATTATATTATATAAAACTATTTCCTATTTCCATGGTTATTTATTGCAAAATTCCATCCTACTCAGTTCAAAACAATCCTTTAGCAAAGGTTTTACACATCAAGCCTTTTGTCTTTTCCATTCAGTAACTCTAATGATGTGGTACTTCATTCAAAAGGATTGATTGGATACTTTATTAACACGACTGAGGGATGATAGGCTGTGTAGATAGAGAGATGATAGGGTGTAGAGATGGATGGATGATAGAGGGAGAATAGGGTGTACAGTATAGATATAGGGATGATATGATAGGGTGTATTGATAGAGGGGATGATAGAGGGAGGATAGGGTGTATGGATGGAGGGATGATAGAGGGAGGATAGGGTGTATGGATGGAGGGATGATAGAAGGAGGATAGGGTGTATGGATGGAGGGATGATAGAGGCAGGATAGGGTGAATGAATAGAGGGATGATAGAGGGAGGATAGGGCGTATGGATAGAGGGATGATAGATGGAGGGCAGGGTTCCACTCTGTGCTGAGGCTTAAACATCTGTGTGGTGTGGATTCCAGGCCTCATATTATCCTTCTCTCTCTCTCTCTCTACGACATCTGTCTCATCTAGATTCACCTCCAGGTCCCCCCCCCCTCCTACACACACACACACACACACACACATACGCGCGCACACTCTCTAGGCTGTCTATGCCTTCTCCCCTCTCCTCTCTCTCCTTCATTAATCTCTCTTTCTCTCCATTCTATCAGTGCTGCAGTGAACATGCAGACAGAGCTGTGTGTGTAATGGAATGCTGTCATAAACCCAGGAGACAGCGATAATCACAGACTTAATGGAAACACACACTAGGAGCTGGGAAGTGTCATCCTGGGGTTTCTCTGTCTTTCAGAGACATTTATTACAGAGCTATCTTGCTAGCTAGCTGTTTTTTATCACAATATTCTCATTTAAATTCTACGCAACAAAAAGAATAGGTGATGGAATGGAATTAAGCACATGCACCCTATCGCGTCCCTATTCAGGGGAGAACATTCTGCGAAAATAGCAGCTGGGGATATACTAGCGGACCTAGTATAGAGCCCTGGGGGAACTATATAAGTGGTTAACCACCTGAACCCCCAGCATCCATATTCTGGGGGGAACATTAGCCAAAAATTGGTGTCATAACAGCAAATAGACAACATACAGTAAACACAATAAAACACCACACCAAACAATGGCAAGCTTCAAAGCACATACGTGTATATAAAAACACCTCCTAAATCTAACCTAAGGTTTCACGAAAAAATATATAAAAGAATCCTGTTGCTATACAGATAGCAACATCTAAAATGACACCGATACTTTACCGGTTTTAAAGGTATTGACTTAATGGGTTAAAACAGATTTTTTTGATATGATACAATGGGAGTTCAAAACCACGAGTTAACCCCCTGAACCCTATACGTCCCTATTCCGGATGCGAAAATAGCACAGATATACAGGTTAACAGAGCTTGCAGATCGGCTATTCGGGCGCTGATATTTAGTGTAGAGGGATAAAAGGGAGGGGGCCTAGTATGGAGCCATGTGGGACTCCAGTCAACTAAATATAGGGTTAAAGTGTTTAAGGCTGGACTGACTGGAAACCAACACCCCACCCTGACTTTCTTGCTGTCTCTCATTCCTTTCCCTCACCCCCTCCCTCTGTAAACACCTTGAACCCATCTGTACACATGCACGGTACATGTGAGGGTGGGATGAGTTTCCTCGTTTGTCACAGTGAAGTCTTTTAACAGGAACTCTTGTTGATCTCAATGGTCTGCCTGTCTGTCTCTCCGTTTGTTTGTGTCTGTTTGTCTCTCTATTTGTGTCAGTCGATACGGCTGTCTGCCTCTTAGTTTGTGTCTGTGCATATGCTTGCCTGCAAGTCCCTCAGTGTGTGTACTTTCCAGTGTCTGTGCGTCTGTCTTTGTGTGTGCGTGTGTGTGTGTGTGTGTCTATGTTCCACTGTCTGTCTGTATGTCTATGTCTGTGTTACTTCCAGCGTCTGTGTGTCCACCAATCTGTCTGTCTGTCTGTCTGTCTGTCTGTCTGTCTGTCTGTCTATCTATCTATGTTCCAGTGTATGTGTGACTTTTGTCAGGGTTATTGAGTCCATGTATGATCGCCAACTTCTTACAGGAAGCTTATTTGTCAACCGACAAAGACCATCACTGGTCCTTATCTTAATAGGAGTACCTCTCCTCAGTGTATGTGTGTGTGTGGGTTCCTGTATTGTTTTAGGTGTGTAGGCATCTATCTTTCCTTCCAGTTCAAGGTTCTGTGTGTGTGTGTGTGTGTGTGTGTGTGTGTGTGTGTGTGTGTGTGTGTGTGTGTGTGTGTGTGTGTGTGTGTGTGTGTGTCCATGTCCACAGCCTTGTGTTCCCAGGGAGGGGGCCTCTAGATAACCATGGGTACAAATTTCAGTTTAGGACGGCTTTTATTATGGGGCCGACCTTTACACACCCTCCCCCCTCAATCATAAAACAATAAGAGAGAGACAGCCTGAGACTCTCCCAAGGTCTTAAGCGCGCGCGCACACACACACACACACACACACACACACACACACACACACACACACACACACACACACACACACACACACACACACACACACACACACACACAGTTGAAACTACAGTTACCTTACCAAGGGCACACACATAGAACATGTAGTAAAACACCTTCAACTCTGGTGCAGCTTTTGATATGGTTCTAAGAATTGGGATGGGGGTTACTCTTTGACCCTCTTACTCGTCTTTACTTGTTTTTCCACTTCCTATCATTCAGTTCACAATGGATTTCTGCAAGTCACCGAGTAAGTTATGCTATTATTCACCAAGTGACTGAGTAAGAGAAATTAGTATCCACCAAGTCATAAGACGGGCTAGTATTCACCAGGTCACTGTGTAAGGTATTTTAGTATTCACCAAGTCACTAGACTAGTATTCGCCAAGTTACTGACTAACGTAGGCTATCCACCAAGTCAATGAGTACGGTAGGAATAGAATTGACCAAGCCACTGTGTAAGGCAGGCCAGTACACGATTTAGATATTAATTTAAATGACAAGCTGTGCAATTGGTGAATAAAGCTTCAACAATTACTATTTTGTGTTGAGTGGCAAAGCTCCTCTGTATGGGGAAAACGTGGACGGTATCATCACTGCATTGACAAACTGGCCGTGGTCATCTTTCTTGACTAGCGTGGTGATCGTCTTCCTACTTTGTTCATTGGAAAAACATGTATTTACATGCATCAATTATCAAGTAGCCACTAATATGTATACTGTACAACTTCACTTTTGCACCTTGTTCCTTAAACACTAGGACAGTGGTTCTCAAACCTTTTCATGTGAGGGACCCCCAACATGATATGTATTTGGCCGCGGAACCCCATCTCAAAATATTTTGTCCCAGGGACCCAAAACGCTTTTGTGTGACGCTGTAGTGTGATCAAGTAGGGGCGCTAATTTATGAAAACAACACAACAGTTTTTCAGAAAACTGTTTTGGATTCAGAAGGCATTTGTAGAATCGGCCTCAGGTCTTAATGGTTAAAGAGGTTATTTGATTCATTAATTATTTCAGTTTTAAAGCAAAACAATATATTCCGCATTTGGCTTTTCATCCAGGTGTTGACATTCTTACTGGGTATTTACACAAATAATAATAATAATGTACAAAAAAAGGTGTAGCTATGCAGTGTACTGTACGTACAATGTACCAACGCTAATTGATGTTAATTAAGCGCTCAGAGAACATGACTGCTATATATATAATGCTTTTCCATAGGTCAGCACAGAGGCCAATAGACAGGAATGGAGCCAGTGTAAAGTGCTATCTAGTCCCGCATTGCCAGATGATCGGAGATCTCCGCCTACGATAGTGTACGTCTGGGGAAATCTAAAATCAAGGTATCTGCTAGAGCAGCGGCGAGAACGACCGCTAAACAAAACCTACGTCCACTGTTTTGAAAACCAGTCGTATCGTTCCCCCAATATGAAGATGTTGGACTGGTTCTGCAATGCAGTTTTGTCTTAAAATCTCTAAGGGCTTCCACCGAGTTTCAGATGGTCTCCAGTCTCTAGTTGAGCAAAGTGTTCATAGACTGACTGACTTGTGAGTCTAAGTGCAACCAAAACAAAATAAGTGAAATGTACAGTGGTGTGCACAGACATTTTGAGGGACAGGTGCTCAAGTAAATTATACTTTTTTTGTTGACTTGGTCTGCTCTTTTATCCCTCTACACCTATACCTCTTTGCCAAATATAGCAGATCTACAAGCCCACAACGCCTCGCAGCGCGAGGCGTTGTGGGCTTGTAGATCTGCTATTTTTGGCTAAAGTTCTCCTCAGAAAAGGGATGGTAGGTTTCGAGTGGTTATGGTAAAAAGAAAAATCATATCACATAAAGATTTGGCGGACCCCCTGTAGTAACTCTGAGGACCCCCGAGGGGTCCCGGACCCCCTGTTGAAGACCTCCGCTGTAAACTGAAAAAAAAAAAACGTTTTTTTTTTTTTTTCCAAAGGGCACTTCTGGTCAAGAGGGCAAAGGGCAGGTGCTCTAGCACCACCTAGAGTCTATCTGTGCACGTCCCTGGAAATGTACACCTACGGTTCATACACACCCGTGGCGTTTATTTCGTGCGATGAAATCGCATTAATTTAAACTGCGGTTTGTGTTATGAGTACATGTACACTGAGGAAGAAATCATATGGCTGCTTATATCTAACCTTTATATTATACCATCACTTGTAATACAATACATTATGATATTTGACAGCTGTCTCCACTAGGCCTAATACACTGTAGCTATTGCTTCGGTACAGCCTATCTTGTTATGGTTCAGTTTGTCAACACTGAGTGCGATTATAACGAGGCTATGAAGCACCGCAATTATTTTTCAAAACAAGGTTTTTCCAGCGCTAATCAAATCGTCAACCTGTATGAATGAGCTCATCACCGAAATAAAAGTTTGATGTGAATTTGCGTCGCCCCTGGTGTGGAATGACCTTTACACTGCAAAGTCTTAATTTAACGTTCAAAGTAAAATGAACACTCAGGACATTGCAGCGTGTTACATGTGTGTTGTGTAAAGGGTTAAACATGTACAGTAGCGTTGGAGTGAGAGGCAGTGCTGCTGGGTTGCATATGAGGGCCAGTCAGTTACAGCTTCCTCATTATAGTCTGTCAAGAGCTCTGCACTCTGCTAAAAGTCAACTGGCTAATTGCACTTTGCCACACACACACACACACGTACACAATCAAATGCAAATGCACGCGCTAATGTAAAGACATGCGTGCGCACGCACACAAACATGGGTAGAGAAGCAGCTCACACACATACATACGCTAAGGAGTAGGGAACAAACAGGCACACATGCATATCAGCCTCACCAGAGGAGTGGGTACGTGCGCATAATATGTGCAAGCACACACACACACACACACACACACACACACACACACACACACACACACACACACACACACACACACACACACACACACACACACACACACACACACACACACACACACACACACACACACACACACACACACACACACACACAGTGATTATTATATAAATATGCCAACAGGCTGTGTTCAATCACAGCTGGTGCCCATTCCAGTAAACAAAACAAATTGTTAGGATAGCTCTCTCTGCCTGTGTGTGTGTGTGTGTGTGTGTGTGTGTGTGTGTGTGTGTGTGTGTGTGTGTGTGTGTGTGTGTGTGTGTGTGTGTGTGTGTGCGCGCTTGCATAGCAGGGTTTGTAATATTAATTGAGCAGCTTATTATTTGAGTGTGAGTCTTGCAGGGGGCTTCTGTTAATAATTAAGCAGCAACTGGCCCCCGCTCAGCGGAGTGCATCCTCTTCCCACACGCACACACACACAACTACTGAGTAAGATAACACATACACACAAAATCTATACATTTTCACAAAACACAGAAAGTTGCACATGCATGTAGTTAGATGATACAGTACACAGTATGTATGCATGAGCAGCCTTATAAATAAACATTTATTTAAGTGTGAATATACAGTATCACGCCTGTATACACACGCATACACACAGACAGAGACACACACACACACACACACACACACACACACAAACAAACTGACTTACTAGTAACAATCCTCCACACAAATGCAAATACGTTTCACGAATCACACACACAAATCACACACACACAAACGCACACCGTGATGGCTCAATCCGTAGTAGCAGACATACAGTACTTCTATACTGTGTGTGTGTGTGTGTGTGTGTGTGTGTGTGTGTGTGTGTGTGTGTGTGTGTGTGTGTGTGTGTGTGTGTGTGTGTGTGTGTGTGTTCATGTATTCATGTCACAATTCACAGAGCGATAGATCCATACAAACTCAGAACAGGTTTGGCTGTCGTCTAAGAGCATGCCTCTCAATCTGTCCTGTTCTCTCCTCCTCTCTCTGCCCCCCCCCTCCTCCTCCTCTTCTGTGAATCAGAGTCTCAGACAGACACCCCTGTAATCAAACAGAAGCCACGCAGTGGAAATGTCATATGTTAATGTCCCCTGCATTTTTAATGGTGTTTCCATTAAGTTAGCCACATGGCTCTGTCGCTACAGGTCCTCCACAGGCACGGATGCTCTACTTTACAACTCACTGTCTGCGTGTGTGTGTGTGTGTGTGTGTGTGTGTGTGTGTGTGTGTGTGTGTGTGTGTGTGTGTGTGTGTGTGTGTGTGTGTGTGTGTGTGTGTGTGTGTTTTCCCTCTGAGACTGTATGCGTGTATCAGAGTTGTGTCTGCTTGTGTGCGTGTCTGTCTGTATGCATTTTTCTGTCACTTATGTGTGTGTATATTTTTAGTGTGTGCTTCTACATCTATGAGTATGTGTTTGCTTCTGTATCTGCATGTGAGGCTGTCTGTCTCTCTTTCTGTGTGTGTGTGTGTGTGTGTGTGTGTGTGTGTGTGTGTGCGTGCGTGCGTGCGTGCACGTGCGTGCGTCTGCCTGCCAGTCTGTTTGTCTGCGCGTCAAGACTCTCTGCATTTGCATTAGAAATATTCATTAGACACAGAGTTGATAATTTACTGGCCACAGTAAATTGCTGTGCAGTGGGAGGCTTTTATCCAGAGAGCTCTGATGTATAGCAGTGAGAGTGGCTCTAGTACTTGTGGGCTGGACGCATCATCTCAGCCCGGTTAGCGGTGTGTATGATTAATGGTGGAGAAAGAATTTAAACAAAATCAAATTGGACATGTTCGTACAGGCACAATGGTGGGTTTGTGAGTAGGGTTGAGATCCTTTAGGATTTTAACAATTCTGGTTCCTTAAAAGATTCCCTCTGGTTATACGTGAGGTCTAGGGACCCTCTGGGTTCCTTGAGGGGGTTCCAAATGGACCCTTACAGGTCTATAACTTTGAGAGTGTACAGATAGAACCTTACGAGTCTAGTCCATGTGGTTCCATTTGTACACTCTCAGAGTTATGGTGGTCCTTGAAATTAAAACGTTTGAGAACCGGTATTGTAATTGTAAAGCAGACGCGAAGTCCACATACAAGGTTCCGGAAACGGTTCCCTAATGTGATGGAACCGGTTCCTCAATGTGGGATCCGGTTCCGGATCCAAACCCTATTTGATGACGAAAACCAAGTGCTGTATTTGGCTTCCATCACTGTATGCGCAGTGCGCATACATTGGCCAATGTATGCGCACCTCCATACATTGGCCAACGATGTCACATGGTCGGTTGCAGTCATTGTGTGATTTTTATGGACATTTGCTCGCAGGACCGACAGCAGTTCGACAGCCTGTGCAAACTCACCAAATATGATTTTACTGAAAGTATGCTGACAGCTTCCGTCTTAATGTTACCAACACTCTAGAGAACGCCTTCTATGGAGCCAAGAACTCAGACTCAGTGATGAGGGTTTGTAATATTAATCACAGGGTGTTGATAGATTCAACTGTGTCGCTCATTGCAGTAAGTAAACACCTGGTAAGAGTGCACACATAAATAAAACTATGGTCTTTCCTGCGGCTGGCCTGGGTTTAAATCTGACCCGAGGCTTTTTGTGGATGTCATTCCCCCTCTCTCTCCAGCCTTTGATGTCTTTTTCTGTCTCACTGTCACAACCAGGACTAAAGCAGAAATGCTGGAAAAAAGTAAACTGAACACCAACTGTATCTGTTTAGTTCTCTTTAGTAAACTGTACTTTGAAATGTTAATAAACTCTTTAATAAACTCTTTTATATTACAGTGTTGCAGACTGTTATTTAACACTCTTATCCAGATACACTTACAAGGAGTGACACCTGATTTATACTTGGTTACGTGCTGGTGTCTCGCAGCAAAAATAGCCAATCGAAAAGCTCACACTGCATCGCAGCGTGACACGTTGTGAGCTTGTGCATCTGCTATTTCATTGTGAGACATGATGTGCAACCAAGTATAAATCATGATTGAGCAGGAAAGAGGTCAGATGGAGGATGCTCAGCCGGACATCAGGGCCTGAAACAGTGACCTCAGCTTAATTTACTAATAAAGTTACAACCTCTTTGAGTGCAACAGAATTGGGTGAAATGCAAATACATGAAATTCATCCTGTCCAGCCCCGGATGGAAGGTAGCTATAGTCAACAAAGGAGGGCCTTGATAGAACAGGAATACAATAGCATATTGAGAAAAAAATATACTTATATATATATTTTTTAAACTGAAGAGGAATATTGAGCTACATTATGTCCTCTCTGTATGAATAGAAGGGATTTTGTCAGGGAGGTAAGGAAGGATTTATGATTCCAGACCTGAGGATAGCGTAGAGATTGCTGTACTCTAGTAATGTAGTCTAATGTATTCAGATATTCATAAAATGCCTCCCAGCAACAATGCCTCTCAAAACCCTTCTGGTTCTGGTTCAGTCAGTCAGCCAGCCAGCCAGTCAGTCAATTGCTTGGCCAGTCAGCCAGCGAGTCAGCCAATTAATTAAGCTAATCAACAACTCAGCTAGTCTGCCAAAGCAGCCAGTCAGTCAGTAAATAAGCAAACCAACCCAGTAAGCCACCGTTAGCAGCCCTGGTGGTATGAATCGTACTGGTCAGCATTTAGTAACATCGGCCCTCATAAAACACTGCATCCATTCACATCCACTGCCAGCTGTACTTACTGTATCACACATGGTGCTGTGTATTCATATGTGCGAGAAGGGGATTAAATGCAACTGGGGTGAGTACATTTTTGAGGTAGACGTGCTATATCAGGATTTAGAAATGTGAACCTACTGGTGTTCACTAACCCCACCCTTCCTCTGTGCGCAGGGAGCAGGGCATTAGATAATCCAATGCCCCCTCCTCTCCTCTCCTCTCCTCTTCTTGTTATTTCACTGAACAGATGACCTCCATCCCTACATGCTGTACTGTACATCCCCTCTCTACATTACCCCCCCCCCCCCCCTCTATCCCTCCATCTCCTCCCCTCTGCATCCCTGCCTCGTTCTCTCCATCCTCCCCTTCCCTACATTTTGCTGTTGGGGGTAGGGAGGGAGGGAGGGGGACAGGAGGAGAGGAGGAGGAGGGGAGGAGAGAGGGATCAAAGTCATGGTGGAGTGTGTTTTCCCTGCCCTACTTTCAACACATCACACACACCATGTGGGCCACTGGCCTACAGCACCAACGGCCTATCCTCTGACTCTCTCTCTCTGGGTGTGTGTGTGTGTGTGTGTGTGTGTGTGTGTGTGTGTGTGTGTGTGTGTGTGTGTGTGTGTGTGTGCTCTAAGACGCGCAAACTCTGAGTGTGCGTTCATAACATGTAGTAGATGTGAAAGTGTGTATACTCTGTACTGTACTAAGTGTGTGTGTGTGTGTGTGTGTGTGTGTGTGTGTGTGTGTGTGTGTGTGTGTGTGTGTGTGTGTGTGTGTGTGTGTGTGTGTGTGGGGGGATAACAGGAGTGTGTCCCTCAGGGTACAGAGAGGCAGGGAGGTAAACAGTTCTTCTCCCCACTGTACTGTACTGCAATATACTGTACTGACAGGCTGTACTGTATTGTATTGTATTATACTGTACTGATATGCTGTACCATATTGTAATGTACTGTACTATAATGTACTGTACTATAATGTACTGTACTGTACTATAATGTACTGTACTATACTGTATTGTATTATACTGTACTGATATGTACTATTCTGTGCTGACATGCTGTAATGTACTATAATGTACTGTATTGTACTATACTGTACTGCAGGGGACTTCAATAGGGGGTCCGGGACCCCTAAGGGGTCCTCAGAGTTACTACAGGGGGGCCACCAAATCTTTGTGTGATATAATTTTCTTTTTTACATTAACCACTTGAACCACTAGCATCCCTTTTCTGCGGAGAACTTCAGCCAAAAATAGCAGATCTACAAGCTCACAAGTGAGCTTGTAGATCGGCTATTTTTGGCAAAGAGGTAATCGGTGTAGAGGGGAAAAAAGAGCAGACCAAGTAAAAAAAAAAAGGTTTAATCTGAAACACAATTTTATACAATATAGAGGGGGTCCCTGCTTTATCTCTCTCTCAGCTAGGGGGTCCTTGACCTGAAAAAACGTTTAAGACCCCTGCTGTACTGTATTGTACTACACTGTACTGACATGCTTTACGATACTGTGATGTACGTTTCCTGCCTGCATCTATACTGCATGCCTGCCTGTACTTACAACCTGCACGCCTGGCAACCTGCTCTGTTTACCATTGATGGTGTCACACCTGATGTATTCAAATCTACTTGTACTGTATGTGACTGCCGGGTGCTTGAGAAAGGTTGACGAGCTGAAGCGCGCAGCCCTCCACATACAGCCACCACATTATTTTCCAATCGCTCTCTTTTCAAAAACAGTTTGAAATGTTTGTTTTGTTTTTTTCCCGTCCACCGTTTCTCTGCCCACGCTTCTTCAAACGATTGTGGGTAAAAAACAAACTGCTGGCTGTCAATGGCATTTACTCCCTGCAGTGCGTTGTTTAAATCGACACGATATCTGGATAATGTTAAGGTCTTACTTGGGATTAGCTGTGTGCATGCCTCAAATGTTCAGGATAATGTCACTGTATACCCGGTATTTTATGTATTTTTTCTTTTTTTCTTGATAATGGGGATAATCCGGATTTGTGTAAATGGGATAAAACCGTTTTGTTTTTATCATCTGCCAACTCAAAACCTGAACGTTCCAGTATCCCAAATTCGAATGGGATACATGGTGTATGTGAGTAAACACATGAACGATGATTTTTACCAACCTGACAGAACAGCGCTTTGGCATAATGCTGGGCAAAATTATTTGAACTAGTCAAATTATAATTGTCTTATGGTTTACGGCATTCAAATAGTCCCGTTGGCCGGGTCTGGAATATGATAATCATGAAGTTCAAGTTCATTCTGCGACACATTTAGGAGAGGATATCTCATTCAGTGTAAAGGATACTGATCAAACACATGATTGGACCGACCAGAATAATATCAAGAGGTGGGATATTATGCACATTCCCATAATTTGTGATACAACTGGTGCTGGACAAAAAGTAAATAAAGGTAATGTTCGTGCAGTATAATGCTGTGCTGTGCTTTAGTAAACAAACAATGTATAAACAATGCCCTGTTTTTTCATTAATGTATCCATGTCACTTTAGCCATGCACATGAAAATGTGATTTATATCTATCTGCTGCTTTTATGCTGGATATGTTTTCCACCTGCAACAAGATGCATTTCCTGCCTTTCGTAGTGCCACCTATCCATTGCAGTATACAGCAGTGGTTCTCAAAGTGGGACACGGGGACCCCCAGGGGTCCTTGAGGGGGTTCCAGGGGGTCCCCAGCACTTAAACCCTATTTTATTTTTTGGCTTTTCAAAAATAGCAAATCTACAAGCTCACAACTCGTCGCATCGTGAGTCAGCTATTATAACTGGCACAAGATATCTTCAAATGGGGGTCAGCAACCAAACACATTCATTTGGGGGTCCTTGACATGAGAATATTTGAGAAACACTGATCTATAGGACCACATAAAACAGTCTAAACAAACAACCCTTGAACTCTTTTTTGTGTCACTTCACAATCAATTAAAACACAGCCTACTGCAAAATGTCTCTTTAAATGTCAGTCATGGTTGTTTCTAGCAGATACTTCTACAAATGTATAAATTAACATGGAGAATGTGTCTTGGCAGCCATAACAGTTTCACTACAGAAAGGCCAGAGATGAGTCAACATCAACACGCTGCTCTTGGCTGACAGCAAGTCTGGTTCGTCCATGCACAAGCGCATGTGCAATTCAGTTTATTTTAAAGTGTAGGTGTGTATTTGAGTGTCTGTCTACCTTTCATTCAATCACTGCATGTATGTATTTTTATATTAGTAGCAGGTGTATGTGTGTGAGTTGCATCTGCTTGAGCCTGTGTTGTACAATATATTTCACGGCAGGACCACATTTCTGAAGTGAACACTGGTTCCTGGGAGAATATAGCAGAATGAGCTGACAGACAGCTTACTGAATGGTCTGAATAGTGTAAGAGGAATGAGAGTAGAAGCTTTCACTCACTCCATGTCTTCTCTCTCCATCCGTACCTTCTCTCACCTGCCAGCCTGGCCCCTGTGGAGAGGCTCTGAGAGTGTCATCTACATCTTTCTGTCATCCTCTGTCATTGCCCCTCGTCTCCTGTGGGAGAGCTGCAGAGAGCTCCAGCAGAGAGGCCCAGCCCTCGACTCTACCTTACCCCAGAGAGGAGGCTCTCAGGCGGGGGAGGTCAGGAGCTGATGTCTCTCTGGAGCTGCAGGGGGGAGTGAGAGGACGCTCCCTAGACAGGTCTGACAGGCAGCGGAGGGGCAATTTCTAGAGGAGCTGGGCAGTAAGAGTGCTGTGGAGTGCTGTGGAGACGCAGAGAGCACTATTGGCTCGCACGCACACACACACACACACACACATAGCACTTACACCATAAGGCACAAACTAGACACACGTGTGTAGGCGATCTACACACATATGCTGTACATGCATTCACAAGTGAACGCCTGTGCACACGGCACGCTTTGTGCAGGACGCACGCACGCACGCGCACACGCGCACACACACACACACACACACACACACACACACACACACACACACACACACACACACACACACACAGCAGAGCCCTCGTAGAGAGCAGTATATAGGTTATCTCTCTTTATGCACTGTGCCTTTAGGTCAATACAGAGAGACAGACAGACAGATAGAAAACAGATAGACGGTCAGCCAGTCATAGGACGTGTCCAAGGTTAGGTCCTATATAATGTAGCATTAGCTAGATAAATCCACAGTGACAGCCCTATAGTCAAGGTTAGCTGTCTCTCTGTCAAACATGCTACATCTATCGACCTGCTGCACACTGGTCACATTTCATATTGGTGCTGTTAGATGGGGGGGGTACAAAAGAGTATTCTAGGAATAAACTGAATAATGGGTATTTCCTTGTTGATGCCTGCCTGTGGCGTGATTTTGAAATGACACAAAGGATCAACATCCATTAACTGAGATATGAAGTTCATGACACTGAGGAAATATTCCTGCTTGTGGTGCCCTCATCCAATGACTCAACTGCCCCCTTGTCAGGATCCACCAGTGGACCCTGACCCTCCTGTTGAAAGCCACCACACTGGTGTGACCTGGTGGGCTCAACCAATTAACTCACATATGAAGTAGGAAAGGCATGTCATCACCTGTCTATAGTATCTCTTTCCTGCCTCCCTCTACTGTCTAATAAAACATGGTCTGTTTCACAATAAGAACATTTTGTAAATCCTGCCGGAGAGGAGAGGAGAGGAGAGGCAGGTTTTGTGGTCAGAGGCTCTTAACACAATGATTTATATGCTACTTCTTAGCTTGACATTGGGATGTGCACTGTGTGTGTGTGTGTGTGTGTGTGTGTGTGTGTGTGTGTGTGTGTGTGTGTGTGTGTGTGTGTGTGTGTGTGTGTGTGTGTGTGTGTGTGTGTGTGTGTGTGTGTGTGTGTGTGTGTGTTAGAGAGAGAGAGAGAGAGAGAGAGAGAGGAGAGGGAGAGAAGGAGAGAGAGAGATGGGGGTAGACAAATGGAGAGAAAGAGAGGGAGAGAGAATGAGGGTACTGAACCACTCCCCAAACAATTGAAGGTTGGATCCATTTACTCTATCTCATGTCTTTTTGTGTGTGGGTGTGTGAGCATGT
>NC_139947.1:39725968-39733468 GCF_963454915.1 Gymnoscopelus microlampas | reverse complement strand
TATTCAGTAGTGTTTGGAACTAATGATTCCCGATGGCAGGCGTTACTTCCACAATTCTTCTTGTTCTTGTTGTTATCTCTGAGCAGTGAGCACACCAAAACAAATTCCATATCAATAAACGTTGTGCAAACCAACCAACTATCCAGTTGGAATATCAAACTTTTTAGAGTCTACTGAAACACAGACACCAATACCAGACAACATTTAACACGACTTCCTCCTAAAAGCACAATGGTGCCAACTTTTATTGCCACAGATTGCTCTCGGATGCACAACACACAACAGTGTTACTCTTGGGGACAATTAAGTTTAAATTAATTGATTTGTGGAAACAGTGCTTCCCAAACCAATACTACTTCAAATACACAGAGAGCAAGAAGGGGAGACAGAGACATAGGCTGGTGGAATTTCAGTAGAAGGTAGGATTAACCCATTAAAACCGGGAAAGCATAATTTTAGATTTTAACCACTTTAACCATAATTTTATACTTTGGCTATTCAAATATAGCAGATATACAAGCTCATAGCGCATCACTTCATGCCGCGATATATCTACAAGCTCATAGAGCTTGTAGATATGCTATTTTTGAAAAATTGTGAACATGTTTGCATATCTTTGAATACATTTTTAAAGTGAACATTTTGAACTCAAGTCTTTGCTTCTGGGGGTCCCTGGAACAAAATGTTTTGAGATGAGGGTCCGCGACCAAATACATATAATTTTGACGTCAAAAAGTTTGAGCACAGCTGATATAGAACATCATTTTTTTTACAAAACTGTTAGGATTTGGAAAAGATTTTTAGAATCGGCCTCAGGTCTTAATGGGTTAAGTGTTAGGATTTTGCCATTTGTCTGTGCGTCTGCATGACGACATGGAAAAAACAGAAGGAGCTCTTACCCACTTAGAGCACACGTCAACAATCACAAGAACCGGTTCAGAACTATAGAGAAACTAGAGACAAAGAAAATACATTGTGTTTGTGTGTGTGTGTGTGTGTGTGTGTGTGTGTGTGTGTGTGTGTGTGTGTGTGTGTGTGTGTGTGTGTGTGTGTGTGTGTGTGAGAGAATCCCCTAAAGCATCAGCTTGTGTTTGTTTAGCAGCCCTGTGAGAAGTCATGAAAAAAGCTCAGCTGTCAAAGTATCACTATAAACACTATAAACATTACAAACTACAGTTAAATGCACATGAACATGGCAGCTCAAATATCACTCAGTTTCACCGCTGGAGGCAGCAAGCAGTGAAATCTTGAGGAACGCTACACTGTAAAGTAATTATTCATTATTTAACAACACGGCCACAGCGTCCCCCAGTCATCAGTCATCAGAAGCAGGGACGTGTGTTTTCAATGAGTCTAACGTGGAGTTTGAAGTTGAATGGGCTTACTTAAGAGAGGGATCAAAATGAATATAAAATATCTAAATATTGAATCAAGCACCTTAAAAACTGTCTGGGGTACACACAAGTCAGACTAGATGTAAGAAAATTAACCCCAGTTTTAAAGTGAAAAACAGCCGATCTACAGGTACAGGCTCATAATACGTTGCAATGTGATGTATTGTGAGATCTGCATCTATCGATAATGTCATGCCCAAAATAGGGATACCAGGTGTAAGTGTTTTAAAATCAGGACACATCAGCTGCATAATTGCCAAATGCCGATACCAGTGTCTCCAAAAAACGTCTAATAATGGCCAATATATCAGCCACACAGATATACTGTATACAGTATGGGTCGGGCTCTACCTGCTACACTGGCTGATAGAGAAGTGAAACCACAGCATTTAGCTGGTGGTTGATTCACCTATCCTGTTTCTTCTCATACACCTATTGCTGTATCAACGATGTACACTTTTCTATAGCTGCCTAGTGCCTACCATACAAGAGCTGATTACACGTACGCACGCACGAACACACGTACACACGCACACACACACGCAGGCCCCTGTCAATCAGCCTGCCCCCATGCTGACTGCCCGGCGTGTCGTCCTATTGGTTAGTCTGTCTCCATGGCAAATTGGCCTGTTCATTATTGATACTGCCCTGACATACTCACAGACAGATAGACAGACAGACAGACAGAGGAATGGACAGACAGACATAGAGCTAGATGTGCAGATAAGCAGAATACAGAAGATAAGACACGGAGAAACAGACAGAAAAGCAGCATAACCAGCACATCACACGGGGTGAACCTCAACAAACAGCAGAGATTTTCCTGGTGACATTGCTTCTTATTTGATAACCATATGTCAAGTGTTAATGCCGAGAAGGGCTGCATCATGTGCTGCATAATTCATCAGTGTGTTTGCGGTGAACAGATAGTTAGCCATTAATGAGAGCTCTGAGCTCTGAAACCAGATAGATTACAGGCTAAAAGGACTAAACGAAACAGCTATACAGACAGAAGTACATTAGACCAGGGGTTCTCAAACACTGGGTCGGGACCCATTTCTGGGTCGTGGACCCATTTTTATGGGTCGCAAGTAAGGGGTCGTTTCCTATATATATATACTTATTTATTCATTATTATTTCAAAAGATATTCTAAAATTATGAAATTAATTATAAAAGACAATTTCCAAAATAATTTCATAAACAAAAAAGAAGAAATCCCATTATTAAAAAAGAAAACCTGTAATTTATACACCTACCGACCGACCGTTGATAAATCCCCATCATATTCTGCGCTTCCCATTGCTGCTAAAAAGGTTTTTACCTTTTCTAGTATTAGTACTAATATTTTCAACGACAAAAAATATATAATAACCCAACGGCGGGTTTACAATATTCACTGTTCGGGACTAGGCACATATTTGCAAAGCAACTTCCTTATTTGTGCACACAGTTGGCTACTACCATCTTGTAGAAATTATTCTTGGAGTCAAATTGTAATTAAAAACAGTTTTAATTGGGATATGTCTAGGATTTTCATGTTGCCATATTTGGTAACCACTTCATAAAAGCAATAAGCCATGTTGTCAAGTCCATGCTCTCTATGATTCCAGCGGCTGGTCCCTGTGGCAGCTCTGACCCATATCTGTCTATTAAGAAAGATCATCTGAGGAAGAGGTTCCCTTCCTCGGTCACTGCAGATTAGCCTTCATAGTACAACAGCCAGCAAACCAGACAAACAGACAGACAGGCATGCCAGTCAACTGGCAGATTAGCCAGTGATCAATCCAACCTGTAAATCAGCCAAACGGCTAGCCAGACAAAAAGTTAGTCAGCGAGCCAGCCAGCCATGAGATACGCAAAGGCTAGGAACCCACGCACACTCACACACGCAGAGATGTGTTATAGAAGAATATACACAAATCTTGACAAATCTTTTCTTATGGCGTATATTTTCAAATGGCGGTCAATGTTGTCAAGTCCATGCTCTCTATGATTCCAGCGGCTGGTCCCTGTGGCAGCTCTGACCCATATCTGTCTATTAAGAAAGATCATCTGAGGAAGAGGTTCCCTTCCTCGGTCACTGCAGATTAGCCTTCATAGTACAACAGCCAGCAAACCAGACAAACAGACAGACAGGCATGCCAGTCAACTGGCAGATTAGCCAGTGATCAATCCAACCTGTAAATCAGCCAAACGGCTAGCCAGACAAAAAGTTAGTCAGCGAGCCAGCCAGCCATGAGATACGCAAAGGCTAGGAACCCACGCACACTCACACACGCAGAGATGTGTTATAGAAGAATATACACAAATCTTGACAAATCTTTTCTTATGGCGTATATTTTCAAATGGCGGTCCGTGGCCAAATGCATATCAATTTGGGGGTCCTTCCTTGACATGAACATGTTTGAGAACCACAGTTCTAGGGAGATTCATGGCATGCGAGTCGCTGTATCTTACTAACATCATGTCAGATGAGTAGCATTTTAATATGCTACAGTAACTGTCAAATCATTAACATATCACTATTGCACTCTGTCTGTGACAGAATGATTAATTGTCCAACACATGACATGAAATGACAGAACTGCAAACAGGCTGAGGACATCAGCTGTGACAACGTTTGCTTTTATGTTTCACATGGAGACTCAGACTTTTAATTACATCTAGGAAATGTCCTATAGTAAAAGCATGGAAAAGGCCCGACATGCAATCTCCAGAATATGTACATGAAATGTACATGAATGTACAAGATATAGACAAGATTCAGACATGATGTCACTTGACCCCTTCCCGAGCCATACATCATTAAAGAAAACTGTCACGCCCATGAAACCAGCACACATTTAGGGCAGTGTGGCCTAGTGCTGTTGGTCTTACTCCAGGAAGTCAGTGGCATGGCATTCATCTGGTATTTTTGTACTTTAATGTCTAGAGAGACAAGTAAGGCCTAGGTTTAGGACTGGTCGATAAAACAATCTCAACAGTGGTAAGATTAATATAGAAAACATTTAATTGTCATATAGATTTGTAAGTGTAGAAGTGGCATTAGTGGCATCCGTCCGTCCGTCCGTGTGTCCGTGTGTCCGTCTGTGAACAGCTAATCTCCGGCACCGTTGGCTTGATCGCAGCGAAACTGTGCACACTGACTCCCTGGATGCCAATTCAGAAACTCTGCCCCAAATGTTTCACATGGGCCTGTTATAGCGCCACCAGGAGGCCGCTTTTTGCAAAACACATTTTTTGACAGTACTCCTACAGATTTTGTCCAAACGTCACACAAATCGGTACACAGTATCTTTAGTCCTTAAACAAAACGTTTTTCAGATTTTTCATATTCCATCCTGATTGGCTCAAAATGGCTGCCAAAGTTTGCAGAAGTGCTCCGTGTTGAACAAAATGCCTCAAATCATGAACACAGCATGCAATTTCCGTGAAATTTTGCACGTACATTCCCACTAGGCAGAGGAAGAAATGCCACTTCAATTTAAATCAGCCTCATGGTGGCGCTATAACAGGCCAATTCGTGTTTTTACCCTTAACTACCCTTAACCCTTTACAAAACTTAATTCATCACGCAAACCGGTACAAATTATCTCTATAGTCAAGTGATCAAGACGGATCCGTCCGATTTTTCACATTCCTTCCTGATTGGTGAATTCAGAACATTGCTGGTCCACACTCACCTACCTGAACTGGCAGAGACCTGTGCTCCGAGGAGCACTTTTTCTAGTTTTTGTGCTATTTCACACACAAACTTGTGCATGTTTTCACCCCTGCAATAGCTATATGCTCAACCCAGTTCCTTTAAATAACCCTCTGGTAAAAGGATTATTTGACCAGTAGATCATTTCCATAGTGTACCAACCAATAAGCTAAATGGTATCAACCCATACCATTATAAACAGGTTGCCCGTTTTTTTTGTTTTTTTTCTCATGGCAAAAATCGCCTATGATAGTGATCATGTTTTTTTGCGATATCGCCTAGCCAAACCTGGGTTGCTGGATAAAGGCAATCATCAACCTAACCCAAAAGTCAATTAACTGCCTAATAAGTATAATGATTTTGATCAACAACAGAAGAAAGAGGAGAGATAAGAGCCAAGCAGAGCGATAGAACAGAGTTTTGTCTTCAAGGCAATGGTATGACTAGGCGAGGAAGATATGGGGAGTGAGGGAGAGAGAGAGAGAGAGAGAGAGAGACAAATACCTGTAACGCAAAAGTAGAAAATCAACCCAATGTTGGGTGAAAAGGTTCCAGGCTACACATTTTCACATCATTAACGGTATCAAAGCGTAATTTCAGAAATGAAATTAGCAAAAATAGCCAATCTACAAGCTCAAAACGTTTTGAAAATGTTCGCCTATAATGACCATGTACATCGATTGGTGGGGATTGAGATGCACTCAGCACAGAGTGAAAATATGCATAAAATAATTGAAATTTAGGTTAAATGCAAATGCTAGGGGGTGGCAATTGCCATCCCCAAGGACCCCAAATGATGCCCCTGTACCAAAGTCTTTATGTGTATGGTAAAATACAACTAGGAGTGTTAATCAAGTCCAAGCAGATAGAAGAAAGGATAGTTAATTTACCAGAACCAGGCACACAAATCAACCCAGAGCCAATGATCTAATGAGACCTTGCTTTAATCTCCTCTTAATTCTTTTTCAATTACACTCTCCTCCCGTCGCCCACATTAGCTCATTTTCAATTATCATTTAATCTGAAGACTGTAATAGCTGGTTAGCCTACATCTCTTTGTTGAGTGGGAGGAAAAAGACTGGGGAGGAAGGAGAGGAATCCATGATAGACCAGTGGCATTTTCATGTCAAGGACCACCAAATAAATATGTATTTGAAAATAACTTTGTGCCAGGGACTCCCATAAGCGTTTCAAGATTTTTTGAAAAGTGGTTAAAGTGATTTTGCTACATTAACTTATTTAGCTGGGGACCCCCTGGACCCCTGGGGGTCTACGGACCCCACTTTGAGAACCACTGCGTTAGACCAGACCATCTGAAGTATTTTCCAACACACAGGAGTGTTGAAGTAGACGTGTGATTGTACCGAGATGCAGTCATTCAGTGAGTACAGAGGAATCAAACATAGACCTTTGGAAGACCGCTGGGTCGACTCAGACGTTACCCACACCTACCAGAGTTTGCTATCCACTTGCTTGCGACATCTAATTGTTAAGTATCATGGACCAGCTTTGAAAACAAAGACAAATATGGGAGCTGTGCTATGGGTTTTCAATAGGATGTGATGCAACTGTTAGGTCAGAGGAGACGCAGAACAGAGGGATCCATCTTTACACCAGTGGGAGCTGGATGTTGCAATGGGTTGTTCTACTGGTTTCCCTCAGCTGTCTCCTCTCCTCTCCTCTCCAGCCTTTCGTCATCTCTGCTTTTCTTTCATCCTCATCTCTAACTCCTCATCTTTTCCTCAACCTCTCCACTGCCCTCTCCTTCTGTTCTCAGCACCATCCTTCCTCTACCCCTCCTGTCTCCTCCTCTCCTCTCCTGGCCCCTCCCCTCTCCTCTCCTCCAGCTTTGTATTTGGTGTGCATGTGATGTTTATTAATGGTCTCAGTAATGAGCCGGCATCATCTGCATACTGATGAGAGAACCTCCTCCCTGACTTATAGATGTACACACACAATACATGCACATGCACGCACGCACACACACACACACACACACACACACACACACACACACACACACACACACACACACACACACACACACACACACACACACACACACACACACACACACACACACACACACACACACACACACACACACACACACACACACACACAGAGAGAGTTACAATGGTCTGACCAACTCAATAACTCATTTCTATAGGCTGGGCTGGATAGGTTTTTGTCTCTCTTTCTCTTTTCCTCCATTTATTTCTGCCTCTGACTGTCCTATTTGTTTTACTCTCTTATACTGTGTACGTTCCTCTATTTCTCTCAACCTACCGTTCCACTCTCTGTCTCACAAATACACATGCTCGCGCATGCACACACACACACACACACACACACACACACACACACACACACACACACACACACACACACACACACACAC
>NC_139947.1:39685968-39723468 GCF_963454915.1 Gymnoscopelus microlampas | reverse complement strand
ACCCCTCTCCTATTCCTTCCTTCCTTCCTTCTCCTCTCCTCTCATTAATACTCTGCCCTTCTCTTCTCCTCTGTTGGAACCATAACTCCTTCCCCCCTTCCCCCCCATCCCTCCCCTTCTCCTTCTGTCAGCAGGACGACACAGAATCTGTGTGAGGATATAAGTGGTAGACAAAGGCAGGAAGGCAGGAAATTTCATTTAAAACGAATGGTCCAAAATACACAGGAAGAACAGATAGGAGGAAAAATTGCCTCCATTCTCCAGAGAGCTACCACACTTTCTCGCCCCTACTCCCCCTGACACTCGTAACAGCAGGAGGGTTGAATATCGGCAGCTCTGAATCAGATTGTCTACACGGTAAAATCCTTAATTTTCATTCATCCATTTGTAACTCTGAGAATGTACAAATGTCACCAAATGGACCCCCACAGTTCACAGTGTGTGCATTAGGATATTCCTCTAGAGTAAGCTGTACTGTACCCACTTTGGTTGGGGAATGGCTGGGGAGGACTCGGCCTGTGATTGGCTGAGACAGGGGGCAAGTGAGCGTTCATTTTGCTTGACGTGATAAAACGACTCCATCCACCCCGGCTTGTTTACTTGGAACGGCACGCTCAAAGACGCATGCGGCCAACGGCTCCTCGCCACGGGCACTTGGCCACGCCGAGCGAGCCTCAAGCATGCGCTGTCGGCACGCATGCCTTGTTGAGGTAACAAAAAACAAGTGCTCCTCCTTTCCAACCACCATAGTGGGGGAAACAATATAGCCCACAGTAAACCCCGGTCATCTGCCCCCTCACATCCATTAGCGAAGCCCCAGGAAGTAGAGGCACTAACAGGACACATCCAAGGGCCAATGAACAGGAGGTGGAGGCTCCAAATCATGTTACACATACATATGATGTCACATCACTGGAAAATTAAGAGAAATCAACTGAACCTGCTGATCTCAATGTTAACTGTGAACAAGCCATGTTAAAGTGATGTGATTAGTTTACAATCCAGTTTAAAAACACACTGCCAAGATATCATACAAGTCCCACGTTCAAATTAGGGTAGGTGTTACTTCATATAACACAGTCATTGGAAATCAATAATAGCTTCCAATGAGATATCTGCTGTTAGAATGAAACTGGCACCAGCTCTGACTAAATCCTGGGTGTCAAACTATCAGCATGAATAGAATACTATGACAGCACAATACATGTACGCATGCAAATCTGTAATTGAAGCTAATTCATGTTATTTTGAAGTCACTCTGCACTATAAAACATTGCTCTTTCAAAGACATAATCTGCTGCATTTTAGAGATAATCATGACATTTTGTATGCATGCGAAATTGTGATCATTTTTAAAGTGAAAGTAATTAAAAGGGTTTGGGCGAATGTGTTTTCTTAGATGTGTCTCTTCATAGAACACAGCAAAACCCACACATCAACACACAATTTCACGGCAACACATAACACACACTAATTAGCTCGCTGAGGATGGACATTTTTTGCTATGTGGGGGGTGTCCACGCCTCAGGCAACACACTGCCTCTTTGTGCTCTTTGTTTTACAGAGAGAGACAGAGAGGGAGAGAGACACAGACAGACAGACAGACAGACAGACAGACAGACAGACAGACAGACAGACAGACAGACAGACAGAGAGAAAGAGACTTGGAATCTATTTATCTATAGTGCACCTTAATTACTTGGTTCGCACATTATGATTTGCACCAACAATCGCCGATTTACAAGCTCACGGCGAGTTGCAGCCCGACGTGCTGCGAGCTTGTAGATCAGGTATTTTCAGGGTGAGATGCAACTAAATCAGGCGTAACCCCCTCCGCTGTGTTCATGTATCCATCGACCTATACCCAACCCCCACCAATGTGTTCATATATCAATCTACATATGAATACTTATAAACATATACACGCCTCCATCGATCTGTCATTCATCCATACACCTCCTCACCCTGCCCACCCACGCACTCATTCCGTCATCTATCCATTCGATGCATACATGCACCCATATGCATCCATTAACCATCCATCAACTTTCCATCTATCCATCCCTCTATCTGTCCATTCGTACCTCCAGCAGCAGACCTCTTTTCTCATAATTACACCCATCTCCCCCCTTCATTTCAGTCATGTCTTTTTCTTTTTCTTTTTCTGTCTCCACTCCTCTCCAACTCTGCCCCTGATGCGTTCATCCATCCCTCTCTCTCTTCTGTTCTGGTTCTTAATCAGACACCCCCTCCTCCTCCCTGCCCAACTCTGTCTCTATCTGAGCTCCCACTAACCTCCACCTTGTACACGAACCCCTCCATGCCGTATGTAGCCTATATGAGCACTGCTGTCGTCTTTCTATAAATAGGGATCCCTCTCATTCCATCTGTTTCCCTTCTCTGTCTGTCTCTCTCCCCCCTCTCTCTCTCTCTCTCTCTCTCTGTCTCTCTCTTTCCCCCTCTCTCTCTTCTCTCTCTGATTCTTTCTAAATAGTGTTTATTGGTTTCCGTGGAAACTGATGAAGAGTGGCTGGCCATGAGAGCGAAGTTGGTTCAGAGGAATCCTGATTCCATATATAGGCAATGACATTCTGTTCCATACTTATAGAGAGAGAGTTCAGCCATTGCAGCTACCACCATCATCATCTTCACTACTATTATCATTACCATCTGGCTGGCAATACACACAGAAATCACCATCATCGTCGAATAAATCAATCAATCATAACCAATCAACATGATGGTAAAAAAGACGCATAAACACACACACACACACACACACACACACACACACACACACACACACACACACACACACACACACACACACACACACACACACACACACACACACACACACACAAACATATATACACATCAAACCGACGACCACTCTGTAGTTCTCTAATCAGTCTGACTGTCAGACAGTGGATCTTCCAGTCAGTCAGTCAGTCAGTCAGTCAGGTAAGCAGGCAGTCAGTCCGTAGGTTATCATACAGACAATGTTGAGTCTTAGAATGTTTTATTCCTGCTTAGGCCCGCTCCTAGAAATCAATGAAAACTGGAGAGAGGAGAGGAGAGCAGAAGATTGTGTGTGTGTGTGTGTGTGTGTGTGTGTGTGTGTGTGTGTGTGTGTGTGTGTGTGTGTGTGTGTGTGTGTGTGTGTGTGTGTGTGTGTGAGTGAGTGAGAGAGAGAGAGAGTGAGAGAGAGAGCGAGAGAAAGAGAGAAACAGAGAGATGAGGATATTGATACGCAGCGTGCAGCACAATAACACACATACATGAACAGGCACACACACGCACACACGCACACACATGCACAGTGCAGATTAACAGGACACAGGCTGTGGAGCTCCACTGCAGAATATTGATCGTGCAGAAAACCAGCCGTGAGGAGGGAGGGAATACCACCACTGACACACAAAACACGCACACACGCACACACACACACGCACACACGCACACGCACACACAGTTATAGTGTACGCATAAAGCATTAAGACTATACCAGGAAAGCAAGCAGACAGAATGTGTTAAATGTGTAAGCAGGCTACCATCATGTCTGCCTGTCTGTCTGTCTGTCTGTCTGTCTGTCTGTCTGTCTGTCTGTCTGTCTGTCTGTCTGTCTGTCTGTCTGTCTGTCTGGTGATAAAATGCCTTGTGTATGACCAAGAGGAGACAGACCATAATCAATATGCTGCCACTGACCTTCATTGATCAAAAAGAGAGAGACAGTTACATGGGTACTACTGACCAGCAGTAAAATCACACATCATTTGTGTGATTGATCAACACACACACTGCCTGACTGACTTACAAATGATGTCCATGTCTGTCTATTTTCTGCATGCCCTTGGCTGTATAATAACTCTATAATTATAGTATGAATCTGAGAGAGAGAGATTGGGGGGGGGGGGGGGGGGGGGCGGCCAATCCCATGTAAATTCAGTTTCAGCTTCACCCAACTGATGGCTGCTTAGATGGTCATGATGAGCGATCAGGGGAGGTTAGGGGTTAAGCATCTTGCTCAGAGACACATACACAGGGGTCAGGAGGCGAACCGGTGACCTTCTGCATCACACAGCCTGAGCTATAACACTGAGCTATGGTCACCACAGAGAGGGACAGACAGACAGACAGACAGACAGACAGACAGACAGACAGACAGACAAAGTGAAAGGAGACGAGGAAACAAATAGACAGAGAAAAGGAGGGAGATATAAAGATATCAAACTGATACCTGGCCAGCCTATTTGAATGATGCTGACTGTGTGTCACCCTATACAGTCTCAGAAACCGAGAGATGGGAACACACGCACACGCACACACACACACACACACACACACACACACACACACACACACACACACACACACACACACGTGTGGGTGGGTGTTCAGGCATATTTTTTTTTTAAATGTGTCGGAACACTTGGATGAATGATGGTGGTTATCCGCGGTTAACCGTAGCATGATATCATATCAATATATCTACACAGTACAAGAATGCTGCAGTTCACATTACCACTTGCACACAAGATGCAGTACACTGTAAAATCCTGAATGTCAGTTCAAATCTGAGAGTGTACAAATGGAAACAAATGGATTGGATTTACGAGTCCATTGGTTATAGTTGCACACTCTCAGAGTCAAATTAACACTTCCAGTGTATTTCAAAATTGAATGGGTGGATTGCCATGAAACTTGCTGAGCGCCTTCATGCTCCCCAGACGATAAAGCATAACAGTGATTTATACTTGGTTACATGCCATGTCATGCACTTAAAATAGCAGATCTATATGCGTACGCTAACAACGCATCGAGGATTTGTGGTTCGATGTGCTGTGAACTTTGTCAGTGTCTGACCAGCTGACCAGTGTCCAGAACACTGGATATACAGGTCAGCTCCTGGGTATGAATGTGTAACTCGATGTTGCAGATATTATGTGGAAAGAGAGTTTTGAACTTTCCTTCCATTGCTGTGTGGGCCTGTGTTAACATGGCTTAACAATTAAGTCACTAAGAATTTGTAATCAAAACTGATCAGCTGTCCTGATGATGAGGAAGTGTAGACAGAGCTGACACTGTCCTGACTACTGCTACACTACCCATAACACACACACACACACACACACACACACACACACACACACACACACACACACACACACACACACACACACACACACACACACACACACACACACACACACACACACACACACACACACACACACACACACACACACACACACACACACAGGCGGTTTTTCACACCCAGGCCGGCCTGGGGACTGCTGGATGCGCCTCGCCACCCCGGATAGACCGGTGGGATTTCTGAAATATGTGATTATTAGAGGCATTTGGGGGTAAAAGTCGGGAACTAGGCCATATTACATAATTCAAGGGTGCTGAATCAGAAAAACACGGTTCCCAAGCAAAATTCTTAGTGCTTAACCTCCTAATTTGCATATCAAAATGGCTGCCGATTTTGAAGTATTTCTTAAACAACTCTATAACAAAGCAAGCAAATCTGACAAATAAAGTGTATATATTTATGTTCTGAGGGTCATACAATGTGTGGAAGATATTTGTAATGTAATAAATTGTAAATAAGTATGCAAATTAGAGGCCACCATTACATAAAATTATGTACCGTAGTACTCAAACGGTGCAAAAGGTGCATCCCCCTTATTTTGTTCCTAATTATCTGTATTTTTGCCATCCTTAGGACATCTAAAATACATACTTTTTCCCCATGCTAAATGTTTAGTTTTTGACCTTCTAATCTGCATATCTGAATGGCTGCCAAATTGGCAAATTCGCACCTTTATCTTCAATAACTCTGTGGCCAGGCAAGCAAAATTGACAAATGAAGTGTCTATATACATTTTCTACAATGTGAGTAAAGAATTTGTAAGTAATATAATATGATAATATAATATAATATAATAATCAACCTACTCCGAAATATGCAAAATAGCGGCCCCCATAACGGATAACGGTTTAGTACTCTAAAGATACTGTATTGGCCATTGTTGAACGAAAGTCTAGACACTAGACCACATTCATACAAGGAGGTTGATCATCACTCCGTTGCTGACATGCACACATGGCTGTGCATCGTAACCCAGATTTCCGGCATTTGCAACGACGTGTTGTGCATTGCTTATGGCATGCACATGAAATCATTTCTATAGGCTATACTAGCATGGAACAGGTTGGACTAGGCTCGAGTAGGTTGTACTAGGTTGTACTAGACTCTAATACTCTCTATTAGGCTTTACTAGTCCCTTGTCAGCCCTGTAGATACTCAGACCATAGGGACTAACCACTGTGTACACAGGCCATAGCTTGTGTGTGCACGAGCAATAGTTTTGCATGAACCTTTGTAGACCATAGTACAGATCTGCCTTGTACAGCCTAATATAGACTAGTGCAGCCTAGCAAAGCCTACTAGAGATTAAAAAATCACACCCTGTGTGAAGGTAGCGGCGCCTTTGATACATTTTGTCATTGATATGTGTTTATAATGTGTTTATAGCCATGTGTCGCGTGAAGCTTGACCAATCACTTTGTTGACGCACCTGACCAATCAGAACGTTGACGCACACGGACAAAGTCAGGTATAGAGCGGCTAGAGCCGCTAAAAAGCGTATTAGAGACCAGTAGAGTCTAGTACTGTACAGCCTAGTACATCCAAGACTAGTCCAGCCTTTTGGGAGAACAGACTAGGGGAGGGTGGTATAGGCTATACTAGCATGGAACAGGCCGGACTAGGCTAGACTAGGTTGTAATAGGCTGTACTAGACTCTAATAGGCTCTATTAGGCTGTACTAGGCTCTTGTCCGCCCTGTAGATCCTCAACCCATAGGGACTAACCACTGTGTACACGGGCAATAGCTTGTGTGTGCACAAGAAATAGTTTTGCATGAACATTTGTAGGCCAAAGTAAAGTACTGCCTTCTATAGCCTAATAGAGCCCAGTAAAGCCTAGCAACGGGTGCTAGAGCTGAAAGCAGACCATTAGAGCCCAGCAGAGACTAGTACAGTAAAACCTAGTACACCCAGGTCTAGCCTAGTCCAGCCTGGTGGGAGAACATAATAGGGGAGGGGGTACCAGGCTATGCTAGGACTGATAAGGCTGGACTAGGATAGATGAGGCTGTACTAGGCTGTACTAGACTCTAATAGGCTATATTAGGCTGTACTATGCTCTTGTCAGCCCTGTAGATCCTCAGACCATTGGGACTAACCACTGTGAACACGGGCAATAGCTTGTGTGTGCACGATCAATAGTTTTGCATGAACCTTTGTAGACCATAGTACAGATCTGCCTTGTACAGCCTAATATAGCATTGTACAGACCAGCACAGCCTACTGGAATTTAAAACAGTCTATTAGAGACCAGTAGAGACTACAACATCAAAGCCTAGTACACCCAGGTCTAGCCTAGTCCAGCCTTTTGATGGAACAGACTAGGGGACGGCGATATAGGCTATACTAGCATGGAACAGACTGGACTAGTTAAGACTAGGTTGTACTAGGCTCTATTAGGTTGAACTAGGCTGTGCTAGTCCCTTGTCAGCCCTGTAGATACTCAGACCATTGGGATTAACCACTGTGTACACGGGCAATAGTTTGTGTGTGCACCACCAATAGTTTTGCATGAACATTTGTAGGCCAAAGTAAAGTACTGCCTTCTATAGCCTAATAAAGCCAAGTACAGCCTAGCAAAGCCTGCTAGAGCTGAAAACAGACTATTAGAGCCCAGCAGAGTCTAGTACAGTAAAGCCTAGTACACCCAGGTCTAGCCTAGTCCTAGGACTAGGCAGTAATAGGCTGGACTAGGCTGTACTAGGCAGGGCCCATCGGGGGTGGGGGGGGGGACACAAGCCTGTATGGCAATCAACTGAAAAGTTAGGCTACATAGCTTAAACAATTTCAGCCTTTCCCTGTTGGCCGTCTAAGCGCATCTAGGAAGTTTCATAGGTTTTCGATGCTGGGAATTGGAGTTATGGCTGTTTAAAGCCCAGCCAATAGGAACACAGAGGGGCGGGGCTTAATACATTTCAGCTAGTCCCTGTTGGCCGTCTAAGTGTAACTATAGCCATCCCCATCCCACTCTATATAGTTGTGTTGAAAGTAGTTTGTGTTCAGTTATCAGTACCAGTTCTGTGGCTCTAACTCATTCTGGGGGTGAGTTATAAATGGGGGCAATTTATTTTTTGGTCATCAGGGGCCAAATGTACCAGGATTTTTCCATGATCTAAATATGTATTTTAGATGTCTTAAGGATGGTAAAAATACAGATAAGTAGAAATAAAATAAAATAAGGGGGATGCGGATGAATCACTTTAAGTACGAAACCGTTTTCTGTAATAGTGGCCTCTAATTTGCATATTTATTTACATTATTTACATATATTACATTACAAATATCTTCCACACATTGTATGACCCTCAGAACATAAATATATACACTTTATTTGTCAGATTTGCTTGCTTTGTTATAGAGTTGTTTAAGAAATACTTCAAAATCGGCAGCCATTTTGATATGCAAATTAGGAGGTTAAGCACTAAGAATTTTGCTTGGGAACCGTGTTTTTCTGATTCAGCACCCTTGAATTATGTAAAATGGCCTGGTTCCCAACTTTTACCCCCAAATGCCTCTAACCTCCTTATAGAAGGCCTTTTTTCTGAAATCCCTCCTGTCTAGGATCCAACGTGTCGACCCGCCGTTCGGTCGCTATCGCCGTTTTAAGCCGAGCAGCGCAACTCTACAAGCACCGGCCAGCAAAAGCCGCCTGTGTCCGCTCTGAGGAGCGCTGTGGACACCACTCCAGAGCATGGGAACTTGGGAGGCGATATCGAAACAATCATTAAAAAGCGTCCTGCGAAACGCCCACATTTTGATGAAACACCCATTTTCCGCAAGGAAACGTAGGACTGGTTACCCCAGTCAAACCCCATTGTCATACTGACTTAGTAAGACCTGAGAGGAGAAGAGAAAGAGAAAGTAAAACAGAAGTGCAGGTAGAGAGGAAGAGAGGATGAGAGATGGATAAAGCGGGAGAGACAGAGACAGAGAGAGAGTGAGTGAGAAAGAGCAAAATACAGTTGAGTCATGACTAATAGAGACATAATGACACAAAGGACAGAGGAGTGGGAAAGAGAGAAGGGGGGAGAGGGGGGGAGAAAGAGAGATAGAGAACAAGAGAGGGGGAGAGAGAGAGAGGTAGTGCAGGGGTAGAGAAAGAGAAAAATACAACGGATTCATGGCTAATAGAGACATGATGACACAATGAACAGACGAGAGAGAAGGGGGGGGGGGGGGGTGAGGGGGGAGGAACCAGAGAGGGATAAGCAGTATCACTTCATTCTATTCATCTACACAACTGACAGAAATTGACCTTGTCTTGATACAAGATAAGCCGTGTGTGTGTGTGTGTGTGTGTGTGTGTGTGTGTGTGTGTGTGTGTGTGTGTGTGTGTGTGTGTGTGTGTGTGTGTGTGTGTGTGTGTGTGTGTGTGTGTGTGTGTGTGTGTGTGTGTGTGACTGCCATTAGTGCCATAATACTGTATTAAGTGCTGACTGACTCAAACTATGTTGGCATTTTTTACAAGTTAAATACCAGCGAACAGGACGTTTCGTCTCTTTGCTATTGAAAAAGAAAAAAAACCTTTAGAAGCACAGTGAAGCAATTTACTGTAAATGGATGGACTGGGAGAATACAGTATATTGGTACTGAAATGGTAGCATACAATTATGCCATCAATGTCATTACGACAACGTTCTTACGACAAAGAACCCCTTATCTGAGAGAGAGAGAAGCAGGGACCCCCACTACATACAGTATATTTAATTGTATACAATTGTGTTTTATATGAAACGTCTTTTTTTCAAAGCTATCTCACCATATTTAGCTGATTGTCTCATCAACATCTGATGACCATTGAGAGATCTGAGACAAGCTTGAAGTATTCCACAGATTTTTCTTTTAAGTGATGCTGCAGCCATGATGGCTTCATAGATTAGTTTAACAGCACTATCATCAATGCTGTGTAGATGAAATGTTTTTGGTTTGTTTGCTTGATTGTAAATGACCTTTTCTAATAATAATATGATGGATTTATATGTATTTTTAGGGAAAAAAATCCCATCGCATAACAAAGTTGTCAGAATCCCTGAAGTAACTCTGAGGACGCCCAATGTGTCGCGGACCCCCTGTTGAAAACCCAAGGATGTGCTGTTCAGATAAGCATCATTAAATGTGATCCATGCTGGAACGGGCTGATAAGCAGTTTGATTGATACACTGTGCCGTTTCAATGGGATTCAACAGACTGATCTGTATTCAGCCTCTATCATCACCACCAGGTCCAGGTAGCATGGTGTGTGTGTGTGTGTGTGTGTGTGTGTGTGTGTGTGTGTGTGTGTGTGTGTGTGTGTGTGTGTGTGTGTGTGTGTGTGTGTGTGTGTGTGTGTGTGTGTGTGTGTGTGTGTGTGTGTGTGTACCTATGGAGTGTGTATGTTCTGGTGCATCTATCTATCCGTTTAATGTCTCTGCATGTGCATGTGTACATTATGAATATATTGTGTGTGGCTGTTTCTGTGCCTGTATGTATTTCTATCTGTGTGTGATGAGTGCATGCGCGCGCATGTGCGTACATGTGTGCGTATGCATGTGTAGCTAGAGGCTATGAGCGCTCCATCTCTCAGTAGAGCTCATTTAGTTTGCCCATCCAGCGCAGGGCTAGCCCAAGTGAACTCTGACTACCCTGTCTGTCTGTCTGTCTGTCTGACTGACTTGGGATCAGAGTTGCGGATTGGGACCTCCCTGGCCAGTAGTAGAATATTCCTTTCTCTAATGGGACTCTCTCCCTTTGTTCTTCTCTCCATACTCTGTACCGTGCTGTGTATATATACATATATTACTAGCTGCCTGTTTGAATTCATTGATTGGCAGACTGGTCTGACTGGTTCTCCATCTGAACAGGCTATCGTACTTAACAATTGATTGAATTATTGACCACCACTCTGACAATCAGTCTGCCTGGTTAGTCAGTGGACTGGTCGACTGGTTTGCCTGACTGATTGTTTCATATACTGGCTGGGCTGCCTGGTTGGCTGGCTCTCCAACTGGCTGGTTAGTTACTGGTACTCTAAGTTAACTGATACTTATTTAACTGGCTGCCTTCTTGCTGAATGCCTGTATAATTGGTCACTTGATTAACTGGCTGACTGCATCTGCCTGATTTTAACATTGACTGCTGAGCGAAATATTTCATTCTAAGCACACACACACACACACACACACACACACACACACACACACACACACACACACACACCCCCCTTGTCAGTCCATCGCAAGTGAAGATGGAAGGAGCTTCTTGTGCAGCGATGAGTCTGTCTGTGGCTACGGCTTCTGGTGATGGTGCCATTATAGATGACTGTGAGGCCAGATTCTATACATAATATGCACATATCTTTCCGCAACTAGGACATGTGAGGCCTGGGTGGGGGGTGGGGGTGGTGCTGAGTCAGTGTTAAGGAGTGTTCGCTGGCTCTGTGCCGTCCGTCATTTGTTGCGTGTGTTGAGCCTGATTTATACTTAGTTGCACGTGGGTGTCCTGCACTGAAAATAGGCGATCTACAAGCTCACAGTACGATGCGTTGTGAGTGTAACTCGAGCTTTGTGAGCTTGTAGATCGGCTAATTTTGGTGCACGACACCAGCACGCAACTAAGTGTAAATGATGTGTATGATCCCAGCATGGCATTATGGAGTGACATCATAGTTGATGATTTACTGTAGCAGCTTACTCCAGATCATTCATTATAGGGTTGATGTCGCACCTCTTCAGCTGATCCTTCTATTGTAGCTTTTTCCCAAGCTGTTGCCTGTCAGGAGCTGTCCCTGCCATGTAATCCTGTACCTGTCCTGTAGACCCGTTCGCAACTTGGTGTGAGGGGAGTTTCTCACTTGAACTGAGTCAATGGGTACCTAGACATGAAAAATCAAAGAGGTGCTCGTCCGCCATAGTGCCACGAATGGCGCAATGGCCAAATCAAATATGGCCGCCATCGGCTATGATGAAAATCCAACTTGTTTGTTTCTGAGTGTATATATAAATGCAATACCTCCATTTTGACTAATTGTGGGGTGGGGAATTCATTTCTGATATTGTTATGACAATTTTGGGTGATTTTGACCTTCATTTACCTAATTTGACCTAATTGGGTGTTGAAATGAGCAAATAAAAGTGATATAGACCAACAAAATGACATCCAAATAAAATCCTAACACAAGATCAGATAACAAATTCTCTCAAAGTGCACCATATGTGTGCATGCAGGTTAGTGTGATGGATTTTTACAGGAGGGCTTTTTAATTTTTCCATGGCAGAATATGATGCACGGAACTCCAGCAGCACGGTACCCACATCGGCGAGTGTGACACTTGCCTGCACACTTGTATACTGTGAGCAGACTTGGTGGTAAGGCCTTCAGACACTTTGATGGCAGGAGTGTGCCAAAGTGCTCCTCCCACCCATGTTCCATTGGTGCTAGGTTGTCTCGGGTTCCTTGACTGTCGAAAGCAGGTGGCAAGCCCTATGCACCAGAAAGGCACCTCTTTTCGATGTGTCCTCTGATCACACTACTTGTGGGAGGGAGAGCATCAATTCCAGCACTGGCACTAGTATAATTTTCTACCCTGAGGTCATCAAATGTCTTGGCTGTTGTACGTGACCTGGCCCCTGGCCAGACCCGTACCAAGTACTTCTCTGCCAATGCTGCGTCTTGTTCGGTCAAGGTGTCTGCCTCTCCAAAATGTGTCAGATATTGCACTGGGTCAGAAGCCATAGCTGCATGTTTGGTCTCCATCTTGCTCATGCGGTCATCTCCAGTCAGGATATGTGCCTTGATCACTGTCTTGGCTAGTGGTGCTCCAAGACGAGAGACTGCTTGATGCAGTGGAAGCATGCGCTGCTTCTCACCAGTGCCATACTGCTGCCAGATCTCCTTCATCCCCAGTGCAGGGTAGTATAGGGTGTAGTATAAAAGTAATGGGAAGTATGGGGTGTAGTATAAAAGTAATGCAAAGGTGTCTGTGTCATTGGAGACTATGACAACTCTCTTGCACTGTTTCACACAAACAGCCCACTCCACATGCACCACCAGCCTGGTGTCAGCCTCTTCAATCCAGTTCAAGAGGTCAGGGATCTCTTCGCCACAAGACACCTTTGCTGGGAGCACCTCATCATCAGAGACAACAGAGCTGACAATGATGGTAGCATTGCCACAGGCTTGACTGGCTTGATTGCACACCATATCCCGAATAACAGCTGGAGATTACGCTTGTTCTCCTCAGATGCCCAGAACTTGTCAAGTTGCTGAGGGATAGGTGTGTCTCTGTTCATGCCAATGATGTCGATGCCTGTTGAGTCTGTGCGCCGCATGCACTCCCCTTCCTTTAGAGACCTCTCAATGTAGGAATCAAGCACAAGATGCATGAACTCTGGCTCTTGGCAGAGGGATGATGTTGAGCTGATGATGGCGTTGATGACAGCACCTAAAGTAGGCAATCGTGCTAGTGGCATCTGCCACATCTTCGACATGAAGTCTACGACAACGTGAGTGGCAAGAGTAGGCTTTGGACTCCATTGGGTGAGGTCAAGTCCAGGCTCAATCTCACTGACACGTTTTGACTTGTTAACATGAGCTGGAAGGTCACCATCAAACAGGGCAGATGCTGGGAGAACATCATGAGTAAGTACCTGCCGGATGTTCATGCCCCACTCCTTAGCAATGTCCATACTCCTATCGTCTCAGCCATGTCTTTGGGTGAGACTAACTTCTGCTCCTTCATAGTGGTTGTTGGTGTCTTCTGTGGTTGCTCGTTGAACTGAGGTAGCTTCCTCTTTGATATGGTTGTGCTCATTTTCTTGGTCTTATTTTCTTGGTCTTCTCGACTAACCTCTCCTGCCTGCATGAACAGTAGACACGCTCCCCATGTGTGAGACAATTGGGAAAGCGTGGAGCGACCCTTCTGTCAACAGCCTGCTTTGTGAACAGATTGTGCAGTGGCACGGGCACATTGACCGTCATTGAGTATGGGTTCTGCCGCTCTAGCACAAAGTCCAGCAGCTGAGTGGTGCTCAGTGCATGCTGGAGATGGCATTCTGTCTGTTTCATGGTGTGGTTGTTGGTGAGAAGGTTGAGGACATTGGTGATCCCAATCTCGTGAAACAACAGCTCGGACTCTGCCACGGCATTTGCATTGTGTGTGGCTCCTACTACATAGGGACCTCCAGGACCCTTCGACACACGCTGAATGGTCTGCTCGACCTCCATGTCACCACCTACAGCACAGAACCAGCCATGGCGATCCTGAACAACCGACTGGCCTATATAGAGAAGCACCGGTAGAGCTCAGGATGTGTGAACTCTAGCACCTTGATTTGTTCAAGATACCATGAGCCATGACGCAGGTAGTTTATGCAGTTGTTTAGGTCACTCCCACTGGAGTGACCTAAACACATCCTCCACAATCAGCATCAGCCCGGATATAATGGCTGCCGTTTAACATTGACTCTATCACACCAGGTCCAAACACGGCACACTCAACCAGTGCGTCATCCAGACAGGAACCTCAAAGCCATTTTCCCTGGCATCTGAGCAGAACACGAGTCCAATGGAAAGGGCCCATGCAGAGGAAGAGATCCTTGAACTGTTCTGTCTCGTGCAGGTAAATATCTACAGCCGAGGTGAACACACCTTCATCGCACCATATCGCAATTGATGCCCGATTTAGTTGTCTACGAACACTCTGGAAGTTGATGAGGCAATGCCTGACGGTAGCAGGCTCAGTGATGGGTCTTGGTATGACAGGGAGGAAGCCAACACGCATTATCGGCACCACAGTAGATGAAACAGGTGTGTGCACAGCGGCCCATATAAGAGGGTCTCCTGCTGGTGCACCACAGCAAATCAAACTGATCAAGAATTCTCTCTTTACAGATACACTTCGGGCAGTTGGCATGTTGAGTAATGTTGCTTGCTTGTTTTCAGGATGCAGCAACATGTCTGGTGGCAGGGCAGGTCTGATGGTCTGGTAGCTCGAACAGGAACCAATCCGGTTGAAGGCTGTGAGAAGGCTCTTGCTGCGATCTCTTGCATAAAGGGAATGGCCAAGCATCATATGCAATGGTGTTCGCTTCACTCCACTGTGAATGTTATACACAAGTATTTGGAAGAGACAGTGCAGCTGTGTACTCTTGTGATCTCTCACCCAGTTCTCCCCATGGTCAAAACAAGATCAGAAATGAATTATACATGTCAGAATTAGTTGAATTAGACTTATTGCACCTGTTTTTAGTCCTAACAATGGCCAAGTTATGGCAAGGTCTTCGGAATAGCAAAAATGACCTTGACCATGACCTTCCGAGGTCAAAATCACCCACAATTGTCATAACAATATCAGAAATGAATTCCCCACCCCACAATTAGTCAAAATGGAGGTATTGCATTTATATATACACTCAGAAACAAACAAGTTGGATTTTCATCATAGCCGATGGCGGCCATATTTGATTTGGCCATTGCGCCATTCGTGGCACTATGGCGGACGAGCACCTCTTTGATTTTTCATGTCTAGGTACCCATTGACTCAGTTCAAGTGAGAAACTCCCCTCACACCAAGTTGCGAACGGGTCTACAGGCCAGGTACAGGATTAATGGATCAGTTGACGGGGCGAGGCATGATCTGCATGATATGGCCGAGCAACAGGAACGGCCTCCGCGATGCTTGTAGATCTGCTATTTTCAGTGCACAACACGGGTGCGCAACAGAGTATAAATCAGGTATTAGTACGCTGGGGGAAGTTAGTATGGGGAACACAGTCCTCCCAGGAGGATGTTGCATCAAGGCGTCTGATGTGGCAGCGATATGACTCTCCAGGCTTCAGAACCATACAGCAGTGTTGACAGTGACACACACACACACACACACACACACACACACACACACACACACACACACACACACACACACACACACACACACACACACACACACACACACACACACACACACACACACACACACACACACACACACACACACACAGAGCTTGGTAGACTGCGACTCTCCTTGAAGTTCTTCAATGGTCGTTTTCAAAGAGGCTAGAGGCCAGTTGTCGATGGTGAATTCGAGAGGGGTAGGAGATGATAATCTCTCTTGGGCAATGACTTCTGTTCGTTTGGTGTTAATCACAAGACCTTGTGAGTGGTATACACACAACCTCAGTGTACACACATTCCTGCACACAGAAGGGTGACAAGTAAGGATTTCTCTCTCTATCCCTCTCTCTCTCCCTCTCTCTCCTCTCTATTATTTAACAGTAGCGTTTACCTCCAGTCAGAGTTAATGTGATGTGACAGGCATGGAACTATCGCAATCACTTTTAATGCAGGCTGCAGGAGACCACTCAGGCATTACTAGCTGATTCAGAGTGGGTCAGTGTGTGTGTGCGTGTGTGTGCGTGTGTGTGTGCGTGTGTGTGTGTGTGTGTGTGTGTGCACGTTCCTTCGTGCGTGCGTGCATAAATTATAGTATACAAAATATAGTATGGGTGATGATAATGTTGCTGTCCTCCACTCCTGCAGTGTGTGTGCACATGTAGGCCTGAGAGGAAGAGGGTTCAGGCTTCCAATGACCTTTATAACCCACCTGTTAAATCCACCACTAACTGTCAATTTCAAACAATAACTAATAATAAATAAATAACTTTTTATAGATACAATTATAAATACAAAACTATATATACAGTACAAGGTCACAATGCATCGCATTGAGCTTATAGGTCTGCTATTTTTGAAAAAAAATCAAATGTTACAAATCTGGACACATAAGCTGCATAATTGTAGCCTGGGTGCCAGCCTGCTTCGCTACGTTCGGCGGATTTTTTTTTCTCTCTGCGCTTCTCAGTCTGGAATGCACCCGATTGACTCGTCTTTCAGAACTACACAGGAAGTACACAGGAACTACATATGTTACGTTCGGCAACGTCGTTGCTGATTGGATGTTGTTCAAACGAATGACGAATCAAAACGATCACACCGTTTTTTTTGTCCCGCCCCGCACCACAGACCAATCAGAAGCCACGGTAGGTTTGGAACCTTGGCTGCTGTGTCCCGCCTCCTGGAGATAGGAGGCATTCCAGACTGAGAAGCGGAGAGAGAAAAAAAGTCCGCCGAACGCAGCGAAGCAGGCTGGCACCCAGGCTAGCATAATTGCCAAACATTATGTCAACTAAAAAGTAAATAATGGCCAATATATCAGTCGGGCTCAAGTCTGTACAGCTGTGTCTAGCTGTCTTCTCTGAAGCAACATAGTGACTTTTTCATTGCATCCAAGTAGGGATGCAAATGATCAATTAAATAATTCACCGATAGCTGGTTCACATTATTGAGCGATTATCGATTCATTGTTAAGCTGTGATTTTCCTGAGAACCTGAATTTACTATTACTAGCACAAACTGAAGACATACAACGCTGAAACATTATGTCCTGAAAGTACTGGCTCTTAAATTAATCACACAAATGCCCCTGTAAACTAATTATTGTCTACTAATTATAACTTTAAAATATGAACCTCTCATGTACAGTATTACGTACAGTATTATGACAGGATATTAGGATATTAGTGGGTGGGTGTTTGGATTCCTATACACTAAAGAGTAAAATCCTCAGTGTTAATTTACCCCAGTGTAACTCAGAGTGTACAAATCTAACCAAATGGACCCGTAGCGGTCCGTTTAGAGTTCAATGAACACTGAGGATTTTACAGTGTAGAAGAATAGTTCTAGCTAATGATTGACTCACATATAAACCAAGCCAGGGGAGTGGGGACTGTTAACAGTTCAATCTACAAACAGCTAGCTAGGCTCTCCTCATAAATCATGGTCTTAGAGCCAAGAGGGACAAGTTTACAGAGGAGACAAAAACATGTTTGTTGGTATCTGCAATTCAGTTAGTGAGTCTAACTGAAAAATGAAAAAGTGAGTCAACCAACCAACCAACCAACCAGCAAGCCACCACGCAACCCGTAAAGAAACCAGCCACATAGGCTTTGATGCTCGACAGTGATTGCCAGGCCCGGCGGACCTTTGCTGCGTGTCACTACCAGACTTGCCCTGTTTCCTGTCTCTCGAATAAAGGCTAAAAGCCCCAAAAATATCTTACAAAAATAAACCAGTATAGAAATCACTATCCAATAAGTCAGACAATCAGAAAGTCTGCCAGTCCATCAGCCAGTGGCTGTGCACCATACATTCACATACGTCATTCATTCAGTCCAACAACCAGTCAGTCAGTCAGCTAGTCCAGGGCTTCCTACACCTTTCCATGCCAAGGACCCCGAAATAGCCATAGCCTTTAGCTGTGCCCCCCCTATTGCGAAATGGCTTTAAGAAACCCCAAACAAACCTGAAAATAGCATAAATAGCCAATCTACAGGCTCACAACCCCTCACATTGTGACGCCTGCTGAGGTGGTAGATCGCCTATTTCCGCTATTCATGAGAAATGTTGCATGCACAAAACAAGGAGGTCAGGTTTGAAGTTGTTAAACTGGCACACTAATCTTATAAATTGAATTTGAAGTTTAAAAAAAATACAATATGTATATATTTTTAACATCTCTGTCCATCTCCCCCCCCCCCAGGTTAGGCTCCCCCTGGTGGCTAACCAGTCAATTAGTGAGATAGTCAGCTTGCCAAACAGCCCGTGTTCAGTCAACCAGTGGGTGGGTCATTGGGTCCCTCTCTGACAGCTAGCAGGAGCAGGGTTGCTGGAGATTAGCGAGTGTCCAACACTCCTACCCCTGCCTAATCCAGTCAGCCACAAATCTGCCACAAGTATGACGATTAACCCCTTTTCCCCAGCAGGAAGCAATCCCAGCAACACACAGCAGGGATTAGTGAACGCAAAGGTCACCGTGGGACCAAACTAGTTTCACCCTGCTACGACACCATACAGCAGCACTGAGGCGCTCCACAGAGAGGACAATGTGATTGTGAAAACTAATTCTAGTCAATTCCTTCTAGAAGCTGTACACGGGCGATTCCTCGCTCATATTTCTGTATTCATTCATCAGTGGCAAAGAAGAAAAGCCACAACTGCTAGAAAACAAAGCGAATTTCAAAGGAATTCACAAATATTTCAGAATTCGTTACCCAAAAGAACCCAATTAAAGATGTGGCACTTAAACTAAAGTCTATACTAAATGATCCATTAATCAGAGTAAATAATACAAATGGGAACAATTACATAGTATCACACAGGTTAATGTAAATAAGGACTAGAGACAGAATGTGAACATAAAAACCATCCACCATCCATCAAACAACTTACAGGGTGGACATATTCCACATGTACATTTATCCTGCAGATACTAGTTTGGGAAAATTAAATGATGAAATATCTCACTGCTGGTTTGCCTAAACAGTAAAATCCTCAGAGTTAATTTATCCACTTGTACCTCAGAGAGTGTACACATGGAACCAAGTGGACCTTTACAGTCCATTTGGTTCCATTTGTACACGCTCAGAGTTAAATTAACACGGCGTATTTATCACCTCAAGTCAGTGATAGTGCAACTCGGTGAAACTCTTTAGACAACACTACCTAGGGGGACAGCTGTAATGACACTATGATGACACAGGAGCCTCTTGTTGCCAGGAAACATTTGAATTGATTTTTGATCCCGTGACTCATTATGAGTGCTGCTCATTGCTGGAAGCGTTCTGCACCGTATCCCAAATTCCATTTGGATATGTTGAGAGGAAGAGTTTTAATGATATGCTCAGACTATTGGACAGAACACGTTCCTACGGAGCTGCAGTCGGGGATCGAACCAGAGACCTTCTTGTTACAGGACACGACTGTTTTGACCCCCCCGCCACCCGCCGCTCCTACAGACAATTGGCTCTTATACGGCGCCTGGCTCCTGGCCGGACTTAATAAGTGAGCCATCATGTTCAACAGATTGACTTGTCTGTCTGTGAGTTGCCTGCCTCCCAAATGACCAGAGCTGACTATCAGTCTGTCATATTATGTGTCAGAGAGAGAGAGAGAGAGAGAGAGAGAGAGGGGGAGAGAAAGACAGAGAGAGGGGGAGGGAGGGAGTTACAGCACAGCCAGAGTGAGATTCACTGCATAAGGAAGACAGGGAAAGACTGAAAGAGTGACAGCAAGCCAGAGAGACGGGGAGAAGAGAGAGAAAGTACACACTCCAGACTATAGAAAAGTAGAGGACAATGGGGGAGGAGGAGTGCGTGACTTGAGGGAGATGAGAGAAGTCATAGAGGAGTAGAGCTTTGCTCCAGTATTACAAAGCACATCTCTGTTGGGACGCTGTGGTTCCGCTGGCTGAGCACCACACACACACACACACACACACACACACACAGACACAGACACACAGACACTCACACGCATGCACGCACGCACACACACACGCGCCATGCTTGCCAGGCATTACTAGTCCACCACAGAGCAGAGTCATAGTGATTGGTTGTCATGCTGGGTTTCGCCAGAGTAATTAAAGTGAAACTTTTATTATTATTTTATTGTGTGAATGTTACATTCTCAAATTTGACAAGGTTTAGGAGATTCTTTAGGACACACAAATTAGACTTGCTGAGAACATGTCATACAGTAATGTAGATATGGAATTCATTCAGAATATTGTATCATTTTCTTATTGAGTATACATAAATCTTAAACGGTACACCACCGTGGGAAACTTGTTGTAAGAGCTTTATGAAGAGGTCAAAATACATTAGACTGAGGAAGAGGCATTTCAATATAACAGCAGGCTACTTAGATCATCTAGGCTAAATAAAGGACCAATGAAAAAAAAATATGAATTATGGTTCTAACAACATGTTTACATTATTGGTGTAGTAAAGATGTGATAGATTTACTACAGTTTAAGTGGAAAGCTTAAGCTGTAGCCAACAAATTGATATTTGGAGTAAGCCCATTAATAAATGGATTAATACACTAAACCTACAGTACATACAATCTGACATTACTGGCCCACAATACACTTACTGTAAAACAGATAGTGGACCTTTAAGGCATCTGGAAAGAACAATTAGTTTGTATTTGGGATTATGCCGTCATCTTTGGTACGTCTGAGGTGGATTAGCCCTGCTCCTCATCTTAATCCCAAGGACGGCCGGTGATGAACCAGCCAATATGGAAGGCAGAGTTGACCAAATAAAATGTAAATCTAATGCCATGTCCATAGCAACAATATCACTCAGTTCTTTCAGGACAGTTCTTTTGCCTAGTCTCTGTTTTAGTTTATCTCTGCCAGTGTCTGAACAAAACGTGTCCACTCGTCATTATGTGGAACAGCGATTTGCTCTCCTAACATGACAAAAGTCAGCTTTCAGGCTGACCAAATTAACCAATTTTCAACCTAAATCACATTGTTCTGTACTGCTGCTACCCTGAACAGAGCTCCCTCGTAAAATATATCTTGTATCTCAAAGGGATTTTCACCTGTGTAAATAAAAGTCAAATAACATTGTTCTCTTATGAGGAGATCAATAATACAGTGCAAAATGATGATCTCAAAACGCATACATTCACATAAATGAGGATACAGAATGAATGCCGATATGTCAGCCAAACCGATAAATTGCTCTGGAAATTGTCAGGAAACAAATCTTGGTTTCCTGACACTTGCTGTGAGGTCGCATGAAGAGGCACTGTCGCTGTGTGAGGCCCTGCCTGCTTACTACATAAGCTTTGCTAAAAGCTGTGAGAGAAGCTGGTTTTGATGTGTAAAGACTTCCACACGTGAGCAGAATGCTGGCCGGAGGGAATAGGGTTTGTTGATGAGACTGAGGCATGGAAATTCATACATCAAAGCCTCACATCTCTGTGTACATCATAATGAATATCAGCTGAATAACTCAGTGATAATGGTGTTACCATGTCCTCACAGATCTGCAGGAGACTTTCGAATGAGTGTCCATCTGCAACAGTGGCTGGTAAAGAATAAAAGAAAATATCTCCATCCTTTCTCGTTGTTCTGCCAGCCAAACAGATTGTTGGCCTCGATAAGAACTAATTGATTGGTTACCTGCCAAAATAGCTGGTAGAGTTGACCAATGCCAGCCATGGCCAAAATCTAATTTAATATAACTACAAGCAGGGATAAAACATATCCTCACCGGTGATAAATATGAATGACAAGAAGGCGGGTATCAAAAGCAGAGGCATGGATCCCCCCCCAGCACACATACAAATTGAACCCTACTTTTACTAACAGCACTTGAATATACTGTATGTACATATGCATACTAAAATGTAGTTGATTGTGTTACATGATGATGTGTACATAGTACATACTCTGAACGTAAAATGTAGAATGACATACACTATAGTATGTTAAATCCAGTGAGCCCGAGCAAAATGTCCCTAAGGGGACAATAAAGTATTATATTGTATCGTATTGCATCGTGCTTTGTACACTGAACTAGTTCAAAACATCTTCAGCTTGTTACTTAACTTCTCACCCACTGGGCTAGCTTTCCACTCACTGTTAAATCTCTCACATCAGAGGGTCCCACTGGTTTAGTCAATTTGTTTACATTTAAAAGTGCTCACTGTTTGACCCATCCTTGTTTTCTGCCCCCACTATTAAGGCTAGGGCGCTGCACAATCCCCTGAGGCAATGCAAATCAAACACTGAGCTAGCGCGCAGCAGGCAGGACTAATCAAGCCCTGAGCACAGGGGAACTTCCCGCCGTGCAGAGAATACCCTGTACATGAAAAGGCAGCGCTACTAGAGCGCCATGTGCTAATTAAGCATCGTTAAAGGCCATCTCTCTGTATTCTGTTGACACTGCTCATCAAGCAGAGCCCAGTGGGTCCACTGAACTATCCATGACCAATACTTATGAGCTACACAGTTCCCATCTGTGAGAATAGACTAGGCTAGAGAGCGAAGCACTGATACTTCTAAGTTAAGTGCTTAGATTCCAACTAAGCCCATCCATTCTACAGTATATAGTATACTCATGGGTGCAGCAAGAAACTGAAAGTTGAAGTTGAGTTAGGCAACATAAGTACAGTCAAAAGTAAATGTAAAGAGAAGGTAACTTCAGTTACTCTGTCTGTTGTTGATTCATCTGGGATAAGTTCAAATCAAAGACAGAATCTGACAAACACTTTCAAGCTTTGATATTTATTCACTCCAATATCAAACTATGATAAAATATTAGTTTCACAATAGTGAGCCGCAACAGCAAACAAAATCTTGAGCTCAAAATCTCCAACTTTATACAGACTAACACTTATTTTTCCATGTATTATTTTTTGTATTGTTAGGGCCTGAGGAGCTCCCCTGAGGGGATACAGGAAGAGTGGGCACCTAAACACTGTGGGCACGATTTGAACTGTGGACATGATTTGAACATGCACAGTACATCATCAGACATAAATATACCATTTAACTTCTGGTTTAGCCCATAATGACTGGCTAGCCACAGGTTTTGTATCAATTGTAGAAATATTAGGTCTTAAATGTCAAATGTTAAAGCATGTTCAAATCACGTAGACTTTACATTACTTCAGACCATTTTCAGGTGGACACACTGTTTAGTTGCCCACTCTTCCGGTTACCGTGACGATATGTTTTCTTTTTACATTATTCAAACATGGTTGTTGCTTTACGGGATTAAAACCAGGAAAACACAACACTTGCAAAACCCCAGATGATATCTACTAGTCTCATATCTCGATATTGATGTATTGATATATTACCCAGCCCTATGTCAGAGTTAAATTAACACTGAGGATTTTACTGTATACACGCCGGGGCGACTTCAGCTCAGATGGACAGGTATCAGACAGATATCATTGACGTTAAAACATGACCACGCCAGTACATCTGCACTGCACCCAATAACCCACAGCTCTCCACAAAGGTACAGTTACACAAAGGCTCCGTGACTCACTGAAGAACACACTGCCTCCCTTTTCAGAGGGCCATTGAGGGAGAGTCTTGACAGCCTCATTGTTAGAGAGAGATTGGAGCACTTTCAGTGCAGGGCTTTGAATGAAGCGTGTGAGACAGCGTGCCAAACCGGGTGATTTGGAAGAAAACAGTCACACATCCATTCTACTGGATATACAGACATGTGTTAAAGCAAGAGAAAACATGATTAGACCTTGACAACACAGTGTAGAAGAAGAAGGAATGTCATGCAGAAGAAAGAAAGAAAGAAAGAAAGAAAAAGAAAGAAAGAAAGAAAGAAAGAAAGATAGAAAGAAAGAAAAGGTATAGACTAATCGATAGACAGAATGATAACAATAGGCCAGCAATCCAGCATACCCAGAGAGAGAGAGTGTGAGTGGAAGACAGAAAGACACTGACAGAGAAGAAGTAATAAGCAAAGCCTCGCCCAGGGAGATACCAGAAAGAGAGAGAGATTGAGGAACAGATACAGAGAGGGGGGGAGGGGGTGAGGAGAGACCCATCCCATCCAGAAAGAGAGAGACACACCCCTACAGAGAGAGTAAGAGGACGAAGAGGGGAAAGGGGATTAAGCAAGCAGGTTGCTCCCCTCCCCTCCCCTCCTCTCTCTCCCTCATCCCTTCTTCCTCCCTCCCTCCCCCTCATCCTCCCCAGCCCCCCCCTGCTGATCGCTTGGCCAGGTCGGGGGGAAAAGTGATGTTATTTTGGAGCTGAGCAGAGTGGGAGCTAAGCAGGCCCTAACTTAAGGCTTTATCCCCTGGAAGGGAAGCTCTTCTCCTCCCCTTCCGCCCCGTAGCAGAAGGCTGGAGTAAGTGTGGGTGTGTGTGTGTGTGTGTGTGTGTGTGTGTGTGTGTGTGTGTGTGTGTGTGTGTGTGTGTGTGTGTGTGTGTGTGTGTGTGTGTGTGTGTGGGGGGGGGGTGTTAAAGAACCCTTTCAAAGACCTTAACCCCTTAGATGCCAGAGACTACAGCAGCATGCTGTTACACCCTGCGTTCCATGTGGAATTTGGCCTTGACAGACGGTATGTTGAAAGGAAAGATGTTCCTGAACTACCTTGAATACAGTAAAGCCTGATTTCTCACACCAAAAATTGCCAATCTACAAGCTCTCAACGCAGACTACACAGTGTATTGTGAGCTTGTAGATATGATCAAGCTTGTAGACTTGAGCATGTCGATTTTCTGGGCACAAACAAGTCTGAATCAGGCTTAATAACTAGAAAGGTGCGCTCAATGGAACTTTTTGGGAAAGTCTATGACATCAGCCATCTATATGACATATCTATGATGTATGACTCCATATGACTGCCATTGACTTCAAATATAATATTAAAGTTAAATATTTCAAAAGATATTAAAAAAAATAAAAGAAATCATGGAGGACTTCCTTGGGCTTTGCTGTCAGCATGCAGAAGACATTGGACAGTGATCTGTCCAGTGGTTTGTGAGATTAAGTCCTGGACGGACAGACAAACACACACCGGGGCGGAAACATAATCTCCCCCTTGCCTTCAGTCTGGCGGAGATAACAAGGTCCGTCTAGAGGCGTGCATAGTTGAGCCATGTGGCTCATCGCCTTTCATCTGGGGTGTCTGGTAATGTTGATCTGTTTGAAGGTCAAATATAACGAAACATCAAGTCACATTATCTTTTTTTCGCTGCAGGACGCCATCATATGACTATGTGCAAATCGGGTTTAAGATTAATAGTTCAGAAGTTATGTACAATGTGTTGGTGAATTGACCTTAACCTTTGACCATCAAATTGTACCATATGTCAGATATTGAGTTAGGGTTGTGATTTGTTGAAGATACAGTCAACAGAGTAACAGTGGACAGAGTGTCATTACATACATTCGTTACAATGGTCTCCAATTAGTCTCCAATCACTCCGCAGATCAACTAATAGGGCTTCAGTCCGTTGTTACTCTGACATATCAATCACCAGCATTAATGAGGATATGGTGTAATAAAGAAACCTTGAACCTAATGACTTATTTTAGTGAATATGTTGATAATATACAGTATTTGGAAATAGCAAAACAGGCAATGCTGTGGGGAGAGCAGAAAAAACAAGCAACTCCATTACAAATGAATAGGAGAAGTATATTCAGGATGTAGAAATTGTAGCTTATAAGACTTTGTCAGATACATGCGGACCTCCTGTTGGGATCCTAGCAGGTGTACACTGTACATACAGTAAGCACTTTACAATCTTACATTTACTCACTACAACTCAACTGAATTGAAGTAACACTGGATAATTCACCCCTGAGCCAAGTGAAAATCCCAGACCAAAGAAACAAGTTTAATCCATTTAATTATAGCCTCCAATTATTTTCCAATGAACCGATGTGAACATTCATCTAAGGAATTAAGCTCAATCCACTGAATTCACCACCCTCCAGTGAATTCACCACCCTCCAGTGAATTCACCACCCAATCATGTCTCGTTGAACCAAGTTCAAACCATTCACCCCACAAAACAAGCACTAACTGTTAACCACTCAACCATGGAAACCGAGATGATGAGTGTCAACGTCCAAAGACAGATGATGTCTTATAGGGACAAGGGTACAAAGATTTCAATTATGACCACACAGCACCATTTAAACTTTGACCCGCACCACAGTAAACCTTAACCACTCCACCATAAAACGCTGTCTTAGTACCATGTCTGATAATGTGTATAGCTACAGTGGTGCTTTGCTTACACTGTAGCTATATTAGTCAAGTAAAATGACTAAAGACCAAAGTGAGTGACTGCTATTTGTTTCAAAAAGCTTTATACACTGTATATGACATGTAAGGCCACAATGTGACATAACTCTGTTTAACACAATGATGTTCCCCTCCAACTGTATATACTTTCCCCATTTTCGTATTATATTCTGACACTTTCTTTGTCAATGTAAACGTATGTTTTCTCATGCCAATAAAGCTCCTTAATTTGAATTGCTTGTCATTCGTTCTGTTTACATAGTTACATTTTTTACCCATTCTCTAAACTAGGCAGATGAGATAGGCCTACCTCTGTGCCCATCAATCAAAACAATAATAGAAAATAATTCACAACTTTTCAAAATCAGCGCTGTGACAATTACACAGTAAAATAATCTGTTAATTTATCATTTGATTTGTTTTACTCTGAAATGTAACCTAATGGACCCGCACATTTGACAGTGTAGGAGGAGGCGTGAGGGGCAACAATGTGGCGGCGTGTGCCACGCATTGACAGTGTGTGTGTGTGTGTGTGTGTGTGTGTGTGTGTGTGTGTGTGTGTGTGTGTGTGTGTGTGTGTGTGTGCGTGTGCGGGACGGAGCGTGGTCATTCCGCAGCACCCCCCCACCCCCGCCCCCGTGGAGACAGAACAATGTGACACTCACAGTCAGAGAGGCACACTGGCCTACTGCACTCTGCAATTACACAGTCAGCAACTCTCTCATGAATAATCATAATAATAATATCTATAATAATAATAATAATAATTTAAATAATCATAATAATAATCATAATAATAAATAAATGATCGGGGCTACCAATGCCACAAGATCGACCACTAATACGTACTGCCAGTTTGTATTATAGTCACAATCCATAGCCGAGGACTATATAGCCCACTATTCTACACTTCTACAACAAACGTACGCCTCATCCATCCAGCCAGTGTTCTAATGATTTGCAGTTGGACCGGCAATAATGCCCTCGCGATAGGAATCGTTAGCTCTACTGTACGCCTTCTAAGCAAAACAGAATGACAACTAAATATCCTAAAACTTGTGCCCTGATCTGTCGCTCTACGAGAGGACGTGCGAAATGTTCTTTTAGATAACCGTGCGATATGATGAATTTGCATCGATAATAAATCAGAGCGCCTCATCAATACTGCAGCCAATACACCTCGCATCGCATATTATGTGACCGCAGGATAAAATGCAGGATCGCCAAGAATTCAACGCATGCAGAGCCTGATCATCGCTTCTTCCCTCCTGTCATTTAAAGAGCAGGGGAGAGAAACGGGCTGCTAGGCGCACACCACACACGCACACAACTCGCTCCACAATAAAAACATAACCCTTTCCTGTACGGATTGATAAAACATACACCAAAAAAAGAAAGAAAACACCTTACCTTCACTCCAACAAGATTTCAAACATGAATGTCGACCGCTCCTCGCTTCTAAAACATTCAACCTCCGGGTTTTATTTGTTTTTTTCCCTCTCGTTTCTTGCTGTGTGATTTTATTTATTTATTATTTATTTGTATTAAAGGACAATATATCCTGCTATAAGGGAAGGAGCGCCAGCGCACAGCAGGACCCCTCAAGATTCTCTCTGGCAACCAGCCCCAAAGACGGGGGCGGGGCCACGGGCGATGACATCACACCCAGTGTATGTGAGTGAGTGTGTGAGAGAGGGAGAGAGCAAGAGAGGGAGAGGGGGCAGGTCACAGGGCCCATGACGTCACACCCCTTGTATGAGTGTAGTCAATATAAGAGAGTGAGAGAAGGATAGAATTAAGAGTGAGAGACATGAAACATGAAACCCATTGGGAATCCAAAGTACTTTGACAAACGAACACCAGAGAATCCAAGGTATAAACATGTTAAGGCAAGACTGGACACAGGATGCAGTATATCAAAGTATATGGAAAAGGTGGCGGAGACCCAAAGACATTACAGGTACCGCAGTAATGAGCCCTTCAAACGCCTAAAAGTGCCAAGTCTTGCACAGTTGATACTTCAGGTAGCCTCTTTAGCAGAGCTGAATGAAAGTGTGGATGATGACGAACCACTCAGACAGCAGGATGAGACACCCGCTTCCTATCTATCTATCAGCACAGACACACAGTCTGTGATGTCCGAGGCGGAGGTGGAGGCGGAGGCAAAGGCAAAGGCAAAAGCAAAGGCAGATGCACAGCGTCTGTTTGAGCTGACCATGCCCAAGCCGTCCCCCATGCCGTCACTCCCCCCAGAGAACAACAGAAAGGAACCTGGATACTCCTGCCACTACTCTACCAGGTCCACACTGCTGAGTGTTATAAGTGGAGTGGGAGAGCTGGACATACTGGACAGGAACAGGAACAAGAAGTGGAACAGTCAGAACCACCCGCCGGACATGAATAGTCAGACGCACCAGCTCCCATTGGACAGAAACAGTCAGACGCTGGACAGGAACAGTCAGACGCTGGACAGAAACAGTCAGACGCACCTGCCGGACAAGAACAGTCAGACGCCAGTGACTGCCACCACCACTCCACTGCTGGCTGACAGGACTCAGCCTGAGTCCGCACCGCAGAATGTTCTAAGTGGAGTGGGAGAGCTGTCCGGCGGTCCGACACCGGTGACTGTCACCACTCCGCTGCCGATCGATAGCTCCTACCCTGACTGCCCCTACCTGCTGCTGGACGTAAGGGACCAAGACCAGTATGACCAGTGCCACATCATCGGTGCATACAATTACCCCCTCACCACTCTCTTAACGCATAACATAAACACCAAGGAAATGCGTAGTTTTAAAAACGCTGAAGGGAAGATCATCATTGTGTACGATGAGGATGAGATTATAGCCAGGCAGGCGGGCAAATTAATTTGTGAGCGAGGATTCGAGAATATCTACATGCTCTCCGGAGGTCTCAAGTTGCTTGCTCAGAAATTCCCGGAAGGGATGACAACGGGCTCCTTCCCAGTCTCGTGCCAGCCATCTCCCACGTTGGTTGGGGGGAAGAGGCGCTCGGTACCGCAGCCGGAGGAGCCACAGGTCATGGCGGACAGGAGGTTGAGGTTCACCGCAGATGAGCGGTCCAAGATCCAGCAACAGCTGGATGAGCTATACCAAGGCAGTGAGGCCGACAGTCGCTTGTCCAGCCGACTGTCCATCAACAGTGTCCAGTCCAACGCGTCCAGCAGCAGTAGCAGTAGCAGACAGAGCCTAGCCATGGCCAGGAAAGAGGCTGCCAGGGCCCAGAGCTGCAGACCCTGGAGGTGACCCACCTCGGCGGCCGATCACAACAGGCTGCATGTGTGGACACTCCAATCAGTGCATTACAATTGTCCAGTTTTCATTCATTTTCTGTGTTAGCAGGCGGGGTAATACCATGAAAAGGACAAATCTAATCTCTGAAAACTACTGTATATTGATAAACTTAAGCCATTGTAGTTATAAAAGTATTACAGATTGAGCAACTTGCATGGCCTCATCTAAAAGAAAGTGTTTTTGTTGAACTGTATATAGGTAAAATAAGAGATTATTTTACCTATAGGGGGCTCAGTTAAAATGTCTAACTAAATGTAACTTTTTGTTATTTTTTTTTAGGCGACAGCTACAGTGAAAGAGAGGAAAGGCAGCAGGAGAGAGACCGTCACACTGCAGGAAGGACCACCACAGCACCACCCATGTTGCATGTGTGCTCCCACCAGACGGGTCCCTGGTGCACCCCGCCTAAATGTAAGTAAGTGTAAATTCTCATACATGCAAGCAAAATGCAGACTGGATGGAGCTCTACAAGTTACTCTGTCTGCCCTTTATTACGCTTCTGTTGTGGGTGGAAATGAGTGACTCATGACAGCAGTGCCAGCCAGGGGTTATTTGATCAGCAGGTGTTTCTGATCATCTTAAGGTTGGTGCTATAGACACGGTGCCAGCAGAGGGAGAAAGAGATGGCTCATTGGTGAAAAGTCCTAAAGCAGTGGTTCTCAAACTTTTGGGGCTCAGGGCACTCCTATATATTTCTTTCACCTACAATTACATTGTTTCTTTTCACTTCATTACTACATTAACATTTAGCACAACAGTATGTTAGTCCCTACTATAAGTATTTGTATCATTGTAATGATTATTACTAGTTATTATTATTGTAAGATGATGATGGTGACCACAACATTCACATGCACAGTTGAAAGTATACATTCAATCTCATTTCAATCTTCACCATAGATCTTTGGATCTACAGTATGGTGTGGTATTATGCTGTTTGTCTTTTAAAATATTTTTGAAATGCTTTGAAATTGCTTAATTTGATAGGACAGTGAAGAGACACAGGGAAAAGCGAGTAGGTATCAGAGAAAGGTTAGGCAAGAATCTGAGTTGTGTGGGACTAGAAGCAAACACTGTTTGAATGACAAGGTTGAATGATTATTTTGCAGTCCACTCGACACTTCTGGAATCTTAAGGGGCTACTGTGATCTGATCTGACATCACACACAATTTAATTATCATTTATTGTAGAAACTCATGTCTTGATAGCCAATGATATTAAATGTTTTGTGCTCCATCCATCCATCCACCCCATTGTGTTCCTCTCTAATCTGCTCTATCCATCCATCCATCTTCCCTCCCCCCCTTCAATTTTGACAGGTCTCAGCATCCTATGGGAGATTGTATTGTTAACCGCAATGCAAATGAAAGAAATGGGGAATCCCTTTACTAGGAATAAATTAACTAATTTCATCATAAATTGGTCACTTGTGTAATTTCACTAGCCAAGGGTTTCCATGGAATATGGCTGTGGACTGTTATTATAGTTATTATTGCTGTTGATGTGCATTATACTGTAGTTATTATTGCTGTTGTGTTATTATTCTTGCTGTCAATCTTTGCGTTTCCCCGCTCTCTTTCCTGTGTCTCTCTCTCTCTCTCTCTCTCTCTCTCTCTCTCTCTCTCTCTCTCTCTCTCTCTCTCTCTCTCTCTCTCTCTCTCTCTTCTCTCTCTCTCTCTCTCTCTCTCTCTCTCTCTCTCAATCTTTGCGTTTCCCCGCTCTCTTTTCTCTCTCTCTCTCTCTCTCTCTCTCTCTCTCTCTCTCTCTCTCTCTCTCTCTCTCTCTCTCTCTCTCTCTCTCTCTCTCTCTCTCTCTCTCTCTCTCTCTCTCTCTCTCTCTCTCTCTCTCTCTCTCTCTCTCTCTCTCTCTCTCTCTCTCTCTCTCTCTCTCTCTCTCCCCCCCCCCCCAACATGGTCGAGGCAGATGGCCGCCCACCCTAGAGCCGGGTTCTGCTTGAGGTTTTGCCAAATGCTTGCTCAGGGGGCACACGTTGGGTTTCTGCTCTATATATAAAGTGTCTTGAGACGATTCGTGATTTGGCACTATAATAACGTTTAACTAAATAAACTGAATTAACAAGAGAACAATTTCATAACCCACCAAGGGGCATACTGTATTTCTGAAAAGATGTAAGCCCAGCCCACCACGGTAACTACTGCAGGAGCCACTGGGAGCGATCCAGATGACCTGGCTTATTGACAACACCCACAGAGAGAAGAATGAATACTGGAGGAGCTCCATCACAAACAAATGATATAATATTCTCTCATGCAATACAACCACAATGCAAATATGAGTCACTTGAACCTTACTGTCCCTTTTCTGGGGTGAACATTTGGCAAAAATAGCAGATCTATAAGCAACGCAGCGTGTTGTGAGCTTGTCGATCGGCTATTTCTGGCGAAGAGATTTGATATAGAGGGAAATCTAATATAGAGCCCTGGGGGACCCCAGTAGGATTTAAGTGGTTAAGCTAATAAATATCAGCAAATAGATGAAGATACGAGACCGACTGATGGAAAGAGTAGATATAGATCTATTAGATCCCTGTTTCTCAACATCTGGTCCGGGGACCACCAGGGGTTTGGAATGGAACCTTACAGGTCAGTAACTCTGAGAGTGTACAAATGGAACCAAATGGACCCAAATGGACCCTAATCAATAACTTAATAAAATAATCGATGAATAGTCGATCCCTATTTTTGTCTCCGCCAGGCCGAAGGCATGGTGGAGAGTATGTTTTCACTCAATCTTATGCTATTCCATGCAGCCAATGGGGCTTTTTTAACGGTTTTCCCTCAATCTTGGACAAGCAGACACTCCTCTCCAAGTGTGTGAAGCTCTTTTTAAAGCACTGTTGCGCTTCTCTGTATATTACATTACAGCAGATAAGACTATATGGTGGCGCTGAAGTGCTTTTTAATTTTCTTCTTACATGGCAGTGACCTTTTCCACTGGGTTCACTCATATTCATAACATAGTGTTTTAATATACACCAGAACGTGTGTGTGTGTGTGTGTGTGTGTGTGTGTGTGTGTGTGTGTGTGTGTGTGTGTGTGTGTGTGTGTGTGTGTGTGTGTGTGTGTGTGTGTGTGTGTGTGTGTGTGTGTGTGTGTGTGAGCAAGTGTGTGTGCGTCAGTGCGTGAGTCTACACTACAGTATGTGATCACTGAAACATTTACATGCCAAACCTGCCACCTACAGGTGAGTTATTGCACTACAGTCATAGTAATAACCATGCAGTGAAAGTACCACAGCAACTACAGTCAGCACTGGCAAGCGTGCTTATTGCTTCTTCTGCTTAATTCTAGCAGGAAAGTAATGAACCAGTTAAGCCTGCACTGCAGCAAACTGAATTCAGTGTTCATATTTACATATGGTGATCACTGGGCTGATGCTTCTTTTCCACAGTGAGTTAAAAGCGCAGCACGAGTGCCATCATGTGCTGAGATTTAATGCCAGGCAATATTCCTGTGATCCTATCCCTGTGTTTTTTACGGCATGGCACCAAAGGAGTCAGCTGTCTATAACAGCATTTGTCTGTATGACCCCCACCCATATGTATGTGTGTATGTACCCCAAAATCTTGCCCAGAAATCAAGATTTTGCCCAAAAAGTATGTCTCCAGTGACACCATCCAACCCCTCACCCCAACCCACCCCAACCCACCCTGTGCGAGGCACCAACAAGGTCAATCGTCCAAAATATGGAGTTGCACATGGTTCCACACTGGCCTCCAAATACTGACTGCACAGGGAAACCATGCTTTCATTCTAGCACCCTGTCTTGTTTTGGGTATACTAAAGACAAACTAATACTCGCAAATACTCAATCCATCTTATGCAGGGCAGGGAAGTGAAGGGAAAGGGCAGAAGGAAGGCTACTTCAAGGGCATACCCTTTAAAGATGTAGTAAACTCAACATGAGACGAAGTCATCGTTTTCTTCTCTTGATACAGATGTGCACGCTGTTAGCAGTGTAGGTCGGACTTAAAAACAACAAAAATGGAATGATTTAAAGAATAAATAAAACATGATGTTTTGTAGAACACCAACTGAAGTGATACATGTTATTTTGGGTCCCACCAATCAATCATGATGTGTTGGCTGTGAAAGGGCGTGATGTGAAACATATAGAGTACAAACAAATGTACCTTTGATCAATATTAATCTGCTCTGGAGATACTGTACTGCACCATATTGCGCGCGCGTGTGTGTGTGTGTGTGTGTGTGTGTGTGTGTGCGCGTGCGTGCGTGTGCACGTGCGTGCGTGTGCCCTCGGCATTTGTCCTCTTCAATTTACTAGTCAGGCGTGTTTGTTTGATCAGCACATCCACACTCAGATCTTTGACAAACAGCAGACATGCCTTTCTGTTTTCATCTTTTTCTGTTATTTTTCTTCAAAACACAGCAGGCAGTCTGTGCCTTTGTTTCTTCACTGGGAAAATATGAACCTGTGCTGCACCGCAATGTAGCCTACACACCTGTCTGTCTTACAGGAGAACTGAACTTGGTTCAAAATGATCCGGATACTTCAGTGTGCTAAACCCAAGGACATGATCTTTTAAATGTTTTGGTTTTAGTCCTTGTCAGGGTGGGTGTCACTTGTTTTGAAAGAGCAGACATGTCATTTAGGAATGATGGTGTTGCTTTGAGAGTCTGTTGTGTTTCTCCTCAAGGCCTCCTGACTCTACAGTCTTTTCACAAAGCAGCCTTTATCAAACAACCAACCATTCTCCCTTTGCTGTGTTCGCCAGTCTTCTAGTAATTATAACACACCAACCCCCAACCAATCTTCCCTCCACACACACACACACACACACACACACACACACACACACACACACACACACACACACACACACACACACACACACACACACACACACACACACACACACACACACACACACACACACACGTATGCATGCCTACATGCACACACATAAGCACCCACACACACGAATGCGCACACCCACACACACGCACTTTTAGCGTCGCCCAAAAAAATAATGAAATGAGTTTTCTCTGGAGAAAGGTGGAATAATGGGCAGAGAGAGAGAACATAAACCATAATGAAGCACCTCATTCTATCTTTTTAATTCTCGCCCCAACGCCTCCCTTCCCCCATCCCTCAATCCCTCCCCCATTCCTTTCTCCTGCCCTCCTCACAACCCCCCTATCCCTCTCCTCCCCATCTCTACCTCCAACACTCCTCACCCCCCCCCCCCCCCCCACCCCTCCCACCACTCTTGGCAATTTCCTCGTTGGTTTTCACCCCCACGCGGCACCTATCTCCTTTTTTATGTCCTCTGTTCTCCTTTCCTCTGGTCTGTCAGACTCCACCCTGCCCCTCCTCTCCTCTCCTCTCCCTTCTTCCTGTCTTGTATTCTCTCTCTCTCTCTTTTCACTTATTCTCTCCTTTCTCATCCGCTCCTTGCACTTGTCATCCCAGTAGTTACAGTCAGAGCTCTCCTCTATGGTGCATCTGCTCACCCTCCTTCCCCTCAGGAAGCATTCTGGGTAATTTCCCCCTCTTATTGAATTGGGACAGAGCGGATGGAGGGATGTGGAAGAGAAGAACGGATGGACAGAAGATGGGATAGTGTTAATGGGGCCAGCAGAGCGAAGACCTCCCTCACATAATGTACTGTATACTGTATCCTCTCTCTCTCTCTCTCTCTCTCTCTGTATCTCTCTCATGGAGACAAAAGAGTAGAGACTCTCAAAATAATAAACACCCCCTTTTCTTATCTTCCTCTTTCTGTCTCAATCTACACTCAGTCTTTCTGTATTGATCAGTGGTTCAAGTCCAAATATTAATCCGGCTATAAGTATGGTGTAAATGTAATGTTCCTTCACATAGACTGAAACTCTGGACTTCAAGCAGAGGTCTGCTGGTCAGTTGTGACATTGTTAAGGGCTTGTATAGATTTATATATCTCTCTCTCTTTCTTTCTCTCTCTCGCTCCCTCTCTCTGTCTCGCTGTCTCTCTCTTTCAGACAAAAGACTCTGACCTCCTTTTTCTCAGACTACTATTCAGCCATCCTGCACTCTGCTTCCCCTCTGCCCATTCTCACGCACGCACACACACACGCACGCACGCACGCGCCAAAGAAAGACACACAAGCACACATATACAGACACAAAGATAGACATACAGGTGACGCATGGACTCACAGCAATGCACACACGTGCATGTGTACGTGCACACGCACACAGTGAACCTAGTGCCCCCTTATGTCCTGTGTTATTATTTCTATAGGTGAGTGAGTCATTGTTCCTGTCTGGAGCTCAGCTCTTCTGGGAATAACACTATAGGCTGTCTCGCACGCACGCACGCACACACACACACACACACACACACACACACACACACACACACACACACACACACACACACACACACACACACACACACACACACACACACACACACACACACACACACACACACACACACACACACACACACACAGAGACTGTATTAAAGTAACAAAATGGACACAAACATTTGAACACTCTCAGAGTTAAATGAACACTGAGGTTTTTGTTAAAGAAAACGGTCTAATAACGCCATGGCTTCCATGTGGATCTCAAGACTTCATGTGGCCAGTCAGTCATCTATGATGTCAATACTATGATGTCAGTACAATGACTTCAGTTCAATTACATCATTCATCTCCATCTTTGGGAAAGGTTTCATCCCAAATCCCTCGCCTATGATTTACAGTATAAAAGTATTTACAAAGGTAAAATGTCATGATCTTGACAGCCTTAGCCTTACCGTGAAATAAACCAGCCTAAGTTTGTTACGTTTCCATTTAACAAGGAACTAACCTGTATAAAACCGCTTACATTAAATTTACACAGAGAGGGAAGATGTCTTTACAATTACCTACGTAGATATTTCTGTTCCATTGTCAGATCATCTGTGACAACACCACATCTTTCTACCACTCTGAAGCTATTGTGTTATTCAACTTGCAGGTCCAGGTCTATCCGAAAACTGTCCACAAAACATTTCTATATATATATATTTTTTTAAAGCCAATCTACAAGCTGTGTGTGACATGTTGTGAGCTTGTAGATCTGCTATTTTCTTTTTGAAATTACTAAAACTTGACTGAAACACTTTTTCTTTCTCTAATTGTCCCCTATAATGACCTGCCCATAATTGGGACGCCAGGGTTAAAGTGGTTAGAGAGCAACCCATGGAGACGTTCCTGTTACCTTTATTTCATTCACTTTTTCACAATAGAACTTTCACGCATTGAGACAGAAATGTGTTGATGACATGTTTTGCAAACCAGTGGACAAAGCACAACAAAAGGAAATGATGGACAGAACATTCCAAAGACTGTTAGGATCGATAATAGACCGTTAGGATCAATAAAATACAA
>NC_139947.1:39668468-39680968 GCF_963454915.1 Gymnoscopelus microlampas | reverse complement strand
ATCAATTTGATCTTTTCTACCCCCCCCCTCTCTCTCTCTCCGTCCCTCTCTCACTATTCCTTCTCTCATTTCAGTCGTTTATCTACTGACCTACTAAGGGATGTGTCTAACATCTGGAGTGTCTATGGAATAGAAATGAACACCATGGGCACAGGATCGATATGGCTTGGCGAATAGACATGAGCATCATCATCGATTGGTGATTGATAGTCCAGGGCAGGGTGTGTGTGTGTGTGTGTGTGTGTGTGTGTGTGTGTGTGTGTGTGTGTGTGTGTGTGTGTGTGTGTGTGTGTGTGTGTGTGTGTGTGTGTGTGTGTGTGTGTGTGTGTGTGTGTTCGCTTGCGTGTGCGTGTGTGTGTGTGTGTGTGTGTGTGTGTGTGTGTGTATGTGTGTACGTGCGGGCACACGTTCGTGCATGCATGTGTGTGTGTGTGTGTGTGTGTGTGGCTGCCTGGTAATATATCCCAGTGGGTGATAGACAGTGTGTTAGCCGATTATGTTATATGTGATTGATTACCTGACAGAAAGTTGTAGATACCCCCTCTACAATGTGTTTTTAGAAATGGTTCTTTCACATAAGGTTTGGGGCCCCTAAAAGTGTTGTGTGATGATACTGAAGGGTCATGACATTCATTTAACCCATTCAATCCGGATATGCATCTCTGTCATTTTCAATTTTAGTCATATTTTGTACTTTGGCAATTAAAAAATAGCAGATATACAAGCTCATAGCGCATCACTGCATGCCACACTATGAGCTTGTAGATCTGCTATTTTATTTAATCGTGAAAATGTGTGCAAATCTTTGAATATATATTTTTTTAAGCAAATATTTGTAACTTACAAAATATACAGTATATACAGTATATAAAATAGCAGATCTACAAGCTCATAGTGCGGCACGAAGTAATGCGCTATGAGCTTGTATAGCTTATTTTTTTGAATAGCCAAAGAAATCTAAAATGACACAGATGCGTTTGAATGGGTTAAGATTATGGGAAGATAATGGGGGTGTCCCGATTCTGAATCAAAATGGAAGACAAGCTGTCCTAGTAAGGTTAACCACTTAAACCCCAGCATCTGTATTGTGGGGAAGGCTTTCGCAGAAAATAGCCGATCGACAAGCTGAGAGCTTGTCGATCGGCTATTTTCAGCGAAAGCTTTCCCCACATTAACAGAGAACAGAAAATACACTAGTATAGAGCCCTGGGGGACTCCGTCACCCATATGGGGTTTAAGTGGTTGATGATATTATTTAGAAAATTAATCACATTAACCCTGGAGTCCCTATATTCTGGGCATGTCATAATATGTGAACATTTGGCAAACAATTAGGCAATCATTTGATTAGAATTTGGCAAAAAAATTACAGATCTACAAGCTTTTATATTTCGCTATTTGACGTGCAACAAAGTAAATGTGGTGTTGGTACAGCTTTTGGGACATCCAGCACTCACTCACGCACACACGCGCACACACACACACACACACACACACACACACACACACACACACACACACACACACACACACACACACACACACACACACACACACACACACACACAGCCTGCTGCCTGTGTCAATTAAACATAGCCCCAGTCCACAGTGATTAAGTACATTTAATAATTCACACATGAACTTTAGTGGGAGTCACTTCGGCATCGCCATGGAGGAGCTGAGGTCCTGCGTGTGTGTGCGTGTGTGTGTGTGAAGGAGGGGCAGGAGTGGGGGTAGACCCCCACAGGGTGAGAAGGCAATTAGATGCTCTCTCAGAGTGGCGCCCAGTGATGGGGCAACACTGGTACAACACACAAACACACAGACAGACACACGTGTGGGTGCATGTGTGTGTGTATGTGTGTGTAATGAGGACTAGATAGCTAGCTTTATGGGCAGTGCTAGTTGTATGTTTAGCTGCAGTAGGTCTACACACAGGGCAAGCTCTGAGGAGAGGCACGTGTTGACTTTCTTCAAATGGAATAATTCATACTGTATCTCTTTTTTTAGTCACTATTCATATCACAAACCTTATGTCTCACATTTTGCCTTTGCAGGTGTTTATCTATCTAACTGGACTGTAATCCTATAAATATCCAAGGCATACGTACCCTGCTGTCCACCTGTAAACATTCTGTTATTATATTTTGTAAACTTGTTTCAAAAAGCGCAGTGTTAAAGTTGTTATTATGTAGCCTGTATAAGGAACGGTGTCTTTGTCCTGTGGCTCCAGAAGGCCAAGAAAGGCTGCAGTTTCTATGAAACTGAGTGAGTTCAAATCCTTTTGTGTCTAAAATGTGTCCTTCCAAAACACCAGTGACTCAAATGTCTGCTCCTCACCATCTGTCCTTCCTGTGTCCCTCACGTCCCTGACAGTATTTCTTCTTCCATTAAACAATAACTTTGTGCCTCCCCCCGCCCCCCATCCCTTCTCGCTCTCTCTCTCTCTCTTTCTCATTCCTCTCCACCCTTCCCTTGTGTAGAAATGAGCTGGTTTCCTGGACCTTTTTTTTCTCTTTTCTTTTTTGTTAAAACTGTGTTAATTAGGCTAATTGAAGAGAGAGGCAGGACACGCCAATGACTCCTCCATAATCAGACACAAGAAGAGCCGGGGGGGTGGAGGGAGGGAAAGAAGGGAAAGATGGGACAGGATGAGAAGGACAGAGGGGGTGGATGGATGGATGGATGGATGGATGGGTGGATAGATAGATAGATGGAAGGATGGATGGATGGAGAGAGAGAGAGAGTGGGGTATGGGAATGACATGGGGAGCTTGGAGGAGGGTAGAACAGGATGGCGAGGGGGGTGGAGGCAGGGGTGGGGGGGGGGGGGGGGGCAGGGAAGGGTAAAAATAGACATGGGGGGGTATAGGAATGGGACAGGAAGCTGGGTAGAGGGGGATGGTGGAAAGAGAGATAGAAGGATGAGTATGCAGCCCAGAGCAGGATGGGGGGATGATGTGAAAACAATGTGGAGGAGTGTGTGTGTGTGTGTGTGTGTGTGTGTGTGTGTGTGTGTGTGTGTGTGTGTGTGTGTGTGTGTGTGTGTGTGTGTGTGTGTGTGTGTGTGTGTGTGTGTGTGTGTGTGTGTGTGTGCGCCAGCGTGCGTGCGTGTGTACATGCGTGCGTGTTTGTATGTTGGAGGGGTACTGATGGAGGAGAAGAAAGGGGGATGGGGTGGAGGATGTATGTGAGGGGCTGCCTTTAGGGTGCCAAGAGAGACAGAAATGGAATGAAAGAGGGATGTTGGTGGTTGGCAAAATGGGAGGTGGGGGTAGGGATGAGGGGGTGGGGGGGGTGTGAGGAGGAGGGGAGTGAGAACGAAGACATTGAAATGGGGGTCTCGGCATCTCCTGGAAGAGAGGGTGCAGAGTGTGCCGGCTGGCTGTCGAACAAACCTTTCAGCTGACAGACTGACAGGAGGTTCACTGTCCTGGTTTCCAGACGTATTGATTCATGATCTTACCGACAAGAAATGCGTTTCTGAAAGCAGACGATGGCATGAGGAACGGCCATCGAGGGCCATGGGGTTATCAGTGCCACACTGCAGCCAGATAAAAACCATTTCAAACCTCTCCACCTCATCTGTATTGAAAATACGTTGGCTCTTCTAGATGACAATCCCGTCGTACAATGGATATTGAACGGGTACCAAATAAAATAAAACTATACACGAGAAACTGCAGAATCACACAAAGTCAAACAAATCAAATATGAAAAGTTAAGTCAGGAAGTTTTTCAAATAAGATCCGTAACGCCTGATTTATACATGGTTGTGTGCCGGCGTCGCACACCAAAAATAGGAGATCTACAAGGTTATAACGCTGGGGCACATTGGGAGCTTGTATCGCAACCAAGTATAACTCAGACATAATGCGTAAAGTGGAGACAGATGCTGAATGGCTTTTATAGCATTACATTACATTACAGTCATTTAGCAGACGCTTTTATCCAAAGCGACTTACAATAAGTGCATTCAACATAGGTAGGGAACAAAACTACTACCAGAAGTCTTAAGTGCATTTCCTGCAAAAACAAGCAACCAAGATCATATATCAGCTACCTACTTTCTTAAACAGATGAGACAAAATAGCAAAATCAAATGAGCACAAGCTAAAACAAATAAGTGTATCGACTAAACAAGATCCAATAAAACAATACAACAATAAAACAAGAGTTTGTACAACTAGTTAACAACAAGTAGGCCAGGCAAAGAGGAAGGGTAGTGTTTCCTGAAGAGGTGGGTTTTCAGCCTGCGGCGAAAGATTGGCAGTGACTCTGCTGTCCTGACATCAGTGGCAAGTTCATTCCACCACTGTGGGGCCAGAACAGAAAAAGTCGTGACCGCGTCGATCGACCAGAAGGACCCTTGAGTGACGAGGCAATCAGTCGGCCCGAGGTGGCAGACCGAAGTGGTCGGGCAGGGGTGTAAGCATCGACCATAGCCCGGAGGTAAGAAGGGGCTGTTCCTTTCACTGCCCTATAGGCTAGCACCAGGGTTTTAAACTGAATGCGAGCCGCTACGGGGAGCCAGTGTAGAGAACGGAGAAGGATAGTTGTGTGGGAGAACTTGGGGTATAGAGCCCTTAGGAATCTGGTCAACTAAGTATAGGGTTTAAAACCCAATATATGTCTTACCTGAAGATTCATTTAAGTTTCATTCAGGAATAGGCAGCTCAAATGTATCTTTTATTTAATTGCCTTGCTATACATACGAATATAGTTAAGCCCTTGGATACCATGGCAACTACTATGAAAACCCTGCAGCAAAGGGGATGAGGTGAATATAGTACATGCCTCAGTACCCAGGCTCATGCAGGCAGTTCCCAGGTTCCTCATAATCAGAACAAAACTGATCCGGGTTTAACAGTGACATTAAAGCAAGTTCATGTGCTCAAAGAATAAGTACTGTATGTATACCATATTAAGCCACTGGACTAACAGAGAGAGAGGGCAGGGGGTTGTTAGAAAGAGGAGGAGAGAAAGACACCATAGAACTTAGAACCTTCAGGTGAAGGTGAGAGAGAGAGAGAGAGAGAGAGAGAGAGAGAGAGAGAGACATAGACAGACAGACAGACAGACAGACAGACAGACAGACAGACAGACAGACAGACAGGGATACCTTTATAGTCTTGTCCTGTAGTACTGATGTGCATTCTCTTCTGACATTCTCCACAGCTCATCAGAAAACGGGTCACCGCCTCTCTGGGCAGAAACGCATAGGTCTCCGCTATCTGAGAGAGAGAGACATAGAGGAGAAACAGAGAGAGAGAGAGAGAGAGAGAGAGAGAGAGAGAGAGAGAGAGAGAGAGAGAGAGAGAGAGAGAGAGAGAGAGAGGAGGTGTTTAAAATGGTCTCACAACGATCATCTACACCAGCCAAGACAGACTTTTACAACAAGAGTTCCCAAACTTTTGACAGAGAGAGTTTTTTTTATGTTGACAACATTGGCCGTATACATACTGTACTGTACATAATGTACAGTATAACATATATGGTAATGATGCAAGTTGGGAATGCATGCCCCACCTGGTAGTAATAGCTGTACCCAGTGCGGGTACCACAGTGTGTGTTACCACAGTTATAAACGGGCACCCGCCTACTCAAGAATGATGCAAGTTAGGAATGATGCACGTTGGTAATGCATGCCCCACCTGTTTATGCAATAAGTAGTTGTCGTCAGGGGTGCAGTGGGAATTCTTTTACTGGTGGAACGTTATTTCAATACAGACACACTCCGACCAGCATTTCTTTTTTGTTTGTTTGATGTTTGATACATTTTTGTTAGGTTTACGTGTGCATAAGTAATTTTAGTGAGATGTTTTTGTTTCATTTTTTATTTAGTCTTAGTCTTTGTAACTTGTTCAAGGAATGCCTTAATTTATAGACGCTAAGAAATAAATGTAGGATAATAGAATGCATCGGTCAATCGGTGCCTGAGTTAAGCCGGGGACAGACAAACATAAGCACACACAGGTTTCGAATTGGTTCCCCTGGTGGCCCCAGTTTGAAATCTTGTGTTCTACAATAGGGCATAGAATCAGAATCATCTTTATTGTCACATCACAGGTTCACAGGTGTAAAACAGTGAGTGACCGTTTTGATTGTTTCCAGAAAAGAGAAAGAAGAGAGAGAAGAGGGTGGGGGTGGGGGGGAAATGTGCATTTATTTGAAAAAGGTGCATGAGCATAGCAGCTGGTATCTGTTCCTAGACATTAGTGCAAGAGTATCAGTGCATGTACATGTAGATTAAGGTGCAGAGCAGCAGTGGTGGCCATTTGGTGGTGCCACAGACAGGAAACCCATTCATTTTTATCATAGAGATTTCCGAAAATATGAATATAAATGATTATAAGCTTGGAACCAAAAAAAGGGTATTTATTAAATACAGTATATAATATAATTAAATATTCAAATATTTTTTGATTCACCAGGAGCCTGGATGGCTTGGTGCCAGGCTTAAAATGATTTATATAAATATGTGGCACCACAAAATGGCCGCCACTGCTATGCCTTATACAATTAGTGCAACAATAGTGTGATCTGCAGAAACCAGTGAAGCTGTCTGAACTGAAGTCACACACACAGACTCTTGTGAATGGCAGTGTGCACGCAGTCACTGCAGGTGACAGGTGAACTCTCTCTCTCTGCCAGCTATAGTACCCTGTCACCTCTGTTACAGCATAACGGCTTGTTCAGCAACACATGGCCTTGGGACAAATACACATACCACATTTTCAATGCATTGCAACTGCATTTTGTATGCATTGTCTGTGTCACAATGTATTGACTGATGTATTTACTGATTATATTGTTTATTGACTTATTTATCTATGTAATTATTTTATGTTGTGATATGTTCTGCTACTACTTAACATTTTAGGTATTTTTGACACTATTTATCTTCTATGCTGATGTCTTACGCAAAAACCCAGTGTTTACTCAATCACCTCAGTTTATGTCTGTGTATATACTATATATCTGGGCACATAGATCATACTTTTCTGTACATATTTATCATAGCTTTATAAATTATTACTAATATTTGCCTTACGTGCCTCTCCAGTCTACACACAGCCTACTATGTTTAGTGACACACTATTTTGGAACTTGAATGTTTGTAAACAACCCCCCCCCCCCCTCCAATAGACACAAACACATACAGACATGCATGTGTGCATGTGTGCCTACACACACACACACACCCCACAGGCAGTGAGCAGCCTTGTATTGGTTTTATCGCAGGAATATAATCTGCATCCATTTGCTTACAGGACACCCCTGCAAGGTATGTTTGACTTAACATATGATGCAGTGGTGTGTGTGTGTGTGTGTGCGCGTGCGTGCGTGCGTGCGTGCGTGCGTGCGTGCGTGCGTGCGTGCGTGCGTGCGTGTGTTTGCGCGCGCATGCATGCGCACATATGAGGCCTTGGCATACGAGGGCATGAACAAGTCATGCGATGATGTGCGAATATTTATGATGCGAGGGACGGACAAAGACACAGAGAGAGATGATGAGGTGAGGGGAGGAGGGGTAGAATAGAGAGAGAAGAGAGAGAGAGAGAGAGAGAGAGGGGAGGGGGGGGCGTCTTGTTGTACTGGAGGGCGCAGCAGAGAGAAATGTCAGCCACAGCCTACAGGGGCTCTGGAAAGACAAGGTGCAGTCCCTATGATTGACCAAAAGAGGGCAGTGTCACCAACTGAGAGGACAGGCCAGACTGGGCCTGGTGGGACTGGGGTCAAACCATTAATCAGTTCTGTCATCAGGTGGACAAACTTTACAGTTTACTTTACATGGTGCTCCTCATCCATGTTAGCTCACCGTGGAAGGGGTGGGACGGGAGGGGTTCATTAGGATAGTTAACTTTACAGCTTCCAACCTCACCTTCGCAACCACCTCCAGATTGTCCAGATTAAATACAACTACAGAGCTACTGTGGCCTTCCTCAGTAGCTTAGCTTAATAATTTACTGTTCAACATTTGTATTGAACGATGTGAGTGAATGGACAATGCACTTAACTGTATGTTGGTATATGTTTTTAGATTTTTGTGCGACACTGCTGTAAGTATAAAATAGGGTTAAAATAAGTGGTTAATCAGACTAATGGATTTAGTCGGTTATAAAGAATCTAGTAGAATGTATTTGTGTTGGGACACCTGGTAGAGCGCATACTATTAAGGCGCATACTATTAAGGAAGAGTCCTTGCGCAGCCAACCTGGGTTTGAATCCGACCTGAGGCCCTTTGCTGCATGTCCTTCCCCATCTCTCTCTCCTGCCATTTCTCGTCTCTCTCCACTATCAAATGAAGGCTTGAAGATGTCCCCAAAAATGACTTAAATAAATAAAGAATAATAATTGAATCGTTGATATATAAAAGGGTTAGGGTTAGAAATAAAACAAGCTTCTCTATAATTCGATTCATCCAAAAAGTAATCGGAAGAATTATCACTAAGAAGATAGTTGCAGCCCTACTTCGGAGTACGCACATAACAGCTCAGAATTGCCAGTAGGTGAGTGGGTTGTGTCGACCATATACTGTACAGTAATTTCACTGTCCCCAGTTCGATTCCAGCTGGACCCCTGTGTTGCATGTCCCTCTCTCTCTCTCTGCCCTCGGTGTCCTGTCTCTCTACTATCCTACATGAAGCAAAAACTGAAATTAAATAAATAAATCATGCTGTCCAAATATATTTTCCATTTCAACGCTCTGCTCTGCCTCCAGACCTACTTGTACAATACAAGAGTATGGTCTGGGCCCAATATGATGCATGCAGACAGCGGCAGGCCGTTAATGTAATATTGCTGTTTTTTATTATTATCATTAACAAAAACAAGTGGTTCTGTAGCATTCAGTTTACTTTAACTTTTGACATTTCTTGTGTTATTTAGAAAATAAATTGCGAGGGCAGATAGAGAGGAGACAAGATGAGAGTCGGATTGGTACTCTCTACTCTGGTCCTCGCCACTTCACATGGAGCATACAGTAAACTTAGTGCCTGGTTGAGCTACCAGGCACTTCCACTATTAGAACATTTTAATGGCAGACAAAGCAATGATGCATTTGTGTGACCTTCCTCGGGCAAGTCGCTATCTAAAAACGTGAAAGTGCGAGACAGTGTGCAGGAATATTAGATTCACTTTATTGGCTTGATGACAAGGAATGTTCCAGTGGTATGTGAAACACTTAACACTACTGACAATTGACAATAGTCAGTTATCTCATGGCTACAGAAAAGGAGCATGAACCACTTAGGCTACAGTCACACCTCCTGTAACTTTGTGTCTGCCTATGTGTTCGTCTTTTTGCAAATGGTTTTAAATGGGAACGGAGCGTTTTGTTGGCATTGCACAGCTTTCCACACATGTTGCACACACCTTGGGTTTATGCATTCTATGTCCCAGGGCGTAGAGTAGAGAAAAAGTCTATTTGAAGCAAATAATGCTTGAGACCGTTGCTGCTTTTCCCCCTCTGTCCAATCGGATGAGTTGAAGGTGGACCGGCCTGGCAACGTCAAGACATGTAGAAGGTGCTGCAAGCTACTACTAGTTTTCTAGGCTGCACTGACTGCACAAAACAGGGGGCCGCATACAACCTGCGTTTATCAGTCTGCAACCAGTGTGCAGGTGTGTGACCATAGCCTTAAAAGCTATATACCTAGTTGACCGAATTGGACCTGGGGTCTACACTCGGCCCCTCTGCACTAAATATCTTCACCAAAAATAGGCGATCTACGATTTTTGTTGTAAAATGCGTTAATAGTATTGCGAGTATCCCAGGTGATGCCTGCTGTAACAGACTGGATCTTCTGTGCTTTAGTAATATTGAATACTACAACTACTACTAACAACAACAACATTGAATGCATGTTCAAATGGATACAAAGAGCTAACATATGTTGGAAAAGGAAGGTTTTAGGGCTGTTTCAACCACTTAAACCCTAAATACTTCATTGACCGGGGTTCCCCAGGGGTCTATGCTTGGCCCCCTCCTTTTCCCCTCTACACCAAATCTCTTTGCTCAAGCTCAAGGCTTGAGGTTGTACATTTTCACAGAATGTTCGCCTATTATGACATGCCCAGAATAGGGACACAGGGTATATGTGGCTAAAAGTGTCCAAATTCTGGGGCGTGTGCAAGGTGAAAACCTCTCTTTCTCCCTCTCTGTCAGTCAGTTTAGTTTCAGTATTCTGACAAGAAGGTGAGTGTTTCTGTGTCAGAACCCTAAAACTGGACTAGCGGGACAGACAGCTGTTAAAGTACGATACCTCAGCATTTCACCAGAGATACAAAAAGAGGAATGAAAAGTGAGTGGAAGAGGAAGAGAGAGTTGTGTGTGTGTGGTAACTGCCAGACACACATTATGAAAGACAGAGTGTGTGTGTGTGTGTGTGTGTGTGTGTGTGTGTGTGTGTGTGTGTGTGTGTGTGTGTGTGTGGGGGGGGGGGGGGGGGGGGGTCAGACAAAGAGTCTGAGTGAGTAATAAGAAGAGGGAACAGATAGAGAAAGGGGGAGAGGCAATGAAACGAAGAGAGAAAGGCAGGGCTTGGTTCATAATTTGTTGCTAACTTTGGAGCAAAAACTATGAAGCGAAAGATATCTGTTTTGTATGAATGTAACATTTTTGTCATGAAACGAATTCCAGGTGTATGAAACACATAGTAAAACAACAAGGCTGTGTGTCCACCAAAGCATTTTTTTCACAGCTGAAAACACCAGGTGCTCTTTCAAAAACACCCAGCTAGGAATGCTTCAGAGCGCAACGTTTTATTCAGCTGAGACACCTTGGTAGCTATGATATAGATAGAGAATATCATATACAGTAATATAGTAAATGTCAATCTGAGCCTTTCAAAAACAGTAGGCAAGAAAGACTAATGTCAATCTGACCAGGTTTAGCATACAGATACCATCATCATATAAGTAAGTAAGTAAGCCTTGCCGAGCCATGTGGCCCATAGGGCAGGAGCCTATCCTGTTTCTGTAGCGTGAGGCAGCTTGATGTTCTAGAACATCCCCCAGCCATGATGTACAAGTGCACCGCCTGGACATGATGCTAGTATGTCACAGGGACTTACCCCATAGAGTTAGAAATAATAGAGAGGGCACCGGAAATCCCCGCCCATCCACTTGTATGGAGTTGCTCACCCAGCGCATACTCCCTTTTCACCCCTTCTTCCGGGTTGGGAAATGTGACGGGCGGGGCCTATTTGGGGCCTATGTGACGCATTTTGCATCACTTCCGTGCGCAACCACGTGTGCAAGCTCGTGAGTCGAGCCCATTGATCGAAACCGTTTCCGCTCGTTCGTGTGTCTGGCCCCAGCCGTAACAAGTTGCAGTATCTATGATTGGACAGAATGTCCAATGCGCTTCACTGCTCACTTTCGGTTCTGGGGGCTTGACTTGATGCTGAGTGCTAAGCAGAGAGGCAATGGGTCCCATTTTAATAGTCTTTGGTACGACCCGGCCAAGGATCAAACCCCGACCTCCCAATCTCAGAGGACACTCTAACCACAAGGCCACTGAGCTGGTCATATGCAATGTATTCAATTTTTAAGCCTAGGCTACGCTAGTAGCGGAGGGCTCCTCAAATAACGCAAAGGTCCCACCTCCGCATCGTGTCAAAGTTGTCAATGTTTACAACTTGATGAGAGGATTAAGTGGAACTATTCACACACCATGAGAGTGAACCGGGCAAGTGATCATCAAGTAGACTTGTGTTCTCTCCTCTCCAAGTTTGAGGTCAGTAAATAAATAACAGTAACACTACGCTGATGTGCATCTCTCACTAGTCTATCTGTGTTGTTAACCGAGGTGTTCTATGACTTTGTGCCTGACAAAAGTGAGAGTGAGTATTTCATACGTTTGATGAACCGTGTTGCTCATGAACATGTGTTCATATGTGCATGGCATGTCGCAATCACATGAAAAACATTTAACTCGCTGTGCATTTATGTGGGACAGGCGGCAAGCATCTGTTTTTTTTAAATGAGGCCAACAAGGAAGAGCTGTATCCCCTGCAGTTCTCATTAATGGCACTGTGTCACTATTTCCCCTCCTGCTGGCTGCAGAAAAACACTCCATTCAAGTGAATGAGGTTTTGGCCGGACTTGACACTTGATTTTATTACCTTAGTAAACATTTTCATAAATAGTCTTTTTTTCAATTATATATGCGTTATGGTCCCATTAATAAAAAAAAAAATTAGGGTATACTTCTACTTGTTTCCGGTTGCTTGGGACCGGAAGTTTCAAGATGGTGCATTTGCATTCGCCCAAAAAGTGTTTTCAAAACAGGTCTGTAGAAACCAATGGCGCTCCCTTCGTCCATATTATTTACAGTCCATGATGTGGAAACAGTAGTCCCATGCTGTATTTGGCATTTATGGGGCTATTATATGGTTAAATCAAGGTTAAATCAATTTATTTCATTTTATGAAAAATATATTTATATTAAATAAATCATGGTGCTCCGGCACCAAATAATTGACAAATTAAGCG
>NC_139947.1:39610968-39665968 GCF_963454915.1 Gymnoscopelus microlampas | reverse complement strand
CTCCTCGTTGAAAAACACTTGGAAACACGGACAGACAGCGGATCAGTGTGGAGGACAGGTGAGCGTGGGGGAGGTGCACTGTCAGTGTGTGTGTGTGTGTGTGTGTGTGTGTGTGTGTGTGTGTGTGTGTGTGTGTGTGTGTGTGTGTGTGTGTGTGTGTGTGTGTGTGTGTTTAAAAAGAGACTGTAGTTCATTGACTCTTCATTAGATGCTCTACATCTGGTAAAGGGCGCCCTGGGACTGTCGCTTAAGAATAATGAGACACACAGATACAGACAGACAGACACACGCACACGCACACACACACACACACACACACACACACACACACACACACACACACACACACACACACACACACACACACACGTGCATTCACACACATGCTTCATGCAAACATGTACATATGCAAACCAGAGCTTGAAACCCCATACCCAATCAAAAAACCTCTCTTGACCCGCTTGCCCAGTGTATCTCTCTCTCTCTCTCTCTCTCCCCCCCCCCCCCCCCCCCTCCCTCCCTCTCTCTCTCTCTCTCTCCCCATCTCTGGACCCCCCCTCCCCTACTCAGGGTGCAGGTAATGAGGGTTGCTATGGTAACCCAGCTTCAGCTTATCAAAGAGGGGGTGTGGTTGAAGTGCCAACATTTCTCTCCCTCTCTTCTGTTCAGTGCCCCTGCCCATCATCATACTGTACTGCAATCCCAGCATACTGAAGCAGGGGATGAGGAGAGGTGTTACAGGGGACCACACACATTGCAGTGTGTGTGTGTGTGTGTGTGTGTGTGTGTGTGTGTGTGTGTGTGTGTGTGTGTGTGTGTGTGTGTGTGTGTGTGTGTGTGTGTGTGTTTCAGTGTGTCCTTGTAGCGTGCCAGGCTAGCTGTGCCCTTTCCCTCTCCCTGGCAACGGCACAGGAGTGGTCACAGTGCACCGAGCCCCAGGACACTCGCACGCACACTCATGCACGCACACGCGCACACACACGCACACACTCATGCACACGCACTCACACACACACACACACACACACACACACACACACACACACACACACACACACACACACACACACACACACACACACACACACACACACACACACACACACACACACACACACACACACACACACACACACACACACACACACACACAGTGGAGTGTGCCCTCCGCTATCTGATGCACTTTCCCTGTTACAGTGATGAACTGTGCTGCAAAACTCATACACACCCCCACCCACAGGCACACACACACACAAACACACGCACACACACAAACACACGCACACGCACGCACACACACACACACACACACACACACACACACACACACACACACACACAATATGCACATATGTAATGTTTCATCTTTTTTATGTAATGTGTTTTGTTGTGGACCCCAGTATGATTAGCTGATTGGCATGGCATCAGCTAAAGCGGATGTTTTTAAATAAACAGATATGTGCATGCACAGTTTTGCACACATACATACAGTATATTATGAAGGCAAATAAACACAAGTGCAAGCAAACACGCACACAGGTCCTCCCCCCACCTCTCTCCCATCTTCCTTACGGTTGTAGGGCACATCACTGGCCCGGGACTGTACCCTATGTGACAGGACACACACACACACACACACAGTGGGCCACAGGGTGGGGGGAAGGGTTTATGTGCATGTTGGGGGGTGCACCTTAAGGCACAGCAGGCAGGACAGGGCAACATGCTTCTCTCGTACACACACACAAACAAACACGCACAAGAACACACACACACACACACACACACACACACACACACACACACACACACACACACACACACACACACACACACACACACACACACACACACACACACACACACACACACACACACACACACACACATTTCGTAGTCACCCATTGGAAGGGTCAAAGTCACAGAGATAGAGAGATAGAGAGAGAGAAGAGGGAGGTGGAGCGGAGGGGAGAGTACAGTTGCCCTTCTGCAACATGCACATGAATGAGCAAACACTGTAAACACACACACACACACACACACACACACACACACACACACATATTCTACACGCCGCTAACACATACTTGTGAGGACCTTCAACTTCTAAAGGAGTACATTTACATACATTTTCTGACCCTTAACCAAAACCCCAACCTAACCTATACAGGTCCTGGCCTAAAGTGAAGACCAGCAAATGCTCGTTTTCCAAAATTGCACAATTACTTTCTGCACTTCTGAGGATAACTAGTCCTCACAAAAATAGAAGTCCAAGAACAACCACAGAGCTGAATTATCAGACGTAGTCAACAGTTATTATGGTGACTGTGGTGTTGTATGCAGCAATGCACAGTTGCACACTTGTACCTTCAGCATAATAAGCATGAGAATGAAAACCAAATGTTCTTCAAATAGGCTATTTTTAGGATTCACTTGTTCATCGAGGGACACGGATATGAAAGTTGGTGTTCTTGCTCCAGGACCCTGGCTCATTAAAATGTATTGGTTAATCATGTCATCAGGTCATGTAAGGACCCAGAACACCACTGATGTTGTTACGGGTCAGAGCTGCATATTATATATTATAAGGACTCATTAGACTCCCTATCGATGCAGCCATCGATAGGGAGCCATTGGGATATTTCTGCCTTTATTGATAGACCACAGTGAAGAGAGACAGGAAACACTTGGGATTGGAATGAATCTTGGGACTTGCCGTCAGGCATAAGAGCCTTTGTGGTACATGCCTTAACCACACGGCTACCAGTGCCCCATTCCTTGCTTGGGAATGCATTTTGATTTTAAATCTGCTGCAATTTTTTTGCTCTTCTTTTCTTTCTGTTTCTTTTCTTCTATATTTTTTATTCTCTCTTTCCTCCTTTTCCCTTTCCTTTGAATGCAATAGTGAGAGCCTGCACAAAAATAATTTCACCCACTTTTACATAGAATTGTGATGTGACAATAAATTTGATTGATTAATTAACTATTTTTTGGGGCGGTGTAACCGCCCCCTATAAGTATCAGCCAAACACATCACAACACTTTTATGTTTTTTTTTTAAGTGAATCACTTCCATCACTGTGATGACCACTGTGACCACACCGCCCACTTCACACTGGGTGTGATTTTTGGGGCGGTGTAGCCACCCCCTATAAGTGAGTTTTGGACACCGACCAAAAGATTTGTATACCCCCTAACCCTTCCATTGTTAATGCAAATCGATACTTTTGCTAAGTCAGCCAATCACATTACAGCTAGTGTCATCACCACTAACTGTAATGTGATGGGCTGACTTTGCAAATTCAGGACTGTGATTGGCTAGCGAAACACATGACACATGTGCAGCCCTATGAATAGCAGTATGGACTTTAAAAAAAGGAATTTATCCTTTTTTTAAAGTGAGTCATGTTGTGATGACCACACACCGCCCACTTCACACTGGGTGTGATTTTTAGCGGCGCTAGCCGCTCTATACCTAAAGGATATTAGCCCTCTATACCTGGCTTTTGCGTCAACGTTCTGATTGGTCAGGCTCGCCAAGGTTCTGATTGGTCAGGTCCGTCAACGTTCTGATTGGTCAGGCTCGCCAAGGTTCTGATTGGTCAGGTCCGTCAACGTTCTGATTGGTCAGGTTCGCCAAGGTTCTGATTGGTCAGGTCCGTCAACGTTCTGATTGGTCAGGCTCGCCAAGGTTCTGATTGGTCAGGTCCGTCAACGTTCTGATTGGTCAGGCTCGCCAAGGTTCTGATTGGTCAGGTCCGTCAACGTTCTGATTGGTCAGGCTCGCCAAGGTTCTGATTGGTCAGGTCCGTCAACGTTCTGATTGGTCAGGTCCGTCAACGTTCTGATTGGTCACTATTCATGATATCATAGTGATGTCATGAATAGTAACATAGTGATGTCATGAATAGTGACCAATCAGAACGTTGACGGACCTGACCAATCAGAACGTTGACGGACCTGACCAATCAGAACCTTGGCGAGCCTGACCAATCAGAACGTTGACGCAAAAGCCAGGTATAGAGGGCTAATATCCGCTCTATACCTAAAGGTATATCTGCTACAAAAAGCTACGAAGATAGAAGCTGATAGAGTGGGTACCTAAAGTTTATTTGTTAGGTACCCACTCTATCAGCTATGACAGATCAGTTTTTGCCACTTACCTTGGAATGCATTTGGTGATTCGCTTCCAATGGCACTATTTAGTGCCACTGGAAGCCTTTTAATATTGTTTCTCTAGTAGAAACACATATCTATGACAAAATATATCAAAGGCGCCGCTACCTTCACACAGGTGTGATTTTTTAATATATATTTTTGGGGGCTTTTCTGCCTTTATTGAAAGTGTACAGTGGAGATGGACAGGAAACAGGGAGAGAGAGAGATGGGGAGAGACATGCAGCAAAGATTGTCGGGAACAGGACCCGAACCCGTGATGCGCTGTCAGGCTACATTAGAAGCTAAGTGCCCGGTCCGGGCCATCAGATTGACTTTTGACATAACACCCAGACTCAAGCTATAGCTCCATGGACATGAGCATTACAGCCGATGTGGTATGCATGCACCCTAAAGCACTCGGCTATTGGGTCGCCCCTTCTATTGCTGTATTTCTAACTGTTCTGTGCAATAATACATGATACATGCCATGCCTGCCTTACCACAGCATAATATACACGTTCTAATACTGATCACACTTGGCCTGACCCTATTCCTTACCTTCCTATATTTTACTTTTTGTATTTAAATGTACCCTGTCATAAACATTACAAATATTAATATAACTATTTTTAAACATTTACTCTTATCAAGCTGTATCTAATTTCTTCATGTGCCTGAGAGCAATGCACCAATCTATACAGTATTATTGTCTTACTAGGCATTTGACATGCCTTGTAAGACAATAATACTGTATAGACCAGACAGATTGTGATTCTGGTTAATGAATATTCCCATTTCATAGTAAAATACTTATTGATAATATGTGCATTTTTATCTCTGGGTGTTCATTTGTGCATTTGTAACTCTGAGAGTGTACAAATGTAGGTTGCATTTAGATTTCAGCTATAACCATTATTTGTACATCTTTGGCTATTCAAAAATAACTGCAGGTTCACCTTGTGTGCATGGTTTTTAAGATCAATGCACACAGTCGACACACAAAAGCCAATGACACACAAATCCTCTCAGACGAAGGACGCGAAGAAGAGAAAAGCCCCTTCTTGTATGTAACTCTCCAGTGTAGAGACTGTCCTGTTTTTTCCCTCTCTATTCCTGTCTCTCCATTTTCGCTCCTATTTGGTGCTTGTTTTGCTGAAAGGTTTCTTGACTCTCTCCATCCCTCTCTCTCCCCTGACCCCCACTCACCTCCTCTAGGCCCTCCACTCCCTCCATCCACACATAATTGGTCTTCTCTCCCTCTCCCTCTCTCTCCTAACACTCCAGCTCTGCCATTACCACCGTCCTTCTCTCTTTCTCTGTCACCATCGTTCTTTCTTTTCCATTCCTCTCCCCCTCCTACAGTACATTCGTCCTCACATCCTCTCATCTTTCGCTCTTCTTTTGTTTTGTCTCCTTCTCCTTTTTCTATTCCATCTATATTTCTTCTTCACTTTTTCTGGCTTTTCACCCTTTTCCTACAGTTCCACTGCCCCCCCCTACCCCCGTCTCCATCCCATCCCCCTCTCTCCCCATCTCTCTCGCCCTCCTCCATCCTCCGTCCCATTTCCAAACAAGCCTGTTGCTAGGATACCGTGGAGGTCCATTCAGTGGAAGGTAACCTGCCTCCCCTTCCCTCCAACCTCCCACCCCACCAACACACACACACACACACACACACACACACACACCTCTCTCTCTCCTCCCCCCTCTCTCTTCCACCACATGGCTCAGGAAGGACGGATGCAGAGGGGGAGAAAGCAAGGGATAAGGATGGAGGATGAGAGCCATAGAGTGCACAAAACACACACACATACACCACAGAGCCCCTGCAGGACCAAGTGTTTGTTGAGCTGGGGGCAAGCAGGCACAGCCAACCTGCATCACATCCTACACACACACACACACACACGCGCACACACACACGCACACACGCACACACAGTACGCATTCAAACACACCCTGCACATGCAAGCACTGGCACATAAGCGAGTACATGTGCATAGTAATCACATGCATACACACACGCACACGCACGCACACACACACACACACACACACGCCAATTATGAACAGCATTATTTCCTTCAGCTGCAATAATGACAAAGTTCTGCATCAGATTATTGTACATGTTTGCACACACACACACGCACACGCACACACACACACACACACACACACACACACACACACACAGTACTAACATGTATGTACACCTATTTTCAGCCATGTAGTGTTGCGACGCGTTGTGAAGTAGTAGATCTGCTTTTTTTGCCAAACGTGCCCCCCAGAATAGGGATACTGGGGTGGTTATAAGTAAGTGACTTGTAATCCAATTGAATTTGATTGTTTGTTTGTCTCTCTGAGTGTCTTTTCTTACTGCACTTACTTTTTCATACATGTAATAAGTATGCCCTCATTCAGTCTGAAGGAGTCTCCTCTTTTGTGACCTTCCCAGGAGGTTCTCCTTGCCCAAATGAGGGTCTAAGGAGAGTGGGTGTCATTTGGTGTCAATTGTTAACTTCACATTATTGCTTGCTTTGGTCAAAGAGCCTTTCCATAATTTAGATGTTGAAATTGTACGGTTCATCTCTAATCCATTGTTCTCTTAATGTTTTTGTTTCACACTGCACTTTTTGCAGATTAGTTTTATTTTTATGTAATGCACTTTGTAACTTTGTTTCGATAAGTGCTCTATAAATAAAGTTAATTACTATTATTATACAGTGTGTGTGTGTGTGTGTGTGTGTGTGTGTGTGTGTGTGTGTGTGTGTGTGTGTGTGTGTGTGTGTGTGTGTGTGTGTGTGTGTGTGTGTGTGTGTGTGTGTGTGTGTGTGTGTGTGTGCGCGCGCGTGTGTGTGTAGAAATATATATGTATATATATTTCTATGTATATATTTGAACAAGTGAGCAGGTAATGGTTTAGTGTTTCACTCAAAGATACCTTCACATTATGGCTGTCAATGGAAACACAATAGAATCACAATGGAAATGAATGTAGTATAGTGACTGTTCATTGAATGTGCAAGCTGTCAGAATCATGTTGTTAGTCAGTACTCCACAGCAGCCAGACAGGGTTGAGGGTTACATGGGCTACAGGGCTATACAGTCAGCAAGCCAACCCAAGATAACTCACTAGTCAAGGAAGGACTCAACTACTTCTCCATCCATCCATCCATCCCACTGTGACCTGCTTCTTCCTACTCTCTATTCATTCCCGTTCCCCCACCCTGCTACTGTATGTTTCTGTTTCACTGTGTGTCTTGATGGCTGTCTCTGACTATCAGACCCCATATTGTTTGTTTTTGTTACTCAGTTTTTGCTGACACAGGTTAACAGCAGGGATCAACGCATTATGGTCGACGCATTATCCTGTCCAACTCTTGACAGTCCCAACATTATACATTCCACCCCAGACACCACCACATCTCTCGCTCTCTAAAGGCCACTCCACACCAATGAGTCGCCATGCACCTCCTTGCAACATGCAACTACTTGCAAGGAGTTGCATTGGTGCGGTTTGGCCTTGAGTGATCTCTCTTGCCCTGCATACTCAGTCATTCATCGTAAGCTTGTACATTGAATATTTTCACTACTTTTCACAACAATGTCATCAGCACTGAATATGGGACATACAAGTCGGCCAATCCCAAGGACAAGATAGCTAAAAACTTCATTGACTTCAGTGAACTTTCTTCAAAGTTAGTATTTAAAATATAAGTGTTCATAGGACAATAATAAATAAAATGATAATGCTAGTGATACTGATGAAAGTGAATGTGCTAATATTAATGGTATTATCAATGGTGATCATAATAAAGCCACAAACAAGAGACAAATATGATTTGTGTGCACATGAGTACCAGAACAGCTGAGGCATGTTTGTGTGTTTGTGCGCACACGCACACACACACACACACACACACACACACACACACACACACACACACACACACACACACACACACACACACACAGTGCAGGGCTGAGAGCTAATTATGGAGCAGGTTGGCAGCAGGAGCAGGGAGAGGGGCACTGGGGGTCTGTGAAGGGTAGGAGGGGTAGGAGATGTTTCTGAGGAAGAGAAGAGACAAATAAAGAAGTATAGACAAGAATAGAGATGAGAAATTGCAGACAGTATACTGTGGCAGCCTACCTATCCACAGTAACTGTTAAGAAGTAGAGCCCTACAGCTTGCAGATCTGCTATTTTTGAATATCTTTTTTTAAACTTTTGAAAATGTTCACCTATGACATACTGTACCCACAGGTTGAAAGTGGTTAAAAATCTGAACACATCGGCAGCAATACAGATGTCCTCAAAATAGTCAAATAATGGCAGATATATCGGCTAAACCGGTATATCGGTCTGGCTCTAATAAGAACCTGAGAAAGACTGAGTGACCATAGTTTGGCAATAGAGAGAGCAATGCTGTTCAAAAATACAGAAATATTAGGGAGATGTTTCCAAAAGGAAGGTAGGAGAGAGGGTGGAGGGGATGGGGAGGTAGAGGAGGAGAATGCATGGACATGGAGAACAGAGATGTAGAGGAGAGGAGAGGAGGATGCTCCTGGGACTTCAGTAAAACAAACACCACCTGCTCTCTGTCGTTCAGGTGGTCGACCAGGTGGGAGATATGATCCCTTACAGACTTCACCTCTTAAATCCACCTCCGTCATGAAGGGAGGATGTAAATGAAGGAGAAAATTCCAGTTTTGGTTCTTAATATTTTGAAGACGATTTAGGGAGCAGTACGTCTACTGAAATGAGACAAACTCCCGGATAGGACCCCCCCCCCCACCCAACAACAATGAAACAAAGCCTACTGTATGTTTTCACTGTGGTCATTTTCTAGAAGTACACGCAGCAGGGCTCACTGTACAAAGTTGAACATTTCATTTGACTGACCTTCATCAGTTCTCGACAGAAGAAACATTGTTGCTTTTTCTTTCTCTTATCATTTTCTTCTGAATTCACTTCAAAGCAAAAAGGAACTGATTCATTAGATTTCTAGACTTCATAGCTGTGGGAGGAAGCACGTCTGGGCCCGACCTTATTTCACTCTCTCTCTCTCTCTCTCTCTCTCTCTCTCTCTGTTGTCTGTCCAGACCAGCTCTGCTACACCTACAAATCTGAGTGTTAATGTAACTCCGAGAGTGTACAAATGTAATCCTTACGGGTCCATTTGGTTACATTTGAACACTCAGAGTTACATTAACACTGAGGATTTCACTGTGTATCTGCTGTTCTAATGCAGGCTGGTGACAAAGTGAATGCCGTGAATTAGCCTTCACCTAGCCTAGCCTGTTCAGACACTGTCACACAACAAAAACTTTTAATTCACTTAAATTGCTGATGGAATATGTTTTTAGAATCAGCATGGGAAATAAAAAAAAACACCATACACTGGTTATGTGTCTTGTGCTGGGATACTCACAATCACACACAAGATTTCTCTATAGACCGGGATCTATCTCAGCCATGATACTCCACGTAAGATTGTTACTACTATTGTGTTTATTTCATAATGTAACTACACTCTCTCCTGTGGGAAATTTACAATAGAAACCGACAGAATGAAATCCTCAGTGTTTATAACTCTAAGAGTAAACTATTTTTAACTATTTTTCTTTCAACAGTCTGAACGCGGTCAACACAGACGGAAAGAAAAGCAAACGTTTTTGTTGGAAGACTGATAAAACATTGCATTCGTTTTGCTTTGCCTTACCACCGCACTGCTATTACATTGCCATCCGGGCATTCTTTTGCACAGGGATGTTACTTTAACCGGTTAACCGATAACAGACAATAAGAATTATGACCAATTACTACTGCCGCCACGTAACAAAGCTGCAAACTGCATGTTTGCTGCCTTACAAATGTGACTCTGGGAAATAAGGAACCTTGCACACTTATGGAAGTTTACAATTATGATCTGAATGGATATTTTAGCGTTGCATCGATCAAAAATCACAAATGATTTGATGACTGAGTTAATTATGCAGTTGTACGCATGACGACACATGCAGTACGGCATACCTAGCGGCATATGAAGTGACAGCAAACCTCTCCAGTGCATGTAGGAAATTCATTTGTCTCCATAATGGTCTCCATAGGACAAATGGTCTCCCTAATTTACTCAGTCACCGACATTCGTCCATTCTAAATAGTACATTTTAATCTTGTCAGTTAACGGTTAACGAGCGTCCGCTATCGGTCCGAAAAAATCTAAATGAGCATATCTGAGGACACTGAGGACAGTGGTTGATAGTTAAAAAGGCATTAGCTACTTGCACTCTGTAACTTTAAGTTCATTATTCACTTTCTCTTAGATTCTGTAGTGAACTGTATGAAAGTGAGTTTAACCCATTAAGACCTGAGGCCGATTCTACAAATGTCTTCTAAATCAAAAAAAAAAAAAAAAAAAAAAAAATATGTTGCTATATTATCAGTGGTTCTCAAACCTTTTCATGTCAAGGACCCCCACAATTATATGTATTTGGCCGCGGAAAAATATTGTGTTCCAGGGACCCCCAGAAGCAAAGATTTGAGAAACAAATGTTTGCTTTAAAACATATATATTCAAAGATTTGCACAAATGTTCACGATTCTTCAAAAATAGCAGATCTACAAGCTCATAGCGCAGCACTCAGTGCCGCGCTATGAGCTTGTATATCTGCTATTTTTGAATAACCAAAGAAATCTAAAATGACGCAGTTGCGTTCCCATCCTTAAAGAGTTAATAGCAAAGGACAATTTTTTGTCATGATTTCTCTGCCATTTAAAATCAATTAGCAGGATATATAAATAAAAAAAAGAAGAAAAAAAGAAAAGAAATCTTAAAGACGTTTTTATTCCAGACATGGTTGGTTAGGGACCTTGGTTAATTTCTCTGCATGCCTTCCAGGTGTCAGAGGAGAGTTGGCTGAGTGGGAGGAGGTCAGGAGGAGACGAGCAGAGGAGGAGGAGAGGAGGAGGGAGCCGAGGCTCCGCCGCCTAATTAAGACTGGTGTTAATTTCCTCTCAGCGCCACGCCGACCAGAGACACTGCTCACCATGGCAACTGCAGAATGCCAGGAGAGAGGAGAGCTGAGAGCTGTGCGGAGGAACACACATGAATGCACGTGTGTGGTTAACACATATGTGTGATGCAATTTAGCACGCCCAACTCACACAACTCACTGTGTGTGTGAGTGTGTGTGTGTGTGTGTGTGTGTGTGTGTGTGTGTGTGTGTGTGTGTGTGTGTGTGTGTGTGTGTGTGTGTGTGTGTGTGTGTGTGTGTGTGTGTGTGTGTGTGTGTGTGTGTGTCTGTGTCTGTGTCTGTGTGTGTGTGCGCGCGCGCGCGCTCGCGCTCGTGCGCGTGTGCGTTTGAGAAGACAAACAAAGCTAAATATGTTCCTGTGTGTGTGTGTGTGTGTGTGTGTGTGTGTGTGTGTGTGTGTGTGTGTGTGTGTGTGTGTGTGTGTGTGTGTGTGTGTGTGTGTGTTCTAATTGGAGAGGCAGAATCTTTTTTCTTCATAGATCTCATTTCACAATTTACATGTTATTTTCTGTCTCCAATCCATCATACAGGTTGACCTGACTGAACCTGTGAGCACTACCACCCACCTTATCAGCCAATCACACGCTTAACGTAGATTGCTAAATGTCCCTCCTACTACTAACAGGCCACCGGCAATCAGCAGCTACGTGTTGTCATTGACAGTCAATACGGTGATGCGTACACTAGTCATGTGATTAGACAGACAGTCTATTTAAGTAGTGTGACATCTGTACTGTACTGCATTTTAAAATACACTTTTTCGTTAAAGGATTACAATATAGGACAATAATGACTAAAGCTGACAAACGCTGCTGTAGTCAAATGCATCAACTGTTGAGCTCTATTTCACAGGAAGTGTAGTATTAATGTTAGCATTAAGGTGTGTTGTTTCTGCACTGAGGAACTCAAAGAAAGACATAATATGCCAACAAAACTGCACTCAAGACTAGCTGGAGCCCTCATTCAATGCCATTTTGATTATGCTCCAACACCTCAATGTCACGAAAAACGAAGCTTCAGACCTCCCAAAACAAACAGATTTGAGTACTACTCCTACCCTATAGCCCACAACTCCAACACACTTTGTCAGTTTGGGATGGCTCAGGGTGAAAGACAGGGTTCTATGTATCAATGGGATTGGTATTTAAGATACTCAAAGGGACAGTGCCCTCATACCTGTCTAACTACTTCTCCAAAGTGAGTGACACCCACAGCCACAACACCAGAGAGACACCACTACCTGGTACCCCCTGCCACCATGATGTGGAATGCCCTGACATCATCCGTTAAAGGATGAGAATCACTGGTTTCTTTCAAAACTGGCCTGACAAAACATCTATCAGGAGACCACAAGGGGAGGTAGATTTTAATTCCCATAGAAAGGAGATGTCATTCACTGCCGCCGTTTTGAATTGAATACAAAGGACCACAATGGAAACACGTCCCCAGGACTTTTTTTGTGTTATCCTTTTAGCCTTAATGTCTGACTGTACCACGTGCTGTTTACATTTCTGACTAATAAAGAATTCAAGCAATCAATCAAAATCCTTTTAGCCTAAAAGTGTTACTGTACCGCTCTGTGCTGTTTACAGTTCTGACTAATAAAGTATTCAATCAATCAATCAATCAATCTGAAACCTGCATTACAAACTTGAAAAGGGACCAAAGCAGAGTCATTGTGGAACAAAACATTGCACTATAGCTATAATATACCAAAACAACAAATACATAATTAATTAAGAGATTTTAGGGGGGAAATAGGGGGGGGGTGTTGACATCTGTGACAAAGTTCATTCTAACATTTTGGAGGAATTGCATTTATTATTCTTTGTGCCACACACCCAGTCTCAATGGATACTCCATACATGAACTATAGTTTCATTCATTAACATTTAGATTAGAGGTTTTGATTTTATGAGATAACTAGAGTTTCGGGGGGCTACGCCCCCCTCAACCCCAGCCGCGCACGGGGCCCAGCGTGGGTGCGTGTGTATTGGGGTACCCAAATCGCCGGAGTAAAAGTGTCCAAAAAGGAAAAAAAAAAAAAAAAAAAAAAATTGGAAAAAATGTTAATAGTGATTGTTACTTTGGTGGTCCGCGGACCCCCTGGTGGTCCGCCGACCCCTGTGAGTGTTGGGACCCGCGGGGACCCCCCTGGAACATGGCGGACCCCTTCGGCAGTTTTTTTTTTTTCATGCACGGTTTGCTTGTTTCTGTCGCTTGTTTTTTAAAAGCTGGCAGCAAACTTGGCAACCCGACTGACATCACTGACCTATCCTTGGTATTTGTACTTCCGGGTTGCATAATGATGACATCACTGTCGAGTCCTGTGGTGTCATGAACCTAGGCAGGTTTGTTTACCACATTAGCCTGAGCAGCGTGCTGTGCTGTGGCGGTGGCTGTTTGTTTTTGTGTTTGGGATGAACATGGCACGTGAAGGACGGACATATTGTGAGCGAGACATGAGTGAAGTGAAAGTAACGGCCTGGGTGGAACAAAGGAGGTACGTAAGAAGGGGGGGGGGTTGAAGCAAAGGAGCTGTGTGTGTGCTGTTGTGGAGGACATGGGCAGAGTGCAATGGCGGCCGCTCGTGTTGTTTCGGCGAAACCCGTCGCCGTGCGGTGTCGGTGGTGTGCACGGTAAACGGTACGAAGCTGCCTCCCCTTCCGTTTTGTCCGACATTTGGTGAGTAGAATTAATTATGTTGCGCGGTGGAAAAGGTGTAGTGAGCAATGAGAGGTCCCCTACGCGACGCGTAAATTCAGCGCGGCCGCCGTGGCGAGTCAGTTGGCAACATGTGGTCTGGCGGTGCGTTGTTTATTCGATAACAGAGCTGTGGGGTGTCGCACCTAGGGTGCGGAAGTCGCTCGCCATTTATATAGTTAGATAAACAGCAGAGACAGCCAGAGAAAAGAGTAGTATAGAGGGAAAGAGATAGGACATATCCCTCTGAATTTCACATTTCCTCACATTAACATGTTTATCAAACTCTCCTGGATTTGACCAGAGCGAGTTATGAAGTGGGACATGTATCCAATCTTTCATCCATTGTCTGAGACAATGTGTGTGTGTGTGTGTGTGTGTGTGTGTGTGTGTGTGTGTGTGTGTGTGTGTGTGTGTGTGTGTGTGTGTGTGTGTGTGTGTGTGTGTGTGTGTGTGTGTGTCTGTGTGTTCTAGAAAGTTATTTCACACTGTATTTAATCTAGGTACGCACGATTATCTGAGCATGAATCCTGTCTGATAGCATCTCCATCCATCCATCTACCCTCTCTCTTTCTCTCTCTTTCAAGGTCTCCTCCCCCTCTCCTCGTCCCCTTTCCCTCTATCCCCCTTTCCCTTCTTTCTTAAGGTCTCCCTCTCTCTCCCATTATGATCAATGTGTTCCACTCAAACACAGTTAAACCATAGCAGATTACTCAGACAGACAGACAGACAGACAGACAGACAGACAGACAGACAGAATTATTTTATATACTGTAGGTCTTGGTGAGGTAGGTGCATTGCACTGAAGAAACAGTATAGAAATATCTCACTAATTTACAACTACTGACTCAAGATGTAAGATAATGATTAAATATGTATATTAAGATATAAAGGTATTAAAGGGATATTTCACTTTCAAAAAAACTTTTGGTCATTTTATCGTCTACTCAGGCCTTTGTGAACCCCCATACAGTTTTTAAGTTGCTCGATTCAGTATTTAGATATTTGATATTCATTTTATCAGACACGCCCCCTTCCCATACAAACCCATTATAACTTCAAACTCCATTTTAACCATGTTAGATTCATCAAAAACACCGTCCTTGGTTATGGTGACTCACCCTGCCCTCCTAATGCGTGAGGGGTCCGTGTTTTCCGATTCATTTTTTAATTTTTTTTTTATTGTATTACATTTTTTTCATTTTCCCAAAAAAACATTTTTAAATAAATGAAAAAAATTGAAATACTTAAATACTGAAATAGTTGAAAAAAGTAATGGGTTTGCATAGGAAGGGGGCGTGTCTGATAAAGTGAATATCAAATATCTAAATACTGAATCGAGCAACTTAAAAACTGTCTGGGGGGTTCACAAAGGCCTGAGTAGATGATAAAATGACCAAAAGTTGTTTTGAAAGTGAAATATCCCTTTAAGGTAAGCAGAAATAAATACAATATGCAATATACACTATAGCAATATAAATAGCAATATACAATGCACACTATAGGATATGCAATATACTGCATTATGCCCTCTATAGCATATAAAAGACAGACAGACCTAGAAAGGCTTAGACCTGCTGTGCTGTCCTTAATTAATTAAATGACATCTGGTTTACATTGTTTTTGCACTCAGAGTGGCTGATTGAACACTGTGAAATTCTACTGCATAAAACTAAATCTTTTTTAAAAGTCATTCAGAATTTCATCCTGTTTTGCCATTGACACAGGCTGACCAATCATTTTTTAGTAAGGAACGAGTTTAATAGCATACCTGTAGCTGCACCAGACTTACGCAAATTAGAACTCAGTTCTGGCTTAAGGTACAATTGCTGCAATCTTTTGAGTTCATACTTTTGAGTAATTGTCTGCATTGTTGGTACCAATTGTATTATCGGTGCACGAGACAATTAAGAACTGCCAACTCTTCACTGCACAGCCTCTCAAAGAGAAGACAATGTCAACGGCATCACTTCTTGCTTGGCTTGCCTTCCACACAGCATTTTAAGCTGGCATGCGGTTCATACCAGGCTTGAAATGAAACCTACCACTAGCTATGTGCATATTGTTTCACTTGATGGTGTCCAACAAGAATTTAGAATCTCAATGACAGACACTGATGTAAAAAAATCATGTTGAAGGAAAATAGCACAGAGGAAAAAACAAAATAGCATATTCATTGTCCAAGCTGAAATCAACTCCCTGGGACAGTGCATTCGGGGCATCAAGGCCACAGGACCGCAGGACATCACATTTTTCGATACAGCCAAACTGAGGGGCAACGACAGCCATGGCCATCATGGCCTGGCAGTAACGCATGAGACAAAATATGAATTATCTAATAAGCACAGGTTTTTGTCATTGGAAAAGATCTTTGGACAGGACACATTCAGGGATCATGAAAAGATTGCTTTGCACAAGGCCACTATGGTGTGCTGGAAGAGCTTTAGTCATACTCAAAGTGATGTCATCGAGCAACCGCAAGCTGCAAGAGTAGAGAAATCACAGTGAAGGGAATACCTCTGCCGCATAGTGACAGTTCCTCAATTTCTGGGGAAGCATGGAGTACCATTGCAAGAGAGCAACAAAACAGAGGAAAGCCTCAATTGAGCAACTTCATTGAATGTTTGAAGTTCCTTAACTAGAACACTAACGTTGAATATTATGACACCATCACTAACGATGGGTATATTTTACCCAACATAATATATTCCATAAAAAATACTTCTCATCAAAATATATTAAAGTACAACGATACATGGCAAATTGAGGTACTTTTCTTAATGTTTCAATATAAAATATCACAAAAAAAGATCATCATCGGAGGGCCCTATAAAAAAGCAATACCACAATAAGACCTCATGTAGGCAAAATCTGTGAAAAATGTGGGAATTGTAAACAAAGAATTCCTAAAATAAAGAAATAATGGAGCTGGGAACGTCTTCTTTGGTCCACCCATTCCTGAGACATGTGAGCCTTGTCCAGTGAAGGCTTCCGATTTGTTTTATTCTCTATCACTAACGTCGGGTGAAAATCACCCAATCACCCAATAACCCAAAAAACAGGGACGGGGCAGGGAAACAAGCCTACCTTGGATGGTGTCACTGAGCAGCCTGAAGGTACCCAAGGACCCACCCACCTCAGACATCAGCAACACGATGAAAATCACATAAACCATAATTGTATGGGTGACAATCACCCGACGTTAGTGTTCTAGGGTTAAATTATTTAACCATTTTCTTCAAAGCTATGCTGCACCAGCACATGCCATATACAAATTCACATCGGTCTACATGCTTTTTATGTTTACATGCCTGCCCACAATTACAGAGGGACTGCAGAAGTACTGCAGAGGGAACCTGTGGACCTTGTCCAAGTGCTGCAGTACAAAACAGGTGTCTATGACACTCTCAACGGGCAGCTCACATCTCAGATGGTGGAAGAGACATATACAGGCCTGGACTGTCAATAAAAGCATAAAAGACAAAAAATGTATCAAAAAGAGAAGTATACAAGCACTAAAGCCATTTGCAAAACACATGACATCCAGGAGGAGCCCTTCATTGGTCCAAGAAGGTGGTACTACTATACTGTAGGACTAAAGGTTTGTTCAAAGATTCCATCAAACATTCAAACCCTAATAAATGGCTTCAGGGCAAGCCGTAGTACACCTGTATTTTCTTTTATGGCTATTCGAAAATTGCGATTTTTTTTTATTAGAAAATTTGTGAAAACTTTTAACAACACAAATGTTCTATTATTGATTATTCAATTTCTGATTAACCACATATGCCCTGTTCTGTACTTTGTCATAAAATTGTGTCATGCAAAAGTAGCAAAAATAGCTGATCGACATGCTCACAATGTGTCGCATCGCAGCAAAGAAAATAAAAAGTAAAAACTAATTGTCTAAAATTGATTCTTTTTTTTTATAATTGATAAATTCATTTGTGTTATTAAAGGTAGGGTAAAATATATTTTTTTCTTTTTAAATAAAAGGTTTTTGGTCAAAAGGTAACAGTAACCTGTCTCTCCAGCTCTTTAATTAACAGAAAATACATGTTCATGTTCAATTTCAGCCAGGAGAGGGTACACATTTCTCAGCTTCAATTGTATATTGTTCCAGCTCCAATTGTGTCTGCTCACTTCCAATTTCACTTGTTTATTCTGTATCCTGTGTGAGTTCTCTCAATACATTTTTTATCCTGTCCTGCAAATGCATTTTCTGTTTACTGTTAGCTAAAGAGCTAGAGAGACAAGGAGACTGAACAAACATTCCATAGCAATGACTACAGAGCTATTTAAAACTTGTTTTAACATCAAATTATCACTTACCCTACCTTTAACTGTTTTAAATAAATAAACAATTACTAAAATTGAATGTGTTTGTTTTCGGTGTGCGTTGACGACCCTAAATGTGCCATTACAGAAAAGAACAAAACATTTTCTCTCTCACACTTTGTCACCCTTTTTTACCCCACATCTCTCTTTTAGCATCCATCTCATCCCGTCTCCCACCCCATTTCCACCTCTCATGCTTCATCTCGCTCACTGTACCTCTCCATATCTCACCCACCTTGTGATATACGTATGTCTCTCTTTCTCACCATCTCTCTCTCTCTCCATCCATCCCTCACTCTATCCATCTCTCCCAGTAACACAATTACCACCAGTCAGCGATCTACAGCTGCTCAGCATGGGGATAATCAGTCTCACACACACACATAAATAGAAAGACACAGATGCACACGCACCATGTGCCCCCCTTACCCAGGGACCCTTAGCCCCCCCACCCCATTACACACACACACACACACACACACACACACACAAAGTTCTCTTCTTGTGGGGTCTGTTCCACTGTGCACCAAGATATCTGACACTGATGCCACACCTGTCAGACAATGGCACAACCTAATGCAGATGTGCAGTGTGTGTGTGTGTGTGTGTGTGTGTGTGTGTGTGTGTGTGTGTGTGTGTGTGTGTGTGTGTGTGTGTGTGTGTGTGTGTGTGTGTGTGTGTGTGTGCGTGCGTGCGTGCGTGCGTGCGTGCGTGCGTGCGTGCGTGCGTGCGTGCGTGCGTGCGTGCAGGTGTGTGTGTGTCTTTGTTCATGCACACATAAATGTGCTGTATTTTTACATGAATTGCTACACCTACAACCAGGTATGCGTACGTGCGCATACACACACACGCGCGCACACTCACACACAAACAGTACAAACAAATCAATAGCAAGCATCTTCCAGGAGCTCATCGCTGTTGACAGAATGAGGGAATCATCATCTCTTCTCCCCTCCTGTCCCATCCCCCTATTCCTCCTCCACCCATCCCCTCATCCCCCCATCATACATCTCCATTCCTCCTCCACCCATCCCATCATAGATCTTTATGCTTCCTTCACCCACTCCACCAGCACTACGCTTAACAATTGCAAAGTAGTGACACCATGAGAGCACAATATTAATTGATCAATAAATGTATTGATCAAATGTCATTTTTACATAGATTTTTTGCCCAGTAGCGTCAGATCAAATTGGGACATTTGAGTCCTCCATCATCATATACTTGGTTGTGGATCATGTCTCGCACCACAAATAGCAGATCTATATGCTTACAATGCATAGCAGTGCTACGCGTTGTGAGCTTTTAGAGTGTCTATTTTATTCTATATGAAATGAGTAAACTGTTTTTTTTTTTACTTTTGGAATAGTAGTTCAGGAAGGGGTGGCAGTGGTATGTTTTAAAAGAGGTATAATAGCTTATTGGGGAGTATATTAATCTTCAAGTCAAGATGTTTGTTTCAGTTGATTAAAGCTTTGACACATTGTGAGCTTGTAGATCGGCTATTTTTGATTCGCAACTCACGCACGCAACTAAGTATAACACAGGCAGGGATATAGTAGCAGAGTAGGGCTGGGCGATATAATATGACTGATTACCACTGATCATCACTGATTATTATTTCAAACTTTTGCCTCGGTTACGATTCATTAATGTTTATTTTAAAAACTATAGTGATCGGCCATTTTCACCATTTTTGTATGCCATCATTGTACAACAAAGTATAATACGGGGTCAAGTGGTTGAAAAATGAATCGATTTATAAGAAAAAAAGAAAGAATACCCCCCCCCCCCCCCCCCCCCCCGCCCCCAAAGAAAAAACCTTGCTTCTCGGGTTATTTAAAGGAGAATTTCGCCCCACGTTATTGTTACCTTTATTACGCCCGGCCGGAAGTGTCGTGAAAGCGCGGCTTGCGGTCGAGCACATTCAAGAACAACAAGCATAGTGTTCTCTCACCCTAAACATCAGATCTCTCTGAAAAAACAAAAAAGCTGTTAAATTACGCGATTTAAAGCAAGAACCATAGGTACGGGTTTTTAACTGTGGCGGATCCGTTATACATACAGTATACATACTTTTATACATATGATACCCTGTAAAACTGCATAATGAGTACTTTTACTTTTGGTACTTTAAGTATATTTTGATGCCAATACTTTTGTACTTTTACTCAACTAAATTTTGATTAACAGAATATTTCTTAATTGCAGTATTGATTTGATAATAGTATAAACATTAACTTTTTCCACCACTGGTTAACAGTATTTGACTGGCTGGTGGTGATTCTGCATCCTGCTCATTTATGTGAATATAACATTATCAGTAAAGACAGATGGAGGTCAGTAGGAGTCTCCTGTCCCTAGTTGGGACACACTGATATGGGTGATTAGGAAATGGGTCCCAACTTATTTGGTTTGTAACTCTGTAAGTCACTCTGTGTTTTATTTAGCCGAAGTGTGCATTCATTGTCAGAAGAACAGTAACCAGCATCACAGAAGGGAGACTTGTCTCTTGTTTCCAACAACGCATGACCCTCCATTCACCCGACATCTGTCCCTCACATAACCCCAACCACACACACACACACACACACACACACACACACAGAGTTCGGGTCAGGGAACGGTTAGAGAAGGGTAGGACCCACACTTTTAATGCACAAGATGTGTGTGTGTGTGTGTGTGTGTGTGTGTGTGTGTGTGTGTGTGTGTGTGTGTGTGTGTGTGTGTGTGTGTGTGTGTGTGTGTGTGTGTGTGTGTGTGTGTGTGTGTGTGTGTGTGTGTGTGTGTGTGTGTGTGTGTGTGCGTGCGTGCGTATTTCGGGTAGATGGGGTAACTTAATTGGGTGAGGCCTCCTCTATCAGGCCAGCGATCTCTGCTATCTCAATGCACCCCTTATCCCAGTATTATAAATACACTAAATTGACAGCAATTGGTAGGACTCTGGTAGTGTGTGGGTGTGTACTTTCATGTGTTGTGCCCCTCTGCCTGTCCTTATAGGTTTGAATGCGTGTGTGTGTGTGTGTGTGTGTGTGTGTGTGTGTGTGTGTGTGTGTGTGTGTGTGTGTGTGTGTGTGTGTGTGTGTGTGTGTGTGTGTGTGTGTGTGTGTGTGTGTGTGTGTGTGTGTGTGTGTGTGTGTGTGTGTGTATTGAAACAGATTAGCTCTATTGCTGATAATAGATGACAGTGTCACTAACGCACAAGCGCATGCACGACACACACATCTATTCATGTGTCATTTCTGCAAAGCCCCCCACTTTCTTGAATCTCACTCTGATCACTCTCTCATTCATATCACAGGTCAGACACTGATGGTCTGTCCTGGTCATCACCATGACAACACATCCGTATGGCACATCGTTCAACTTCTATTCAACCAAGGAAAGAAAGGGGCTTCACTCCCAGCAGTATACCATTAAGAGACTGTAGTTGTACTTGGCAGCTCCCATCTCTTACGGACATGATCTCCACTGCAGGGAACTGACTAAATACTGTACAATTCAATACTGTAGTGTGCTTGAGAGAGGGAAGTAGTGATCACATGTAGTTGACACCAGTGTCTAGAAACTATTTATAGGCCAACAAACCACTCGCTGCTTCCTTCTCAACTGGGGCCACCCTCTGTTTTAGCCAGGGGATCTCTCTGTATGTAGGCAACAGACTGTTTTAGCCAGGGGATCTCTCTGTCTGTAGCCTATACAGACTGTTTTAGCCAGGGGATCTCTCTGTATGTAGACAACAGACTGTTTTAGCCAGGGGATCTCTCTGTCTGTAGCCTATACAGACTGTTTTAGCCAAGGGATCTCTCTGTCTGTAGCCTATACAGACTGTTTTAGCCAGGGGATCTCTCTGTCTGTAGCCTATACAGGCTGTTTTAGCCAGGGGATCTCTCCTACAGACTGTTTTAGCCAGGGGATCTTTCTGTCTGTATCCTACAGACAGTTTTAGCCAGGGGATCTCTCCTACGGACTGTTTTAGCCAGGGGATCTCTCCTACAGACTGTTTTAGCCAGGGGATCTCTTCTACAGACTGTTTTAGCCAGGGGATCTCTCCTACAGACTGTTTTAGCCAGGGGATCTCTCCTACATACTGTTTTAGCCAGGGGGTCTCTCCTACATACTGTTTTAGCCAGGGGATCTCTCCTACTGTACATACTGTTTTAGCCAGGGGATCTCTCCTACATACTGTTTTAGCCAGGGGATCTCTCTGTCTGTAGGCTACAAACAATAAACGCCATAGACGATAGTGAGAGTTGAGGGAGAAAGACAGTGAGAGTGTGTGTGGGTGTGGAGGGGGGACACTGATGAACTCAGATGAGTGTGAGAGAACCCCTGACAACATGTCTGACCTGAGTCACAGACGAGTCAAATTATTGCTGAATGATTGACAGTTTGCTTTCCATTTAAGTAGTGGAATGAGATGAACCTTTATTCTCACTTTCTATCGAGTGTGAAAGTTATAGAAGATAATTGTGTGTGCATGCATGCATGCGTGCGTGCGTGCGTGAACTACAGCTTGCTCTCAAGGTACGTCTCTCTCAATGACTCCTACAGTAGATACAAACGTACATACTGGTTAATTAGCCAAAGGATAATGGCCTTAATTAACCAATCAACCAATCCGTCAGATACCACACTCTTAACCTTTTAAGACCGGGAACGCATCTGTGTCATTTCTAGACTTCTTTGGCTATTCAAAAATAGCAGATATACAAGCTCACCGAGTGCCATGCTTGTAGATCAGCTTTTTTTGAATAATTTTGACAATTTGTGCAAATCTTTGAATTAAGATTTTTTTTAAAGCGAACATTTGTAAAATATCTTGTTCCAGGGACCACCCAGAAGCAAAGAGTTGAGTTACAAATATATTTTCAAAGATTTGCACAAATATTGACAAAAAATTGCAGATCTAGAAGTTCATCACGGCACTCGGTGCTACTCTTTGAGCTTGTATATCTGCTATTTTTGAATAGCCAAAGTATAAGTTATGGATAAAGTGGTTACACAGATGCGTTCCTTTGAATGGGTTAATACAATTGGTCCTACCGATGACATCATTGTTGGGGATTCCAAGCTAATGGAAACCACTACAACCTTTCTCTTCCTGGAAAGTTAGCATGCTGAAATAGAAACCCCTGTTGCATCAATAAAAAGTGAATAAAAGAAGTTTGACAACTTGCTTGAAATGACCACCGATGAGGTTCATCACTTGATTCGCCACGCACATTTTCTAGCTACAGGTATCCACAGATCACCTCTGAGACATATTTTTTTAAAGCGAACATTTGAACTAAAATCTTTGCTTTTCTAGGGGTCTTAAAGGGTTAATGCGGTGTTATACCCAGAATCTGCACAATCCACATTCCTTTGGCACAGGACCTAAAACAAGTAGAATGTTACTAGCATTTTACTGTAGCATGTTTTTTATGTGTTTTTTTTACATCATCTCCTTACAGGTCACTAATGCCCACTATAGCAGTGATTCTCAACCTGTGGGCCATTGCCCACTGGTGGGCCGTGTCGTGAGGATATTGTGCGTGAGTGAGCCCCCAATTAATTGGCAAAACACTATGATTTTAATGATGATATAAAATTAATGTTAAAAAATAATAATAGTGTAAAAACAAACGTCATGGTATTTTTTAGGGATGTCCGATATTTACTTTTTTGCCGATATCCGATATTCGGATATTGTCCAACTACTTTCCGATACCGATATAAACCGATACCGATATATGCAGGCCTTTTCACCAAAAGTCAACTAATTGTCCACCCGTGGTCAGACAGGTGGGCCCTGATCTAGAAAAGGTTGAGAATCACTGCACTATAGCAGTGGTTTTCAACCAGTGGTCCGGGGACCACCAGTGGTCCTTGAGGGGGTTCCAGGTGGTCCCCAGCTAAATGATGGAGAGTTGGTAACCAAATGGACCCTTATTAGATCTTTAACTCTTGAGAGTATAAAATGAAACCAAATGGACCCTTACGTGGGTCCATTTGGTTTAATTTTACGCTCTCAAGAGTTAAATTATTGTTAAACATCTGTATTACTTAATTAAAGAATTGTTATTTTGATCAATGTTTGCCTGTTATCTCTCCTAATGGTACAAACATCAACAAACATCAATACAGCATGGAATTGTGGACAAAATAATATCCAACGACAACAAAATATGAAAATGTTTTGGTCTGAGAGTCTAAATCTCATCAAATGGTGGTCCGTGGCTCAAATGGCGAATAAATAATGGACCTTGATATGAAAAGGGTTAAAAACCACTGCACTAATAGGATGGTATCATTTCTGTCTACATGCTCTGTGTCTCAGAGGTGATCTGTGGATACCGGTAGTAAGAAAATGTACGTGGCGAACCAAGTGATGACATCATCGGTGGTCATTTCAAACAACTTTTTATTGATGCAACAACAGTGGCTTCTATTTCAGCATGCTAACTTTCCAGGAAGAGAAAGTTTGTAGTGGTTTCCATTAGCTTGGAATCCCCACCAATGATGTCATCGGTAGGACCAATCCTCCTATAATCCTCCTATAATTTGACAAACCTCTGTCATGGTGGTGAGGCCAAAATTGCTCTTGCCGGTTCTCCTCAGCGGCTGGAGCAATTGATCCAAAATTGCACACAGCCATTGACCATTACCATGTGCACCTAACAACGAAGCCCGTTTTTCGATTTCACCAAATCTCAGCTGTTTATTCACATTTTCATGTTGTCGCCATGGTTACGGGTTGCCAGATCCTGTGCGCATATCCCCCCACGGATGCGTCGACCGGGTATGGACTAGTTGTATTAACCCATTCAAACTGGGAAAGCATCTGTGTAACCACTTTATCCATATTTTATACTTTGGCTATTCAAAAATTGCAGATATACAAGCTCAAAGCGCTATGAACTTCTAGATCTGCCATTTTTGAAAAAAATCGTGAATATTTGTGCAAATCTTTGAAAATATATATTTTTAAAGCGAACATTTGTAACTAAAATCTTTGCTTCTGGAGGTTCCTGGAACACAATATTTTACAAATGTTTGCTTTAAAAAAATCTAAATTCAAAGATTTGCACACATTTTTCTACAATCTACAAGGTAAGCGCGGCACTGCTATCTGCTATTTTTTAATAGTCAAAGAAATCTAAAATGACAGAGAGGCGTTCCCGGATTGAATGGGTTAAGATACAGTTGAAATTTTGTGAAGTATGTAAGTGAAGTGTTTTTGTGAGGTTGTTTAATTCATTCCTGAATGTTGGCTAAAAACAAGCCAGTGTCTCACAGAGATAATAGAGACTTTAGTTATTTTATTGACCTAGGGTAGTAGTCAGCAACGCTCAGCACATAGAAACACACAGACAGGATTCACAGGAACACACACATTAAAACCTGGGAGATGACCAGTCCAGTACAACCACAGTCTTATATTGTTGGCCACTGAGCAGCTCCACTGGAGCAGTTAAGGAGTTCAGTGATTTGCTCAAGGGCACTTCAGCAGTGTTGGGGGAGAGCGAGGCCAGTGGTGACCATTCACTTCCCCACCCAGATTATTCCTGCCGGTTACGGGGAATTGAACAGACATCCTTCCGGCAGCAAGTGCGGCTGCTCTAACCTTTAGGCCACCGCTGCCCCAAAAGCTTGAACATGACTCTAGTATCCCTGCATCCCTCTTACTACCTCTCCTCTTGTCCACTTCATCCTCCCTCCTCCATCCCCTCCCTTCATATCGCAGTTTATCATCCCCTCCCTCATCGTCCTTCTACTTTCTTTGTCACACATTTTCTCGCTCCACCTGTGAGTTCCTCTCCGTCTCTTTTGTTCCAATCTGCCCAACCCCCCTCTCTCTCTCTCTCTCTCTCTCTCTCTCTCAGAGGTATCGGTCTGTATATCAACAGAGCTGCAGACTGATCAGCTGTTGCTGTAGTGAGGCCATGATCCTCCCGAGACACACACTCACCCCTAAACACATCGTCGTCGTTGTCGGGTGGAAACCTTGTATGTCCAAAACCGTTACTTTTCAGGATAAGGAAAAAAAGAACCTGCGTTCCAAATGGATCCAATGTAGTTATTTAGTCACAAGCTCTTGTTGATACTTCTCAATGATTAAATATGAACCACTTTCACTTTAAAAAACGTGTGTAACACGTAATTCTTTTCCAAGGCCCAGAGTGCCAATGAAGTGTAACACGTCAAAACAGTGTTTTCAGTGTTTACGCTAGATGGCTCTCTTCGCCAACCTATGAGTGATCCTATGACTTCCGGAGAAGAGTATACCCGGAAATAACATGATCAAAACAAACCCAGCCCCGTCCGATCTAATGTTAAAGGATTAAGACAAAAAAAATGTTTGCTTTCTTGTTTTTTTCTGCGTTTTTGGCGAGAACATGCTATATTCAACAGCCAATAACTAAAGAACGGAGGGTCGCGGTGACATGCTTTTTTTTCCTCGATGGAAGCAGCCAGAGACACTCCTCTTGATCGTCCTGGAGCGAAATATTCTTTGGCTCTTGAAAGGTTAATAAAAATGCTGAAAAATGCTGGCACTAGCTTCAGACTGTTTTGAAAAACTCTGGCAGCGAATGAGTTAAGCTTGTAGAACAGCTATATTCGCTACTTTTGCGTGACACTCTTATACAACGAAGTACCCCTCCCCCCCTGTTGTGTGGTTAAATAGTTTGATATGCAGTATGCTCACATAACATAACATAGCATCCTGTCCGCCAGCATTTCACAGGTAAACAACAGCAGGTGTCACTGAGAACTAACAGCTGTCTAGTTATTCAAACACACACACACACACACAGTATATATAGTATATATACACCGCATAATAATGTGCATACTAAACGCTGAAGGGCTCCATGCCCAAACTCCAAGGCATACACCACTACTGATCCAAAAGCACAAGAAAGGTTTACTCCAATAAGCATTTTACCATATAAATAAGCCACAGAATTGGCTAGATGATGCATGGGCTAAGATTCCTCAGGAATGCTGCCAGAAGCTGGTGTCTAGCTATGCATCATGTTTGCAGCAGGTCATAACAACAAAAAGGTGCTCTACAAAGTACTAAAGACACTTGTCAAGAAGGGGCTGAACAATGTTGCGCCTTGAGTCATTAAAAGTGGTATTTTGTGTTGAATTTGGAGAAACCTGTAATATTAGTTGTGTTTAGCTATTTAAATTGTTCTTGTTTGATTTGTTTATTTCAAACAGTTGACAGTGAATTTTGCAAATGAACCTGATTTGCAATGGGGGCTGAATGATTTCAAGTGCAACTATAGGTATATATTCACACACACACACACACACACACACACACACACACACACACACACACACACACACACACACACACACACACACACACACACACACACACACACACACACACACACACACACACACACACACACACACACACACAATATCGTTTGGCCAATATTGGCCAATATTGGCCTATATGACAGATATATCAGTCACAACCTATATGATGTCCGATATGAGCTGATATGAAAACCTTTTTTACAGAACATGACGCAGAAAGGAATAACACGATATTCCTCCCAGTTCCAACCCTGCTGAAAAGGCAACCAACTTGTAGGAGTCGCTATAGTGCAGCAACAGAGATCACCCTCCAATGCCTTCTTCTCAGCAAAATTATGTTGGTTGGATTTCCAGCCGAACCGGATTTGCTTTTGCTTTTATTTTGGTAAAAGGAATATGAGTAAACACAATATAACTTCAACTCAGGATATACACATTAAAGCGTAATAAAACACTTCAAATGTGGTCCTGCAACACAAAATAGAAATAAATAGTCCAATAAATTACATAGCACCGTGGAGGAATCAAACCCCAGTTTCCAGCCCGCAACCCATGGTGGTGGGCAGGCAGGAGCTTTACCCCTGCATCACCTGGGAGTGTAACAAATAAGATGGGATCCAAAACGCCAATAGACAGCTGAAAAATAAGCACTCGCACACGCACGCACACACACTTTCTCAAAACCACAACTGAACCTACACACACTCAGCATAGTCAGTGAGTAGAGAAAACAGTCTCTGTCTACCAGACTAAACACACAAGTCCTGATAATGAACAGACATAGAGGCAGAGAGAGAGAGAGGAGGGGGGAGGAGAGAGAGAGAGAGAGAGAGAGAGAGAGAGAGAGAGAGAGAGAGAGAGAGAGAGAGAGAGAGAGAGAGAGAGAGAGAGAGAGAGAGCAAGACAGAACAGGAGAGAAGAGACGGAGAGAAAGGAAAGGGAGACAGCCAGAAAGAGAGGCAAACAGAGAGACTAATAGAAAGAGAGAATGACAAGACAGACTGAGGAGAGAGAGGGGAATGGAGTCAGAGGGAGAGACAACCTTAAATGAAAGTAAAATGTAAACAAAGACAGAACAAAGGTAGTGAGGGAAACAGGTAGATGGAGAGAAAAAGAGAGCCATGATGAAGTTGGAAAAGGAGATGGAGAAACAGAGAAACCATGAGAGAACGAGGGATGAGGAAGACGAGGGACACATGGATTAGGGATGACAGCAGGCAAGAAGTGGAACAAAAGGTTAGAAATGGAGAGGATGGGAAGGAGGAGACAACTGAGGGATGAGAGGCATCTACAGTGAAATATTAGAAGTGTCAATAGTATAAGCCTAGAGCCCGACCGATGCCAGATTTCTTTCTGATGCCGATCCAGATTTTGGATAGTCCTCCTAGAGTAGACCACCGATTACCAATATTAGTCAAAAAAAGATTTTCTAATAAATGTAAACTTTGATTGATTTGATTAAAGTTTATATTTGAGAATATTTAACTTATACGCATAAACATAATACGTTTTTACATTTTTTTACGACTTATGCCCTATTCAAAAATGTTCTTGTACCTTGTACATCTGCTATTTTCGCCTAACGATATGCCCAAATTAGGGAACGTTTGAAAGACATTAAACACATCGGCTGCATAATGACTGATACCGATGTCGTCAAAAAAGTAGCATAATAGCCGATATGACCACTATATCGTAGTTCTAATTTCATAGGCTCTAGTTAGGCCGATAAATCCTCTGGGGGAGAGGGAGGATAGCTGTGGACAAGAATTCAGGAGAGAGAGAATCAGAGAAAGACAGAAAGACAAAGAAAAAGTTAAAGTTGAAGGTTTATATGTATTCCCAGCTTTAGTTCAAATGACTTTTCAGATCTCTCCCCCTCACACTCATGCCTTCTCAAATGAATTACTGCATCAACATGCATTACAAATCATTCCCTCTGTTCCTAGTGCATAGATTACATCTATGATGTCAATCAGAACATATGAGTTCATATAGCCTATGGTATGTGGGACATAGGCTATGCGGGATGGGGAAGTCAGCCTCACCGTAACCATGCCAACCAACACCTTAAACTACTCTCTGTTTGGCTTCACATTGAGCATTTGGGGCTGATTTACATTAAAGTGTGTGTGTGTTTGGGGGAAAGTTAGATTGAATGTACAAAACTGGGGTAGATTCCAGACATTTCGGGGGATTGATTACAATCTCTACCTAACCAATTTTGTTACTCAAGAAGTGTCGCTGTGATCACAACTTTGGAGAGTGACATGTCACTGTCTGGACTCATATTGGTGTTGAAAAGTTAATGTGAAAGTTTCTACAGAGAGGAAAAACATCATTAAACACTTAAGCCAGGCTAATTTTTTTAATAGTTAAAGCAATCTAGAAGCTCACAATGTGCTGCATGGATTTTTGGGAGAATAAAAAATGCCTGTAATGACATGCCCAAAATAGGGGTTATGTTGGTAAACTTCTGATATGGAATCCCATCAGTAAAGCACATGCAGTTCTGTGCTGATGTGCAAATGTATTTTGATGAATTAATTAATTCTATGCTGTAGGCTCATAGTCATACAGTACCTGCCACCATTCCTACTTTCTGCCTGGACTGTCTCTCTCTATTGACTAAATATAAAGCCTTCAAAATCTACAGTAGGTAGCATACACCCACTGTTGAAAAAAACACACACTACTAGACAAAGTAAACATAAGACACCCAATAGCCTACTATATAAAATTGGGGTCCGACCCGTGATATTAATGTATATCAAACTGGGTCCTTGAAATTAAAAGTTTGAGAATAACTGACGTCTGACAGGCTACCTGTTGACTAGCCGTAGCGTAGCGCCTATATTACCATGCATGCCTTGCCATCATTGTGCAGCAGGTGCACAATACAAATCCTCTGCGTTTATTTCACTTTGAGGATTTTAACGACGCCGCATGCAGGCAATGGCATGGAGCCAGAGAAAGTTACGTTCGCTTCGGGTCCGGATCGGGACACGCGTTCACGTTCACAGCACACACACACACACACAGCCACATTTGCATAGGCAAATATGGGGGACGCCACGGACGGGTACACACGCATGAATAAAAGCTGAAAACGGACACGCACGTACATCACAAGCACATAAAAACGAAAGAGGAAGAAAGACGCACTGACCGTTGCCTTGATGGGGACGTAGAGCACCGGTCTGTCAGGGGGCGACGCGTCTCCGTCATGGACCGTCCCGACCAGAAAGCCCTTCGACTTGACCCAGAATTTGAATTTGGCGTTGATGTGGCTGTTGCTGTTGTTGTTGTTGTCATGATGCATGAACAGTCCGCTGTTGTTCTCCTCGTCCCCCTGTTGCGTCGACAACAGCGTCTGGAGGATCTTGTTGTATTTGCGCCGGGTGACGGTCTTTGTCTTCCCGGAGTCGCCGTACGTCCGGAGGCACCAGTCCTGAAACTCCCCGAACATCTCCACTCCTCCTGCTCCGGCCACTGCCGCGGACACTGACATCCCGCTGTGGTGGCTGCTGTTGGGACTCCGGCTCCGGTGGTGGTGGTGGTGGTGGTGGTGGTGGTGGTGGAGGTGGGTGGAGGTAGTGGTGGTGGTGGTGGTCACCAGATCAGCCACGCTGCTGCTTTTACCGGTTGTCATGAGTAGATGTTAAGGGGGGGAAAATGTTGTTTCAGCGTTTCCAAAATTGTAATATCAAACCAAAATGTCCACTTTTTTTTTTTACTAAAGAAAGCCTCCTAAAAATAGGTTACAACATTTGAGGCGAAATATTTTTTTTCGGTTTTCAAATCAACCGTTTGTTTCCACATCCACGTCGGTGACAGATAGAGATTGGAACTTGATTGGCATTAAATATAAATACATCTATTTAAATAGGCTATACCCTCAATTTCTGATGTTACACATAGGTAGAACAATGAGGCAAATGGGGAGGATGGAGGCTCCCAAGCGGGCGGTACAAATTAGTGTGTGTGTGTGTGTGTGTGTGTGTGTGTGTGTGTGTGTGTGTGTGTGTGTGTGTGTGTGTGTGTGTGTGTGTGTGTGTGTGTGTGTGTGTGTGTGTTCGCCCTCAGACACACCTGTTAGCAGAATGGGTCGGCCTGTCCCGCAGGAGGGGGTGGGGGGGCTGTCAGTCATCGCCTCATCTCCACAGAGAGAGAGAGAGAGAGAGAGAGAGAGACAGAGAGAGAGAGAGAGAATGAGAGAAGAGGAGGATTGTCCTACAAAATAAAAACGGCTCTCTCAGTCTCTCCCCACCTGCCTGTCCGATCATATAATTACTGTGCAGATGATTTCCAGCGTTTAATACGTCCTGATGTGGCAGCTGGTCAATTTATATACAATCCACGGTGTCAGAATAAACGGCGGCCGGGTTGATTTGATGAATAAGGATAGAGTGATAATTTGGGGGAAATGGCTTTCCGAATATTATTATCAGGCCCACGCCCGGGTCAATTCTCTCCTCCTCCGCTGTGAAAAGATGGGATATCCCTCCCTCACTCTCTATCCGTCCACTTTGAGCTCCACCTGGGGTTGGGCTGCCTGTCCTGGTGATGAGAGAGCGTGAGACACCTGTTTGAATCGGACCGGAACGCAACACGCCTCGCTCGGCTCGCTGTCCCAAACGAACCAACCGCGACTCTTTTTCTTTTTCTTTCTTGTCACCACAAAAGCGCACCGTTCCGTTCCATTCCCCCCTGTCAAACTAAACACCCGCACCGAATTTACGGTTATTTTCGCGGTGTGACTGACTGTACTTAACCGATTCCGAGTGGTCCTACACGGGCTGCCTGCCTGCCCTGGCTACAATAGACCAGTGTTGCCAGGTTGTGTGAGAGAAATAAGCAACCAGGACGTCTAGGAAAACAAGCCCAAAAGAAGCAACTTAGGCCACATCATGAGCATCTTTAAAGCTAAATACATCGGCTATTTTCAAAAATTATTTGAATAAAATGTGGAATAGGCCTATTTGGAATATTGTTTTGAAACACAGTTAACAACACAAAATGCGCCCTGCCCTGCCTGGGCACAAAACGTTTTCATAAAATATATTTGAGAAGCACTGATTTAAAAAACTTTTTTTTTTTTTTTTTTTGGAAGCAAGCCTAAATAACCAGGTACACTTTGGAAACAAGCCCAAAAAACCGCAACCCGCAACTACCAATGTTTACAAGCAACTTCACAGAAAAAGAAGCCCATAGTATGATCGCTTATAATAAGCGGACTAGGCAACACTGCTCACGAGCTGCGTCTGTCGACGGGACACAGCGCACCACCACCACACCACGCTGCATGCACCCGAAAATCAGGAAGTGCCAAAATATGACCAAAACGCACAACAACGCCAACTCTATTTCCCACCTTATATCAAAGGACGTCCCATAGCCGAGTGGTCTCAACCTGTAGGTCGGGACCTCCAGGGGGGTCCCCACATGATTTTTCTTTTTTTGGGGGGGGGAGTCCCAAGATGACAGTAAAATGACAATTTAAGGACTTTTAAGACCTTTTTAATACCTAGAAAATGAAGAAATATCATTAAACTGCATCAAACGTAATCAAACTATGGTAATATTGGCCAAACATTGGCCACATTGTCAAATAATGTAAAGAGCAGGCAAACATTGTGAAAATAGCTGATCTACAAGCTCACAACGCCTGGCGTTGCAACTCCGAGGCAGGCGTTTTGACTGGAGCTTGTAGATCTGCTACTTTCACAATATTTATCTGTGGAACCGAGTCAAACTAAATGTAATGCCTCAACTCCCACAATTCCAAGTGCTTATCAGGGTGGGTGGGTCCCCAGTTCAAATATGATTATTTTGGGGGTCACGGTCTGAAAAGGTTAGGAAATAGACATGGATGGATCACTTAAGTTTGTTGTCCCGGCCATAACCTTTTGAAAAGAGTATGAATTCTTAAATAAACTATCTAAAATATTCAAAAACGTTATTATAATGACCTGTAGCCTATTATCACATAACAAACGAAACTAAGAATAATCCCATATTTTTCTTTGTTTTTTCATTTTTTAGTTATTTTTTATACTCTATTATATTTGTTATTGTTTTTTGTGAGATGTTTGTTTTTAAATTTAACAGCTTTTTTAAATTGAACAGAATGCACTTTCTGTATATTTCTAATCACTGAAGTGATACCATAGAGAGTGATACATATGTTCTATCACTTCACTTCTGTGTTTGATTATACCACAGTGCTAGAGCCTACCTAAACTAAAGCAAGCCAGCATCATCTACCAAGCTATTCGTTTTTCAGGATATAGGCCTATTACAGTTAAACTGTTGATGACTTTAACTGTCATTTTCCTTTGTGGTCCCATGCATCTGACAGTCAGATATTATCATGAGATCACTGAAGCAAGCAGATGCACACAAACAGGCCCTGTTACCCAATGCAAAAACAGACCCACACCATCAGAATAAGGAAGCTCATTCCTAACCAGGCCACAGGCTGACAGAGAACACTCCCCCCAGACAGCATCCCATGACTGCCTTAAAGGGACATTTCACCAAAAACAAGCACAAATAAAACACTCATAAAAACACAGGTGATTTATTCCGCATTAACCCAAAACCTTAACTACTTAGTCCATTCGCCAAACTGTCCCAGAGACTATAGCCTACTAGAAAAAGAAATTATATGAACATCAATTGAAATCATTAGACATTATATCATTTCAATAAACAAACCTTTTTGAAGAAACATAGTTCTTGTGGAGCCACTTACTATTCCTCATGTGAATCCTGTGTGTGTGTGTGTGTGTGTGTGTGTGTGTGTGTGTGTGTGTGTGTGTGTGTGTGTGTGTGTGTGTGTGTGTGTGTGTGTGTGTGTGTGTGTGTCTGTGTGTGTGTGTGTGTGCGTGTGTGCGTGTGTTTGTGTGTGTTGTTGGCCAAAGACAATTCAGTCAGACATACACAACAACAACCTAAATCAACCTTGGATTTAGTAGCTTTAATAGCTTTATTTACTCTGGTTAATTTATAATATTTCACAATATAACTGCCATCAATCTGGTTGTTGGGAATTTGAATATGAATATCCTTATTACAGAATATAGGACGCATGCGGTACAATGCTCATCATTATATAGGCTATTGCAAAATAAAATAAAATACACAAATAAGACAAAGCTTGAAAATAAATGTACAGAGTATTTGGCAGCAGTGCATATGTATGGTATAGTCAATACGCATAGGTCGCCATTTTATGTTCTGTTCATCATCTGGCAACAGTGGCAAGCAACACTGCTCTATGGTAATTGCTTTTCTCCATGATATATTGGCCACTTCTCATCTAAACGTCTTGGTCTTGTTGTGGGAGCCAATAACATAGACATAATATTCCATTATGGACAAATCACAAACCACATAGAGAGTATAATGTTGAATTAGCGGTGGTTTTATTACCTGCCTACTGCACTGTCAACCATGTGATTTCCCTCAACTGGAACAAAGGCTACAGTACAAAATAAGGGAAGTTACAGAATACACATTGACACATGCATGCATACATGAAGAGCACACACTTGTGACAGATACACGCACATACACACACAAATGCACACACCGCCTGTTTATTCAGGTTCATATTAGGCAGTCTTCGAACAGTTCTAGGTACTGTGTGTGCACGTGCATTCGCGTGCATGCGAGCCTGTACAGTGTACAGTATTGTGTTGAGTAACCTTGAGTGTATGCAGACAGACAAACTGGGGGAGTAGCCTGTCTGTGTGATAGTTTATCTTGGGAAGAACGCAGATCCTGTCTAGGACAGCACCTCTCAGGAGCAGGTCCCAAATGAATGTGGTCACATATAAGTATAAGACTCGCCTTAGACTTAGACAGAGTCTAGTTGGATAAACTTAGTTTAACTGGCCCAAACATTAGAGGGGTAGTCAAACTGAGTTTAACGACAGTCAGAGTCTAAGATTAACTTAGTTTAAGATGACTTTAAATCTGACAATAACAACAACATTCAGAAGACAACATTTGACCAGTCTCCATTCCCTTGTTCTCTAACCTCGAGCAGGGTTGATACTGTACTCCTGCCCTTAGTTGAATACGTTTTGGAAAAGATAAATGGCAGGCGATAATTTGTTTATCACATACCCATAATCCAACTGCGATTCCCCAAGACAGTGGGGAGGGAGTTGGCAGAAAACACTGCAGGTGCTGCTGTCTTCCCGCCAGCTTTGCCATTATGCAGCCACTCTGTGAAGAGTTGAAAATAGCTGTTTTACACTCTGTGTTTTGGTTCCTTTACACCCAGATAACTTGCAGTGTCAGCTATAAATTAGACCATACATCTGAATTTGGCAGCCGAGTTTCATCCATGTTTGACACGGTGAGTTCCTACAGCAGCGAGGTTGCTTTCAGTGCCAATTCAGCATACGGTGGCACTTGCGTTGATTGGTCAGGTGTCGTATTATCCATAAGAACGATATGGCTGCTAACTTAGCGCAAGCTTGTCAAATAAAGAAAGTACTTCTACATGTATCTATATACAGTATTTATACAAACAGTAAATACAATATACCATATACAATAATATACGTGTATAAATCCAAATACCAAAGTACCCAAACATTGTCAAAAAGCCTAAATTCACTGAAAAGTACAATCTTCGAACCTTCCATTCACAGTTTTACTGACAGCTTTTGGCTCTGTCACAATAACAGTAAAGTAGAAGGAAGTGTACTCTAAAGAAAACTGTTGAATTTGGAGACAATATAGGCAGTTGGCTCAATAGAAAATATACAATATTTAGAAACAGTTGACAAGTTCCCCCTTCACAGTAACCTAATCACTGTTCTAAGGTAACAGAAATCTCCAGATGATCAGAATCTTCATATTAACGCAGTGTCACCCACTTAAGAGGAAAAAGGATTTCCGTTCGCTGTCTTATCAGACACAGTATCACTATAAGTTTGGAGTTGCAGTTTCTTGCTTGTCATTGCTCTATAATCAAGCCTCTATCTATAGTCAAACTAGAAGGAATGCAAACATAAACTCCAGGCACTAAGGCAATATCAAAAACCAGCAAAATGTGTTATTTTGTATTTGTTCTTATTGAACTTTTAATGTATGTTATTTAATGGCCTCTTCCATTCTATACTGTAGAGCAGTGGTTCTCAAACCTTTTCATGTCAAGGATCCCCAAATTGATATGTATTTGGCCATGGACCCCCCAAAAAATACTAATAAAATAATTATCAAAATCTAAAATCCTTTTTAATTTTTTAAGGCAAAAATAGCAGATGTCACTCTGCTATTTCACTTTGTGCCGTGCTGCGAGCTTGTAGATCTGCTATTTTTGAATAGCCAACAAATAAATGGATAAAGTGGTTAAAATGATTGTGATGCTATAACAAATTTAGCTGGGGACCTCCTGGAACCCCCCACCCCCAAGGACCCCACTTTGAGAATCACTCCTATAGAGTAACCTGCGTTTTATGGATGCATGTAAGCTTTGTGGTGTTTGACACTGACTTTTGACTGGTTGAAAACCTGGTCAAACTGCTACATTAAAAAAAAAACATTGGAGGGAGAACAAAGTAAAAGACCACAGATCAACATGTTTTCAAAAAAAATTGGAACAAAATGTAAATATATTGTGTACGCACATATATACTGTATATCTACATGTGTGTGTGTGTGTGTGTGTGTGTGTGTGTGTGTGTGTGTGTGTGTGTGTGTGTGTGTGTGTGTGTGTGTGACTGTGCGTGCATGCGCACATGCAAAGTATTATTTTGGTGTTTTGGTGCAGAAGACTGCCTCTGATTGTGATTAAATACGTTTGGTACACACAGCTCCTGTGGACTGTTCTCTCTTTAGGCTAAAAGTGTGTGTATTGCATGTGCATACAAAGGTAAGTTACAGTTATATGTGGACCGTTACACTTACAGCGTCTCCAAGGAGACCACATGGTGTTCACACACTCACGCACACACACACGTGCACACACACACACAGGAGCTAAAAACATCACAACCCCTCATGGTCCCCTGAGCCGTGCCTCACAGCAGACAAAGGAAACAGAATCCAGAACAAAGACAGTGTATACAGATCTAAAAAAAAACCTTAGTAATTACTTACTAACGTTAATTCCCTTAAAATGTACAATTCAGGATTCTTCATAGAACATACTATACTCCAACAAAACTTAATACCATGCACCCCGTTTTTTGTGCCGGCCGAAATGGGAGGGTGGTTGGCATTTCCCTTAGAGATAAGGTGAAGAAACTCATTCGTCCGTGAGGGACTCAGAGTAGAACCGCTGCTCCTTTGCATAGAAAGGAGCCAGTTGAGGTGGTTCGAGCAACTAGGATACCTCCTGGTTGCCTCCCCTGGGAGTTTTTTTTCCAGGCACGCCCAGCTGGGAAAAGGCCACGGGGCAGACTGAGGACCAGGTGGTGGGATTATACAGTATCTCCAAGCTGGCCTGGGAATGCCTCGGGATCTCCCAATCAGAGCTGGCTAATGTGTTCAGGGAAAGTTCCCTGCTGGAACAGCTTCCTCCACGACCTGACTTTAGATAAGTGGATGAAGATGGATGGATGGATGGATGGATGCATGGATGGATGGAACTCAGAACGCAGATCTCCACCAGGCTGGGTTGCTGATCCATTCCTATCCTGACAAGAAACCTGCGGAGGAAATATAGTTTGTACGACAGACGATGCAACGTCCTACTGGCCTACTGGAAGTGTGTGTGCAAAGTTTCACGCCGGCACACACACTGGATCGGTCCAGCAGTGACCGAGATTAGCTGTTCACAGAGTGACACACAAACAGACAGTTTAAATCACACTTGACAACTTGTATCACAAAATGAAAAGTAAAGCAGGACAGCAAAATATGGACAACTTGTAACTTTTGTTGATAACACTGAATTAATTGTCTATCCGCCAATAATGAGGGGCTATAGTGATTTTTTGGCATTTGGGAAAGACTTGATAGTGGTTTGAACCCACACTATGTACGAGCGAGTGCAGACCATCTTTGTCTGTGTTTGTTTGGTTTTAGTCCCATTTGTATTGCCTTGTATGTCTTTTGTATACTGTCATAAAATGTATAGTAAAAAGAAAACGTATATTGTATATTAAAAAAAATCATACTTTAACTGCATGCTTCTCAAAGCTATAGGAGGCTGTCAAACTGTGCCCCTTCCTTTAGTGGTCTCTCAATTTAATGCTCATACACAGAGGGATCAAGTGTGCAAGGGTCTGATAAGATAATTTCCTCAGTTATGGAAGTTAACCTCTTCATAAAGCATTTAATTCACACAATCACACATCACGACATAAGTACTTGTATGATATTACTTACCAATGATACTAATTAAAGCTCTGCTCCATTTAGTGTAGCAGTTTCCAGTGAGCCAACATGCACAATAGCAGCACCTTGACTCTGTTTGACCTCAATGGAACATAACCTTAATTAGTATCATTGCTAACTCGTGAAGGAACATTGCATAACTATTTATATCAATATGTCTTCCATGAAAATGACCTAATGGGTGTTTTGTAGAAAAACATTTTATTCACCACGCCAAAACATAAATTAACTATTTTGGAGGATTTCTCAAAAGTTATTGCCTTCAATGAGAACATTCATTTGTTTTGCTCAACCGTGCCTTTGAACATCAATTTCCAGTTAATATCACACAGCTGTTGTTGACTGACCTTTCTCTCTCAAAATAGGCTCTGAGTACATTTTCACAAACTGCTATGGTTACCACATGACAGGTGTAATGGCAGCCCACAATACTTAAGTTCAAACTAATTGGAATGCAATAAGATCTAATTTACTTTGCAAAGTAAAACCGTCATTATTCAAAAATCCTCCTTATTCCATTAACACATGAGAAACTACAGGAACAAACGTTAAGCCAGTGGACCATGTACTGTACTTTTAATCTCATCAAAGCACACTAGCGTCTGTTTGTAATTTATAATTTATTCCTCACTTAAAATAAACTGCAATGGAACAGCAATGGAAATCCAATTCCCAACACAAATCAGCAAAGAATTAGTAAAAAGTGGACTAAGTTGCAAGTCATATAGACTAAATCATCATGATGTCACCACAATAACAAACTTCAGCTACTTCTGGGCGTATACGTTTACATGCGTAATAACTATTCCCAACAATCACAAGCAAGTTTAGACAAGACCAGCCCTTAGACCCTCCCTACCTGCCTCTGCTTGGCTATCAACAAGAAAGCGGTTTAAAGTTAGCAGTGCCACACTGAGGCATGCATGGTATAATCTGTAGATCGGCAATAGATTTGGTGTCGACGGAAATAGCGGTCCAAATGCCAACTCAGGTCTGTTTCACCAATAGGGTTTACAGTAAGTGGTTTACATTGTTTTTATTACATGAACAACACCTGCAATACAGGCATCCCATTTTCTTTTAATTAAATTCTGAAAAAAACCTAGGCCTATATAGTTCATTACGTGCATAGCATTTGGTTAAGCACCAAACACAACTGTATAACTGCCAATGTTTTATTCAAGTTGTAGGCCAGCAGGTAGACTGGGTAGATGTGGCATTTCAACCTGGAAATGCCCCTACCCATTTGTTGGTCTATACGCCTGCATCGTACTATAATACTCATGCAATGAACCAGAAATTAGACGACAAATAAAACATATGGAACAAACAAGTGTTGGGTATTTTATCATCTGTCCTTTTACTGCAAACTATTTTCTTACAATATGTTTGTTGCAAGTGAGTTTTTGTTTAGTTTTTCTCAGCAACATATTTGAATTAATTCCAAACCTGACAGTTAGAGTTCTGTGTTTGTTATCTGGGGGCCCCTATCTTTCCTCATAGGAATGAATGGATAAAGAAATAAAGAGAGAGAGTCTTGGTAGAAATAGTTGTGAAAATAGACAGTTTGGGAAGTGAAAGTGGGTTTCAAAACTTGTGTCTCCACTCTCCACTCACTTTTTCCCCTTGTACTCGCCTCCGGTCCGGAAGACCAGGGATCTACACATTAACACACACACACACACACACACACACACACACACACACACACACACACACACACACACACACACACACACACACACACACACACACACACACACACACACACACACACACACACACACACACACACACACACACACACACACACACACACACACACACACACACACACACACACACACACACACACACACACACACACACACACTGATAGAACTGAGAACTACGGTACATGGTTCAAGCAATTGCACCTGTGCGTGCGTGCGTGCATGCGTGCGTGCGTGCGTGGTGGTGGTGGTGTATGTCTTGGCCCAGTCTTCAACTCTTAGGCTGTCCTGGATTGGTTCATTCAAATTCCCTTTTTTTCAGTAAAGTGTTCCTCCTTTCCTCTTCTCCTTTGCTTCCTCTTTTCTCCTTTTCCGTTGACTGTTCCAACCCCATGCACGGTGTTGAAATCACAACAGTGTCCCAAATCCTCAGCCACCTGTTTTGAATATAGGTTTACAGTGCCTACTGCTGTGATGGGGGTTTAAGTGGTTATCTACTTTCAACCCACCATCACCATTTTAGGCATGTCATTACAGTTGAAAAACATTTTCAAAAGTCTATTTTTGTTGCATAATAAGTATAAAATAGTTAAGTGCTTACTTAACTTACAACGCATATTGGCACTCGGGTGGCGCAGTGGTAAAATGCCTGCTCACTACCGTGGAGGTTGTGGGTTCAAATCCACCGTGGTGCATCCGGCTTTGTCGAGCGTCTATACGAGCACAATTGGCCCGTGTTCAGGGGAGGGACGCTGGGCGGGGAGGTTGATATTTGTCACTACACGTACTCCTACGCATTGGGGGGTGGCACCTGTCAGAGGGAAGTGTTGGGCGGGAGGATCAGTAGGATACAACAGCATGACTACATTTGGGGAGAAAAAACGGGTAAAAAGCAACAACAACTAAATGCACAGATTCAAGTTCATTGTCATATTTAGTTTAGCTTTCTGCAAAATATAGTTTCCCTCAATTCTGTGTTTTCCCTTTGCAACCACTTGACTACAACAACTGAGAGTGGAGCAGGAGCACATTGCTCAAGGACATCAGTACAGTAGCTATAGCCTTCTCTTTCACAGCTGTGAGTGCCTGCGTTTCAAACCAATATCCCTCTGTTCACTTCACTTAGGCTGAGTAGCTTGGGGCTACAGCTCGCAGCACAAGATCTTTTATTCCCCGTTCAGCCAGGGATCCAAAATGGCAACCTCGTGGTCACACGAATCTATCTTTCTGTCTGTTTGGACTCAGTGTCCTGTAGTTGCTGCTGCTCTTCTTTTTGGACATAACAACTTAAACCCTGGCCTACATTCATTGATCAGGGTCCCCCATTGAAAGTGCAGACACTTTTTTATGTTTTAAAATAGTTTTTATGATGAAATAATGTTATGTGGTTAATGTCCTGTAGCTGCTGCTGCTCTTACTGTATATGATGGTGTGCACTGACTGCAGCCTTGACAGACAGCTCCCCTCGCTCACACTCAGCCTTGCCCCAGTTCCCCTGCTGCCTGGACAGAAGAAAAATACCCTCCCACACACACGCACGCACACGCGCGCGCGCACACACACACACACACACACACACACACACACACACACACACACACACACACACACACACACACACACACACACACACACACACACACGCGCACGCGCAAACACACGCTCGCACAAACACACCCATACACACGCACGCGCGCGTGCACACACACACACACACACACACACACACACACACACACACACACACACACACACACACACACACACACACACACACACGCAGCAAAGACACAAGTGTGAGAGAAAGATAAAGAAAAACTGAAAGTGAGTGCCGGCATGTGCTTTCTGCCTTTCTTTCTCCCCCGTCTCTCTCTGGCCATTTTCACAGTCTCTTTCGCACCACAGGCATAAGCAGCACACACACATACACAAAAATAAACGAGCTAGCCCTGTGTGTATGAGCCTATTATGAACGCACGCACTCATGCACGCACACACACACACACACACGCACGCACGCACGCACGCACGCACGCACGCACGCACGCACGCACGCACACACGCACGCACGCACACACACATACACACATACACACATACACACATACACACATACACACACACACACACACACACACACACACTCACGTATAACAGAAATACATGAGGTTCATTTTGTATGGATTTATATATGCAGATGTTCCTGTGGAATAAATACACATAGACATAACTTTCATATATACGTGTCTCATCCACACACGCACACGCACATACACACACGCGCGCGCGTGCACACAGCACGCATGCACACACATGCATATATTCATAGCACAGAACACAAATGTCTTGTTGCACACATTCATATGTGCAACTTAAGGTACACACACACACACACACACACACACACACACACACACACACACACACACACACACGGCCCAGGCTGCTGGGGTGCCTGGCTCTCTTTGTTGCCATGGTGGCAGTCAGCTGGAAGGAGTCTAAGTGGGCGTTGAGGACGAGGTCTGCTACTGACTCCTGGACACACACACACACACACACACACACACACACACACACACACACACACACACACACACACACACACACACACACACACACACAGGTGCCCATGTGTATGTTGTGCCGTTGAAATTCAATGGTGAAACACACAGTGGTCATCTAATATGCAGAGCTGAGCAGGGCAGAAACCTCATAACGCCATATTTGAACTTTTTATGTTTTTTCGTAAATTAATGCCCTGGCTTGATCATACACGGCAAACACCACTAATATAACACATTGTAAAGTCCTCAGTGTTCATTCAAAGGAGCTGTAATTCATTTGTTTTTGTTTTTTTGTTAAAATAAGTGTTAAAGTATATTCCTATAGTAATCATTGCTATGTGGTGTTTGCTCAGTAACAGGGGTCTTCCCATCTCCCCAGCTCTTTAGTGAAAAGAAAACACATTTTTGGGTCGGAATAACAATTTCATCCAGTCAGGAGAGAGAACTATCGTACAGGATACAGGATAAACAAGTGAAATTAGAATAGATTAAAACAATCTCTTTAACAATCTCTGTACACTTTTTTGAAAAAAATCTTCCTCCTAGTATAACCATAATACCTGATGATTATGTTTTAGGGGGGGGGAAATCACAGCACCCCGTCTTTAAAGAACTGGAGAGACTGAGACCCCTGTTACTGAACAAACACTCTATAGTAATGATTACTATCAGAAATATAGTGCTTCAACCTTTTAACAAAAAGTAAGAGTAAGAGTACAAGTGGAACCAAGTGGACCTGTAAGGGTCCATTTGGTCCCATTTGCATACTTTTGGAGTAAAATATGGCCTGTGCCTTATGTGTCAGTGTTCGTTTACATCATGGCAGTATGTATGTACACAGACTTAACTGGCCTCTGTCAGTAAGGACATCTCAATAAAACATAACCTGTATATGGTTGTTTTTGTGATGTACTGTTTTTTTAATGGAGCGTCAACAATTTTGTCTTAATATCCCCGGGTCAATTCTTAATGCAGGACAGGACAGGTCATCCGTCATTCTGTCCCTTGCTGTCCTGTCCCTCTCTCTGCACTCATGTCCTACAATTTAGCAACAATGCCTAGAAAAATAATCTTTACGAATACCCAGCTCATTGTTTTGTATGTGCACTGGAAGAATGATTAACATAAGACAATACTGGACAATGAATTAGTGTGTGTGTGTGTGTGTGTGTGTGTGTGTGTGTGTGTGTGTGTGTGTGTGTGTGTGTGTGTGTGCGTGCGTGCGTGAGCACGTGTGCGCGTGCATGCATGTATCTCTCTGTATGTCTGCATTATGTGTATTTAAATTATACTATGATGCGGTTAATGTGAATTTCTATTAACCACATGTGGTTTAATTAGCCATATGTAATAGAAGCTAATGTAGCTCACAGCGCAAGTTCAAGAAAGAAGATCACTGAGTTGTTATGTCCTGCAGCCTGGCAGATTGGCAATCTGCAGCCAATCTGCCAACCTGCAGTCAATCTGCCAATCGGCAGTCAGCCAATCAGGCGGTTGGACTCCGCCTTTAAATATCACTGCCTCTCTCACTGGTCATTCTCTTCCCAGCATGCAGCAAGCAAGCATGCTCTCTCTGTGGCTCTCTCACACAGAGCTTACAAACAAAGTGTGCGCTCTCCATGCTCTGCGGCTTACACACTCAGAGCTGCAAGCGGCAGCTCATCAGCTTTTTCTCTCAAATAATATTTTCAGGGTTACTTCAGATCTGATGTTTCGAGTTTTTACCTCACTCCTTCCATGACTAGGGCTGCTCTCATCAATCATCAGCTGGTTCTACAGCCCCGTCCAACAAGCTGGTCTCACTCCTTCCAGGTGCAATGGCTGCCTTCATTCCAGCCCTGCTTTCAACAGTTGTGAGGTTTTCACAAATGCTATAATTATTCAGCTAATGTGTCTGCTCTTGCTACTGATGCTACAGCTAATGCTAACTCATGTCTGCAATGATCACTGCTAATGCTAACTCGATTCAAACTGCTGCTAACATAACTGCTAATCATCACAGCTAATGGTACCTTTACTCAGGCTACTGCTAATCATGTCAACTACGCAATGTCAACTGCTGCAGTCATGAGCCAGCATTTCTGCTAAACTGCCTTGCTACTACAGCTTCAGCTAATGCTGCTATTATGACAGTAATCATTATAGCTATGCTACGTCAAACTGCTACTGGCATGAGGTCAGTCATGAGTCTGCTAACACTGCTGACTGCATTGCTACTACAGTTTCAGCTAATGCTAATGCATTGCTACTACAGCTTCAGCTAATGCTACTTTCATTCAGTCTGCTGCTATCATGACTGTAAACATTACAAGCATACTACTTCAACTGCTATCATGAGGCTAGTATTGAGTGTGCTTATGCTGCGTCTGCATTGACACCAGGCAGCTTTAGGAAGGATGGAGAAGAGTGAACCATCTCATTGTATTATGAAAAAAAAAAAAGAAGAAAAAAAAAAAAAAAAAAAAAAAAAAAAAAAAAAAAAAAAAGCCGTGTTTATGCTTCAATTGCTTTGCTATTACTGCTAAAGTCAGCTAATGCTATTTGCACTGCTATTTGAACTACTGCTGCAAACATGAGGTTAGTCATGAATCGCTTTTGCTGCTGACTGCATCTACAGCTTCAGTTAATGCTACTTTTACTAAAGCTGCTGCTATTATGTCCTAAACATTTCAACTATTCTACATCAACTGTTGCTACCATGAGGTTAGTAATGGGTCTGCTCATGCTGCGACCGCATTGCTACTTCAGCCTTAGGTTGGATAGATAAGAGGGGTCCATCTCCGCGTGTCTTGGAAAATTAAGCTGTCATGTCCATGCTTCCAAATTGCTTGCTATTACTACAGTCAGCTAATAATATTTGTTACATTACTGCAAGCTCAAGGTTGGTCATGAGTCCGCTAATGCTGCCGACTGCATCGCATCTGAAGCTAAACATACTCAAACTGTTGCTATCATAAATCATTTCAGCTAAATGCTACTCATTCTCAAACTGCGCTATCATGTCTGCTAAGCATTAGAGCTATGCTACGTCAACAGCTGCTGCTACGAGCTAACGCAACTTTTATGCTAATGCTACTTTCATCTGCTGCCTGCATGATCAAGTTAATGTTAAAGTTGCTGTTCTAAAATTGCTGCATCGTCTTAATCTTCACATTAATGCTAAAGTTGCGCATTCTCCTAGCTCCCCTCTTATCCTTCTCTCTGCCGGCCCAGCTGGCCCTATACGAGCACGCCCCGGCTCCCGCACCTAACCTAGCCTGAGCCCTCTCTGCCGGCTACTGCTTTCCATCTCCGTTCCCCTCTTATCCTTCTCTCTGCCGGCCCAGCTGGCCCTATACGAGCACGCCCCGGCTCCCGCACCTAACCTAGCCTGAGCCCTCTCTGCCGGCTACTGAGCCTAGCCTGAGCCCTCTCTGCCGGCTAGCTTTCCATCTCCGCTCCCTTCCTATCCTTCTCTCTGCCGGCCCAGCTGGCCCTATACGAGCACGCCCCGGCTCCCGCACCTAACCTAGCCTGAGCCCTCTCTGCCGGCTACTGAGCCTAGCCTGAGCCCTCTCTGCCGGCTACTGCTGTCCATCTCCGCGTGGACGTCTCCCTGCTCTCTAAGAGCTACACTTCTCCTCCCGACCATCAATGCTTGGTCGTTCCGCTCTTAGGAGCTTAGCCTCAATGCTGGCTAGATTTCTGCGTCCGTATTAGAGTCGGACATCTATGCTATTTTAGTAGCTTCTGCCACAATGCTGGTGGAATTTCGCTGTACGTCCAGCCCCTTCTATGCCATCTTTAGTGGCTTTAGCCTCAATGCTGGCTAAATTTCCGACCGTCGCTGCATGGTCTCGCTGTGCTCCCTAGTAGCTTTAGCCTCGATGCTGGCTTAATTTCTGCGTCCGTGGATATTCCGGACTTGATCATCCTATGCTATCTCTAGTAGCTTCCCCCAATGCTGGCGGAATTTCACCTGACTGAGAAGGGTCAGTCTACGAGCGCTTCACGGCCACTCGCCTACCCGGCCAACCGCCTGCCCGGCCTCGCATCTCCTAGCCTAGAAGCTGGCTACTTTCGTGGCCAGAGGCCATCCTATGCTATCCACTCTCTCCCCTTTTGTTTTTCCCGCTAGTCGCCATTCCATTGCTCGCACATTTCGGTTGCCGTTTAAAGCTTTCTCTTTCCTGTCATCTATCAAATCGTCACGGTGCTTCTCTCAACCTGACTCTCTTTTATTTTGGGGCTCTCTCCTAAATCCTGCTCGATTAAATGCAAACTGAGTCTAATCGCCGAATCTTGTACACTTCTATAATAATTGTTCCCTTGTCCCAAAGTGGTGTGATCTCTCTTTTATTGAAATGTACTGTAGCTCTATGTGCAAAACAGGCTTCGCAGTTCCATGCTCACGGCGGTGGTCCGTGGCCGCGTGCAACTTCAGACCAGTTGCCCCAGCCACTGAGGAGAACTGGGCAGGTCCTATACGAGCATGCCCCGGCTCCCGCTTCTAGCCTCCTCTGCCGGCTACTGCTGTCCATCACTGCGTGGTCGCCTCAATGCTGGCTATACCTCTCCTGACCATCAATGCTTGGTCGTTTCTGCTCTTAGGAGCTTAGCCTCAATGCTGGCTAGATTTCTGCGTCCGTACGCGGACATCCATGCTATTTTAGTAGCTTTAGCCTCAATGCTGGCTAAATTTCCCTGGCAGGTCCAAACTCGGTGTTGCCTCGCTCTACTTAGCTCGGCAGAATTTAGTAGGATGTGTTAAAAATATTTATGTTTTTGTATTGTCGGATAAAGGTCATGTCAACAGGTAAAGGCTGTTGCAGTGGCGCTAAGGACTCGCTAATCCCGTGACAGGAGCCTGGGTGAAGCTTCGCGTAATGCTCGTACCTTCCACTGTGTGACATGGACTTTAGAAAACTGCATATAGGAGATTAGAAAAATAGCGAAGGATCCAATACTCAAATCCTCAAATTCACTGCATCTAACCTGTCATTTCTCAGTCCGCAGCATCTCAGGAATTACTCTAGTTATCAGTAAGCTACACGTTCAAAATATCTCTGCTTCTAACCTCTCATTCTCCTTTCAGTCAGCGAACAAGCAACCCACCCCCGACGGGTATCTGCCAGTAGGCGTCAGGAATTACTCCAACGTTAAACTACATGCATCTCTATAGCGGATCATCCCATATCTCCAGTTAATTCTGGCCATCCCTTTTCAGGAATACTTCAGCGTTGTAAAGAATTTCACCTCTCCTCCTCATGGATTGGTGGTCTTCTGTCCCTATGCCATTGCCTTGTTTATCTATCCTGATTCCGTTATCAGCTTAAACACTTTGACATGCCTAAGAACAGTTTCAGCTTCATATAGCTGGTGGTGGTGGTTTCTCACGTCATTAAGACGCCTTGAAGGCCTCTAGCCTTTCATTGCCGTCTCAATATCTATTGTCACTCTCTGCTTAACACTCAATCACGGCTCGAGAACATAGGCAGTTCTTCATATCCTGTAGCTGGTCATCCTGATCCGTCCTCGATCCTAGTAGCGGTGCGGCACTGCTCAGCAGTGGACATTCGCTCAGGATTCCCGAAGTTCAGGTCTCCCGAAGTTCAGGAATCAACAGGTTATTCTGTTTCATTTCAGGTCTCACCTGCCACGGTAAGACGTTTTTGGGGGGTTGTCCCTATTAAGCATATTCCATACTATGTATGTTGCATATGTATGATAAATGTTAACGGAGTCTAACCGCCAAAATGCTTACGTCAAAGTGCCTATTCAATAAATTCCCTTTTCAACAACTCGATCTCTCTCTTATTGAAATGTAGCTCACAGCGCAAGTTCAAGAAAGAAGATCACTGAGTTGTTATGTCCTGCAGCCTGGCAGATTGGCAATCTGCAGCCAATCTGCCAACCTGCAGTCAATCTGCCAATCGGCAGTCAGCCAATCAGGCGGTTGGACTCCGCCTTTAAATATCACTGCCTCTCTCACTGGTCATTCTCTTCCCAGCATGCAGCAAGCAACCCACCTCCAACCCCAAACTCCACCACGTCTCAAGCGCTAGAGTTAAGAAGGAAGGAGGGTCTCCGCACTGCCACCACCAGCGTCTAGACTCCTGGGATTCTCCCCATCATTCATTTCTCATACCTATGTACAGGGGGGTTGTCCCTATTAAGCATATTCCATACTATGTATGTTGCATATGTATGATAAATGTTAACGGAGTCTAACCGCCAAAATGCTTACGTCAAAGTGCCTATTCAATAAATTCCCTTTTCAACAACTCGATCTCTCTCTTATTGAAATAGACTTGCTGTAACATCTTTCCTGACTGTGTTGCTGTCACTAGCTGTGGTTTATAATGCCTGTCATGGTTGAGACAGGTCACAAGATAGAAACATTGTATTTTATAATGAATATGCTTTAATTGCAAGGAAGATATAGAGTGAGAAAATGTATGCATTTGCATGCTTTTCGTGTAATGCATTATGTTTCTAATGTTGGTATGTCTGTGTGCCTGCAGTCAAATCTTCAGTGTTAATTTATCCATTGTAACTCTGAGAGTGTACAAATGTGTCTAATGTAACCAAATGGTTGTGTACTCTCAGGATTTTATTTGCCTAGTCTACTGTGTGTGACCTCAGGCACTCTTTCTCATTAAAGATGTTTTAATTTCAAGTCAGAGAATGTGTGGGAGTGTGTTCGCTAACACTTTCTATGAAGCCCATGTCTATAATGCATTATAAACATACAAATAATGCATTATAATCTGCTTCTTCTTTCGTGCATGGTCATCATATGTCCAGCTCAGTGTGGCGCAGCCACGCCCTTGTACTCTGGTCCCAGGTGATGATTATGTGGTTGGCTTATAATATGCTTATAACATTGCACAATTATAGCTACAAGCTCTCATAAATATTCATAATGCTTTACAACACAGTATAATTATAGCTACAAGCTCTCATAAATATACGTAATGCTTTATAACACAGTAGAATTATAGCTACAAGCTCTCATAAATATACATAATGCTTTATAACACAGTATAATTATTGTTACAAGCTTTCAACTTAATGTAGAACACATTATGAAGCATTTCATAATGACAAATTTTGCTAGATACTCACAGATTCTTTTTTTGCAAGGATCATAGTGTATTATGTATTATACAAAAACATAATAACTTGTTTTTCATAATGTATTAAATTATTATTTTATTGGGTGGTTATTGGATTATTAGCTCGATTAAATGCAGCCAATAATGTAATAATTTCCAATAACAAAACCATTTCAAATCTTAATTCGGTAATAGACAAAATATACTGGCTATAAAGTGTCAAATTTCTATGATAAATACTGTCTTCATTCATTTAACAGCAGTGTCCCAATAAATTACTCTCCAAAATAAAACATATTACTACCAAGAAGAATCATAGTTTGTGTCTGTGTAGGTGCAATTAGGTGTGTGTGTGTGTGTGTGTGTGTGTGTGTGTGTGTGTGTGTGTGTGTGTGTGTGTGTGTGTGTGTGTGTGTGTGTGTGTGTGTGTGTGTGTGTGTGTGTGTGTGTGTGTGTGTGTGTGTGTGCGCGCGCGACAGAGAGAAAGACATTTTAATGCTAATTGAACCCAAGAGAGTTGCCCCAACAGGGTGAAAACAGGTGTAACATTACACCCCTCACACACTGTTGGTTGGCTGTCTCCGCTAGTTTTATTCCCTTTCTCACACACACACACACACACACACACACACACACACACACACACACACACACACACACACACACACACACACACACACACACACACACACACACACACACACACACACACACACACACACATACACTCTCAATCGAGACTCACACCGACCCTGACATGCTTTGATTGTTTGGCTGTGAGGGTCAAAGGGCACTGCAACTCAATAGGTGGAGATGACCTGTGACATTACGACCCTGAGACAGATAGGGTCTCTGAGAAAAGTGGACAAAAGAGGAGCTGTTTCTTTTCTCTGGATTCTCTCAATATCACGAGGACTGCATTATACAGTAATAACACACACAGCAATGCACCCATGTGCGCACACACACACATACACATAAATAAATAGAGATTAGGCCTGCAACTATATTGATTATTTGTTTAATCCAGGGTCCTCACACATTTTTAGCAATGAATTTCCAAAACTTTTCCAAAACTTTTCCAGAATATTTAGCCCAATTTCCAGGCCTATATAACAATCATTCGGCGCAATAATGTGTCTCTTACTCCTATGTAGAATGCCCAAAGATAGGCAGTGTAGCAAAAATAAGGTTTGAGACATACATTAGGCTGCCGTCACACAGCCCGTACGGCGAAAAACTACTTAGGTTACATATTTTGTGTAATATTATTCATGTTTATGAAAATGTTTTGTTTTAACAAAATCAATAGCCAAAAACAATGCATAGCCAAATATTTTTCCAGGACCCTTGATAAATTCCAGGACCTTTGATGATGTTTGATCAATTTCAAACCTTTTCCAGTACTGGATTTATTTTTTTTTAATTTCAAAATATTTCCAGGAATTTCATGACCGTGGGGACCCTGTTAATCGAATAATCGAGAAACACGTTTTTCAACTAATTAGCAGATTTAATTTTTTTTATAATCAACTAAATCGAGTCAGATTAGCCCTGTTTTATACATTGTCACACAACGGTGTCACACAAAACATACAGATTTATTGTGATTATTTTTCATAATCAATTGAATCACACCCCTAATAGAGAGAGTAGGCTACAACAAGAGAGAGAGAAAGACAAAACCAAAAGTTGATCATCACAAAAAATGGACAGAGTAAAGGAAAAAAGAGAGAGATGGATAATTGAGGACCAATAGAGCAACACTAATGAGCAAGAGAGACGGAGACTGAAATGAACAGAAGGAGAGAGCGAGTGACCAAGGTGAGAGTGAGAAAGAGAGAGACCGGGTTGAGATGAAATATTCAGCGCTTTGTCAAAATAGATTACGAATATTCAGGGTTTGGTTTCACTTGACACACATGTTTGCTTTTGCACTGAAGAACACTGAAATCATGTCATCAATGGAGGCATCTGTTTACAAAGACACACCAAACCCAGGGCTCCAAATCATTTTTCTATAGGATCCATTTGGGATGCCAGTAGTCCCCTCTTACACAATCCTCCCCTCTCTAATTACAACGATAAACAGTAACAATAATAATGTGGATCTCGGTCATCATGTGGCCAGTCTATGATGTTAGTCATCTATGACATCAGTAGGCATCCCTACTCAGTAGGCTACTATGACATCAGTCATCTTGGGCATGATTAAATGAAAGTCTTAAAAATAGAATAAAACCTTTATGGAAAATATTCTGGGATTTACTTCCCTGGCCTAGCTGTACCCGCAGCATTTACAAGATATTTGGCGCTGATTGGTCCATCACACAGACGCAACATCACAATCTCACTTTCCCTCTCTTTCTCCCATGTTCTCCCTCTGGCCCACCTAGGGGGAGAATTGTTGGAGGCAACAATGAATGAATAACAATTATTTTACCCTTTCGTTTCCCTCCCAAAATAGTTATTATGCCAATTAATCCCCCACACACATTTCTGTGGTGCCACTGCTGTTTTACCCTATCTGCCAGTGAGGAGCCCCCACCGGGAGGACGTAATCCTACCCCTCCTGTTCAACACCCCCCACTGACAGGCGCTGGCCCAGCTTGTAGGAGCCACTAGCGCAGCTACAAAGATCATCCTCCCCAGGAGAGACACAGTGTTGTTTTATCCATAAATAACACTGTGGATTTAACCCTTAAAGATCCATTTGGTTAGATCTGTACAATCTCTCGAGTTCCACATGGATAAATGAACTCAGAGGATTTTACTATGTTGCAGCCACAGAGACTGTCGCTGCTGGGTACAAACAAATCATTCAATTTACAATTCAGGCATTTAGCAGATGCTATTAAGGTAAACACAAGGTAATACATCAAATGCAGACAGTGCAGTGCCTCAGTAATCTAGGATCATAGGTAAACCAAGAACCTATCATCAGTCTAAACATTTAACATTATAATATCAAAAATAAATAATATGTAGCCTACATTAACACCATACAAACTATTAGGATGCCAAGTTAACAAATGTACCTGGCATCTGTCTAAATATCATGCTATCTAAATTACATTTTAACCTTTGCATAAGACTGCATGGTCGTCAAGGCAATAGGGGAAGTGCTACAGCAAGTGCTACGGGCTAAAGTGGAGTCTGAAGAGGTGAGTCTTCCGTTTACGGCGGAAAATTGGGCGTGAGTCTGCAGTTCTAACTGCAATGGGGAGTTTGTTACACAGTTTGAAGCCAGACGGGAGAAGAGTCTGCGTGGGACGCGTGGAGCGTTGTCCTGGATGTTTTAGGGAAGGTTCTGACAGCTTCCCTGTGCTAGCTGATCTGTGTGAGCGGGAGGGGTTGTAGGGTTGGATCAGGCTTTGAAGATATGGGGGTGCCATACCTTTGGTTGCTTTGTAGGCCAGCATCAGTGTTTTGTACTCTGTGAGAGCAGCAACTGGGAGCCAATGGAGGGAGACATGTGAAAAGTTTGGCTGGTTGAAGGCCAAGTGTGCTGCAGCATTCTGCAGATGCTTTTTCACCAGACTACATACAGCTGACATTCATTTGCATTTCCTAAACAATAAACACTGAGGGGATGCAATTGAGAGAGTAGTGCTGTAGCAGGTTGGCTATACTGTACTGTAGGTGAGCCAGGGAGAGAACATGAGAGAAAGAGAAAGTGAGATTGTGATGTAGCGTCTGTGTGACTGTCTTCTATGGAAGCAAATATATGAATAATGCCCTATATTTGCTTCCATAGTCAACAGCTAATCTTGCAAATTGCTGGACCAATCAGCGCCAAATATCTTGTAAATGCTGTGGGCATAGGTAGGCCAGGGAAGTAAATCCCATTCACATATGTTTTATTCTGTTTTTAAAACTTTCATTTAATCATGCCCAAGATGATGGATGTCATAGTACAACTGACATAGCACTGATGTCATAGATGACTAACATCATAGACTGGCCACATGATGTCAGAGATCTACACAAGAGCTACGCCATTATAAGAACCCCTCTTAATTGCATGATTATCATTATTATTATTATTGTGACTGTGGCATCCCAAATGTGTCCTAGAAATTCGGGAGATCTGGGTTCGAATCCTGGGCGTTACACATACTGTACTTCTCTTATCCATTCATTCCAAAGTTACTGAGGAAACAAGTCAGCCAGATATAATGCGATGATGGGCATTAGAAAAGAAAAAGAGAGAAAAAAACAGCATGAGAGAGATAAAGTGTGAGAAAGTTAGTAGTGAATGAGAAGACGAGAGAGGAGGAGGAAAGGGAGGGACACCGTTGGTCAATTAAGGGCCGACTGGAAAGACTGGAGAGAAAGAGAAAGAGAGAGAGAGAGACAGAAAGACAGACAGACAGACAGACAGACAGACAGACAGACAGACCGACAGACGGAGAGAGAGAGAGAGAGAGAGAGAGAGAGAGAGAGAGAGAGAGAGAGAGAGAGAGAGAGAGAGAGAGAGAGAGAGAGAAACAGTGGAAGATAGGAAGCTTGAGAGGGAGAGATATAAAGGATAGAAATACTGTGCAATATGTAGACTGATACATGTCTATTGTATCATGTATCTAGCGCACTGTCCCTTTATGAGGTCCTGATTACATCTGTACAAATCTCTTTGTATTTAATTTCTTTTTTTAATAACTGGGACTCTCCCTCAATGCAATCCCACAGTTTTAATACAGGTT
>NC_139947.1:39605968-39608468 GCF_963454915.1 Gymnoscopelus microlampas | reverse complement strand
GATAGACTGTAGGAAAGCTGACAGGGAGACAGTGCACTCTGTAAAGTAACCAAGTACATTTACTCAAGTAGCCTACTGTAGCCTACTTACAGTATGTACAATTTTGAGGCATTCTTACTTTGAGTATTTCCAATTTTCAGTCACTTTTACTTCTACTCCACTACAGAGACGAATATTGTACTTTAACTTCACTACAATTATTTGAAAACGTACTTACTAATACTAGTTTATTGCGATGAAACACATTGTGAGCTTGTAGATCTGCTATTTTCAAAGATTTGTATACATTATGAACTTGTGAAATGGGACATTCTGCACAATGAGTACTTTTACTTTTGGTACTTTAAGTACATTTTGATGCCAATACTTTTGTACTTTTACTCAAGTAAATGTTTAATTCCGAACTTTTACTTGTAACAGAGTATGTCTACATTGTAGTATTATGATACTTTTACTTAAGTAAAACATGTGAGTACTTTTTCCACCACTGCTGACTGTTTGTTTACCTTAGCCTGGGTGGGTTCAATACCATGTTTTCTAAACCGGATCACACGGCTGAGTTTTAGAATGAATACCGGTGACCACCGTTGCCATGTCTGCTTATTATAATCGACTTTGAGCTTCTTTTTCTGTTAAGTTGCTTGTAAAAAGAAAGTGGTAGGTTGTGGGTTGCGATTTTGTGTGCTTGTTTCTAACGTATATTTTCTTATTTTTTATTGCTTCCAAATTTTTTTAATTACTATTTTAACCAGTGGTGTTCTCAAATGTTTTCGTGAACATGTTTTGTGCCCAGCCCAGGGGGAGCATTTGTGTTGTTAGAAAGAATGTTTAAATTTAATACTCCAAATATTCCACATTTTATTGCAAACTCAGGCTATTTTCAAATAGCCGGTTTAAAGTGCTCACGTGGGCTACATTTGCTTATTTTGGGCTCCCCCTCTCAAGACCTGGTTGCTTACTTCTCTCACAAAATCTGGCAACACTGCCGGTAACGGCAGATTACTGTTACGCTTATAAAATGTACACGTGCACGCATACCTTATATGGCATGCGGGGGATTCCCGGCACGTGGATTCGGCTGACGTCAGAGCCTAACCGCGCGCTTTCAGCACAACAGACCGATTTTTGAATATAAACAGCTTCCAACGTGTTTTCAGTTCACACTGCTTTGCTACCAGAAGGAGATCGGTTCAAGAGAGAGAGAGATTACAGAACACAACACAACACAACAGAACTACTCCTGCTTACAGTATGTCTTCAAACGTTCAAAGTCTCGACGCCATGATGCATTCATTCACAGAGCCGGACAGTGACATCCACCGGTCCAGTTGTACAGCAGCAGCACGGGACATGTTGGAAAATGACACGAGACATATAATCGGCGATTTCCTCACGGACTTTGCAGGTGTGCCGTCATCTCAACCAAGCAGCAGACATCTAAGCAAAGCTCATTCAACGATGAAACGAGTCGTGGAGGGCCTCATTGAAAAGCATCGATACATGTACAACGGCATGATCAGCAAACTGAAGTTGGACGAGCAAGGAGATGACATGAGCTTCATGGGTGAAGTAGCAGAGAGCCTCTTCGGCGATGGCACCACCAGCTGGGGTCGCATTGCCAGCCTGGTGGCCTTCGGGGCGGTTGTGTGTCAGCACCTGATGAAGGAGGACAGCCTCAGGGACCCTTCAGTCGTTGGATTGGTGGGCCAGGAAATCTCCACGTACCTCCTTCATGACCAACGGGACTGGCTGGTCAAGAACAATTCGTGGGATGGTTTCGTGGAGTTCTTCCGGGTGTCAGACCCAGAGTCCACGGTGAGGAGCACGTTGATGATGGCAGTGGCTGGGTTTGCTGGGATCGGGTTGACCGTGGCCCTGTTGATCAGGTGAATGTGTTGGACGCAAGAGACTCGAGGTTTCACCCTGAACAAAATGGAACATTTGAGGACGTCAATGTTCATGACAATGGGAATTTGAACCCATTGACCCGATTCTACAAATTCCTTCTGAATCAGTAAGATTCTTCTTCTATTTTATTTTTCAATGAAAAAATGGAATGGAAAAAAAATGTGCAGATGTACAAGCTCTCAGTGCCTTGTATATGCACTGTTATTGTTATTGATGCCATTGTATATGCACTGTTATTGTTATTGATACCATTTTCTGTACTGTACATAGTTTAGTTTTCTAATTCTGAATCAGTAAGTTCTTCTATTTTATTTTTCAATGGAAAAAAAATTGCAGATGTACAAGCTCTCAGTGCAGCACGAAGTGATGCACTGTGAGCTTGTATATGCACTGTTATTGTTATTGATGCCATTGTATATGCACTGTTATTGTTATTGATGCCATTTTCTGTACTGTACATAGTTTAGTTTTCTAATAAATCTATGAAAAATGCACAATGTGACTATGCACTGTAATTCTTCTAAAGTTGTAGGCCCGAATTCCAACCTGTACTGCAAGTTAATTCCACACAGGCATCAACCCATTATGATAT
>NC_139947.1:39585968-39600968 GCF_963454915.1 Gymnoscopelus microlampas | reverse complement strand
TCCACTTATATGAAGATAGGTTGAAAATGGGAGAAGTCCTTTAACATTTTCTATGTCAACTTTCTATGTCAGAGATGCATAGAATATTTGATTCTGACAAATCCTACTCGTAGTCGTAATACCTTTAAAATCACACTGTACCACAAATAGGATTATCTATAGATGCTTTTAGTTTGCTTGCATCAGGCTTAGGATGACTGTGCATGTGTAGTGTAGACAGGAAAACAATTCTACAGTATCATTTAATAATTCTACAGAATAATTCTTTGTAGCTATATAATGCCTCACTTCGGGAATTCCATTTGTGTTTGAGACTGTTTTCTACAATCAAGAATGCAGTGTTTGAGAGCAACAACATGCCCAGACAGACTCCTCTCTTTAAGGCATTAACCTCTGACCTGTAATCCCTGGGTCAATACTTTTGGTAAACTTCACCTACAGCGAGTCATATCTCTCTCTCTCGCCTCCTTCAACGTTTCACCCTCTCTTCTTTCACGTTTTCATCACTTCCCGTCTGTCTTTCTCTCTCTCACTACGCTTTCTACCTCTGTCACTCTCCTTTCATTTTCTTGGCCCCCCACTTTCCATCAATCTTTCTTCTCTGAATGTCTTTCCACCTACCTTCCTTTCTCTCTCTCTCTCTCTCTCTCTCTCTCCTTCCCTCAGTCGTTCCAGCTCTCACTGAACACCTGGGTGTTCAGGGCTTAAGTTCAGACCAATCATTACCTTTCTGTTCTCAAACTATGGACACAAACACCCCCACACACGTGCATGCACATGGCTCTCTTCCTCTCTCTCAGTCAGCACATGGTCTGAACTACGGCTGGGCAATTAACCGTAAATATATCGAAACCAATATTTATAACCAATGACCGACTTTCTTTTTTCAATTAATCGACAACTAAATCAACTAAATTGATGATTAACCACTTAACCCTGTATACTTCCTTGTACCAAAAAGGGAAAATAACACAGCACATTGCATAGATCTGGTATTTTCACCCGCCCCCCCCCCATCGTTAATTATTAATTGTAATCGAGGCAAAACGTTTTATTTGCAATAATTGTGATACTGATTTGAAGTCATATCGCCTAGCCCTTATCTGAAGTGCTCAGACGGCTCTTTTTTTTTATATACACGCAAATATTATTTTATTTGCTCCCCTTTAGATCCTAGATAACATAGATTTAAGAACACAGTGTGTGGCAGCTGCCAGGTGAAGTTCTTGGAAGTCCACACTTCGTACAGTATGAACTTCCTCTTCCTTATTTTGGTTACAACGGCCCTACAGTACAACGGCTCTTCAAGCATCGATTCATTACTTAACTGACTCCTTCCTTCCACACTAGTGTGTGTGTGTGTGTGTTCCTCATCAGGAAACACACTGATCCACACATATACACATCCACATCGACACTGGTTAGTGTTTGGATACAAAAACACAAAACAAACAGAGTGGAGTTTGCTCTCCTTAATGATTAGCCATGGCAGTTATAAGTGTGATTTAAATACATTAGAATTGTAAAGGTGAGAGGGGAATTCTTTAAAAAAAAACATTGATTGACCAGAATTGCATTTTTCAACCAGTTTTTCTCCAGCCAAAGTAAAGTCGCATTTAAAACAAGTTTGGCTCCCCTGGTCTATAGTGTATCAGACGCTATCACACATGTTTACATTGTATGTTATAGTCAGTAGGTCATTTAATTGAAATAAAACTTCTTCATCCTTATTCTGCTCGAGTGGTACATACAGTATTCAATGACAAAAATATGGATCCACTCTCTCAAGAATATCATTGTGCTTGAGTCTTTCTTTATCTTTCATTTGATTTTATTGGTAGATTATAAAGTATAAACGTATGAGCTTAGTTGAAATGATTCTGGAATGTCTCATTCTTCCATGAATTCTAGAACATCTTGACAGAATTCACACAATTTCTTTGTCTTCACTGGTGTGGAGTCCTGGATCTTTGTCACACGAGCGGACAGACATGCAGGTGTACATACATATCGTCTCTGTCGGGTGGAAACCTCATATGTCCAAAACTGTTACTTTTCAGGATTCAAATAAAAAAAATAGCAAAAGTACCAGATCGACAAGCTCAAAACGCGTTACTTCATGCCACGCTTTGCGCCACACTTCGGCTTGTGGATCTGCTACTTTTGTGTGACCCTGTAGTATGATGAAGTAGGGCATTAGTTTACAAAAAAACACATTAAGGTTGGAATATAGAGATAAGATGTTTCTGCCCGACAGCAACGATATATATACTACCTTAATACATACACATACAAACATAAACTCATATATAAACAACACATGTGCACAAGTACCCGTGCTCACTCACGCCACCTCTCCGTCACATCAGACGCATGAACGCACACACACACACACACACACACACACACACACACACACACACACACACACACACACACACACACACACACACACACACACACACACACACACACACACACACACACACACACACACACACACACACACACACACACACAGAGAAGATTCAGGCGAAGCATTCCATGCTGGTCTTAGCTCTTTCCATCTCATGGAGGAAGTTGTAAAACTGTGGGAGGGTCAACTCTGGGCAAAACAAATATAGAATGTGCATTTGTTACACTCAGGTACTATAGAGCTGAAATATAACAGCTAAAATAATAATCCTGCATATACTGTATTTGCTAGCTATTATTACTCAGTTAGTTATTGTAGTGCTGCCGAATAATATGCATGTGTGCACCGAGCTGCCATTGTGCTAATAACAGTAGACTCACTCACCCATGTACACATTTTCAGTGGAATTCCCCTTTCTGATCACCAACTTCAGCTAAAACACACAAAGTCCACCTTCAACAAGACTCAACAAAGATGTGTAAACTCTGAAGCTGTGTGTGTGTGTGTGTGTGTGTGTGTGTGTGTGTGTGTGTGTGTGTGTGTGTGTGTGTGTGTGTGTGTGTGTGTGTGTGGAGAGAGAGGGTGCGTGCTCGGGGGATTGTGTTCTCTTTGTAGTGCTATGTGATGGCAATGTGGATATTATGAAAAAAATATTTATCTCAATGTATGTGTGTGTGTGTGTGTGTGTGTGTGTGTGTGTGTGTGTGTGTGTGTGTGTGTGTGTGTGTGTGTGTGTCAGTCGCAGTGCTGTGTTTGGTGGAAGTTCTCACCTGTAGAAATATATTGCCAACCTTCTGTATTTCACTGGTGCCAACTGTTACTGTAGAGACAAGATGGGTCACGATCGTTACCATGTCAACGGTGACAAAATCATAAACAAAGACATGATGGTGCAGGTGAGCTTCTCTTAAGTAGAACAAGAAATGTTTATTTAGTCTCAATGGTCAACACAGTTTGTTTCAACATTGTTTTAATACTGACACATTTGTTTCCAAGGATCAACAGTCTATATATCTGAACTTAGAGGGACAGTCCCACATACCTGGCAGAAACTAACCCTAATTATTTTTTGGGGGAAAACTCAGTATTGCCCCTGCGGCAATTTCAGAACAGTTGTTAAGAAATGTTGTTTTTGCTAATGGAGCCCCCATGAAATCAGGAGGTCTCCCTCAATGCATTCCTGAGGTTTAATTAAAGTTGTATTGACTGATAGATTGTTTCTCATAGAAATACATTAGATAGATAGATAGATAGATGCTTTATTTGTCCTCGCGGAAATTAATTTAGCACCAAAAGGAACACATTAGCAATAGAGGTTGGCTCATTTCAATATATAAAATAATTCCATGGGGTCTAAACTAGCAAAGCCTCCAAGATATGGCATACGGTTGTCTGATTTGACACATCATACATTGCAAGCACATGGACACATTCTATACCTAGTCTAGGTGTTACGACCCTATGTAGGTTAAAAGGAAGTAACACAAAGATGACGACAAATTAAGTAAAAAACTTTCAGCAGCAGCATATTGTGTTCATACAAGTGACTTTTTTCTTTGCTCTTCCTCATGGACCTACTTGCGGATTATACCGGTGTGAGTGTCAGTCTATCTTATGTGGATTATGCAGTCGACACGCACTGACATTTTGCACCTTAATCCCATGTTCAACGCACTGGCTTGTCTTTTTGTTTTTTTTCTAGCACCTTAACTAACATCCATAAGTGTATCATGCACAGTGTACTGTACATATGCTGCTGCTACTGTATGCTCACGCACCTTTATACCTTATCTCAGGTACCATGTGTAAATATGTAGATCATTCGTTATCTTGTTTTATCTCCTTTCCCGCCTTGCCCCCCCCCCTCTTCTTCTTCCCTTTCTTTCTTCTATGGAAATAATAATACGATGGGAACTATACACGGAAATGAATTTCACCCACTTCTTTACTTCTGTAAACCTGTGATGTGACAATAAAGCTGGTTCTGATTTTAACTGCATAACGATTTGCAAGTTATGTTTAAGAGAATTTAACAAACATTGTATTGTAGGTAGAGTCCCATAAGGATGTACAGACTGTTCAACCTACACTAGTCTAGGGCTGGTGTGGATATGGACAAAATCAAATATCACAATATCTTTCAGTAAATCCTCTATCGATGTTGTGACAATAATACCAAATTGAGATGACGCTATCGTTTTTTTTTTTTTTATGTATTTGCATCGTGATGTGCTGTGAGCTTATATGCTAGATCTGCTATTTCTTTTAAATGTTTGAAAGTATAAAATAAGGCTTAATAATTAAAACCAGGAAAAGACAACACAAAATCCCAGATGCCTCTAAGAGTCTCATATCACGATATCAATATAATATATATATTTCCCAACCCTACCGTAGTCAGATGCTAATGTACATGTAACTGTAAAGGTACATGTATTATTATGTACTACATAATAGCATGACTACTACTACTACAGACTACAGGTCTTTAGACGTCAAGGTGGTATGGAGAAACAATTGAGTCTGATAGAGTAGAGTTAGAGCACAGTTGTTGACTACATGTTCATATCTAAACAAGCTATCAGAGAGCATTACTGTATGTTAAGATTATGACTCAGTGAGACTCCGACTGTTTTATTTTGTGGGAAAATAGACAAAACGTGAGCCACTGAGAGTCACAGATTTAAAGCAGCATATAAAGTAACCTTTGAGCTCTGTATTCTGTGAAATAAATGAGCAGGATTTAATTGTAAATGTAGTCTTAGCGATGTCATCATCTCCTGTGTACGTGTGTGTTGCAACGTTAGAGAGAGGAAACAGAGAGCAAAAAGGAAAGAGCGTAAGTTATTATGTGAGTTTGGTAACTTTAGAAATTATCTTTACGACAACTGAATGGTTACACAACTCTAGCATGTGCTTCTTATTTAGAAAAACAGCCTGTATGCCACTCACTGAAGATAAATGCTTCAGTACTGGAGTTTCTGTGACTGCAGTCAGTTTCATTGCGAGTCAATTTTGTCAGCCCATTTTGTATCAGTATTGTCTGAAATAAATCTGTGGGCTATAGTTTTACATTTATAGAATCTACCAAACACACCTCTGATCCCGGAAAACCGGCATGCTATGTATAAGAATACATGGTGGAAGCTTTACTGTGGCTCCTTTACTGTCCATGTAGAAAGGCCACCTGGCACGCTAATATTGTGCAATGACTGTGTAATTGGGGCTCAAGTAACCTACACAAAACTTACGTACACAGAATTGATTATGCCAAAATGATATACTTTCATGTGATTTTTTGTAGCTCGGTTTGTCCTTACCTCCAAACTTCCACTCCATATCCACCAGTTGGTTGACCATCACAGTCTGTCCCACTGCTAGCCTGGAGAGCACAGCGTAATGAACACCCCACTGAGAAACACAACACAAAGACAAAGTTACCATAACATAAATAAATGCACACCACTTATTTTACTTTGAAATTACCTACTCAAGATCAAACTATAACACAATGACAATGTTATAACTGTAACTTGCTGTAACCTCAACATAATTAAACCTTCTTGATTTATTTTCCCTGAGAAAATATGAAGTCTGCTGATGTAGCCTCAGAAATGTATATTATATGTATTATATACAATATGTGTGCGAGTTTCTGTGCGTGTGTGTGTGTGTGTGTGTGTGTGTGTGTGTGTGTGTGTGTGTGTGTGTGTGTGTGTGTGTGTGTGTGTGTGTGTGTGTGTGTGTGTTTCTAGGAACTAGAGCATAATTTGCCAATTTGTTAGGTAACTGTAGTTAAGAGTATCAGCTAAATCAAGGCTAAACCATCTAAATGCAGTAAGTGGAAGGGCTGAGATTTACCTGCTGTGAAAAGTGATCAGCTTTGTCTTCATTCAGTCCTGGTTGATCAATAGGGATAATCGAATCAAAACTAGCAATAAAGTGTGATTTTTTTTTTCTTTTTATCAAACTAATGATAGTGCACAGACCTCTCAACATGGTATCAATGAATTTGAGTAGGTCTATCATCATGAATCAGTTTTAAAACTTAAAAACATTTAGGAGTCATGGGGAGTCTTTTCTCTTATTTTTCTTTGTTGAGACAGATAATAGTCAAATTGAGGCAGCATTATTGGGATTCAGTCCTCAGCAAGGAAGGGTTATATGTACTGTACCTACCAGTGGTCTTAACCACTTTGACTATGGTGTCTCTATTTTGGGCATGTCAATATAGATAGACTTTTAAAGAATGTACACACATTGTGAAGATAGCATAAAGAAGCTCACAATGTGTCGCATCGTGACACTCTGTGGGTTATTTTCACATGACACCATCATACAACAAACTATAAAATAGGGATTATGCTTTTATAATACCTTGTACAACGCTGTTGCGTTGTGGAGTACAAATTAAGCACTCTTTGGACTTTGTTAGTGACGAATATCTTTGCCATACCTAATGTCAGAAGGTCTTCTTTGACCTGCTCGGCTGTTAGATTCTTCTTCAAGGCACCTGGAGAAAAAGAAGAGGAACAAAAATTATCTTAAAGGCGTTTCAAGAAAGAGAGGCCAGATGGTAAGGAGATGACATGACACACAAGCTAGACTCAAACTCATGATGTATGTCATGCCCAGGCGTGTGCTCATGTGGTACTACTGTATGTGTACAAACTGGTGGAGCTAGAAGTATGACCTGAGATCTTTACTGTGTAGGACTAGGACAATAAAGTCACCTGACATTTCTCCTCACCGGGTTTCGTTTGACTTAAGCACTAAGTGAAGCAGCTAAAGAATGGAGTGGGACTAAAACTGCAGTTAAAACATACATTATAAAGAGGGACAGAAATGTAGAGATTCAATCAAAACTAATCCAGGGCCATTTTTAAAGATACATGATAAGAGTAATTCTGTGTGCATCTGCTGGATTTTAATGGCCTTTGCAAGAATGAATCAACAGAAAGAGATAGACAGACAGGTTGGATTTTATTATTATAATCACCTTGAGGCACCAGTAGAACACTCTTCATCAGATTCCTTAAAGGTCCAGAACTCATCCCATGTTCTCCTGCAAACTCACTCAACTGCAGCATGAACCGCTCTGCCTACACACATGCACGCACGCACCCACGCATGCACACGCACACGCACACGCACACACACACACACACACACACACACACACACACACAAATCAAGCATCAATCCATAAACACACAAACACAGACATTACAGTTATTTACTTTAACTGCTATATTTAAGTGCAGAGGACCAAGTAAGACCCTAAATCTCCTTTGGTTATTGGTACCCGTTTCTACTCCCCGCAAATGACTACCAGTTTATTCCCTCTCAGGGCATGGCTCTGCATGAGTCTAGCCGTTTAGAAGAGAGCTAACCTCGAAAAGCACTGGACTGATCAGCGCCAAAATGCCAGTAGGCCACAGAAGTACCTCCGCTAACCTTTTTCAAATACGTTTTATACTTTATTAATTTTTAATATAAGTCAAAGAGACTCTGATCGGATGAAACCTTCACCAAATTGGAAGTTATATGTCATAGATATGTAATAAACTGACATCATAGTCATGTCATGACTGACACCACGGGCTGGCCACAAGTCCAAGAGCCACACTGTTTTTATTCTTGCACCTTAGTGGTATCTCTTTACCCCTGTATCTGTCCTGTGTCTCATAATGCTGTGCAGCAATGACAACTGAATTTCCCTCGCAGGATCAACAAATGTCTGTCTAGTGTCTATCACTTTGTAAATGGGCGATCTACAAGCTTGTAGATCATCTATTTTGGGGCAAGTAACAAAGTATAAATGAGGCTTAAATCATCAGTGTCAACTGACCGTGTTCCATCAACATGTTATTTATGTATGTTTGTGCATGCATGTTTCTCAACATGTTGTGCCTCATGTTTGTGCATGAATCTATGTTTCTTCATGCTTTTCCCCCAAAATATTTGGTTATGCATGTTTGTTTATACATGCATGTTTCTCAACATGTTTAGTTATGCATGAGTCTCACCTCCTTCGGCTCTAGCAGAAACTGGAAGAGTATTTCAGTCAGGCGCATAAATTGCTGCAAATAATGACAAAAACAATGATGTCTCATTAGTTTATTTTAAGCTGTAGCTTGATCCCTAACTATTAAACATTAAGTTGCCACCCAAAACTATAAGTATTGTTCAAGTGATTTCCCAGTCTTTATAACCTATAGCATTGTCATTTTCATAAAGGCAGGTTCCACATAACTTCAGAAATATGACTGGCATGCAATTTTAAGTTAACCTGAAAGCAAACCCTAAACTTTCTGTGATGACATTTTTTAAATAACTGTGTTCTTGTGTAGTCACTGCAGTGTTATGGTTTTGTGTCTGCATGATGAGCAACCTCCCATGCAGTGGTGGAAGAAGTACTCAGATATTTTACTTCAGTAAAAGTAGCAATACCACAATATAAACATACTCTGTTACAAGTAAAAGGCCTGTGTTCAAAATGTTACTTGAGTAAAAGTACTAAAGTACTGGCATCAAAATATACTTAAAGTACCAAAAGTAAAAGTACTAACATGTTTGAAAATAGAAGATCTACAAGCTCACAATTTATACATAGGCTATAGGTATATAGTATACATAGGCTATTTTCAAATAGCCTATGTATACTATATACCTTTTTTTAAAATGTATAAAATAGGGCTGAAGTGGTTAATGTATGTTTTATAATACAATCATTTATATCTACAAAGTAACTACTAACTAAAGTTTTCAAATACTTGTACTGGAGTAAAAGTACAATATTTGCCTCTGAGATGTAGTGGGGTAGAAGTAAAAATACCTCAAGCTCCCATGTGTGATCAGGTTACTGTATGAGGCTGTCACATGAATCACATGACCTGCCACACTGTCACTGTCACACTGATTTGTGCATAAACATAGTAGGGCAACACGCTACATTTAACTATAATATACAGCACAATACTTTGTCATTTGATACAAATGTAACTCTAGTTGTATGACTGCTGTTAGAAAGCAGTAACGCAGTGTTTACAAGAAGAATGATACATGGTGACTTGGAATAGTTAGTATGTTGCAGGGAGAAAGACAAAACAATACCTGCTCGTTGAATTTATTCAGATTTTGGAAGTCGTTGCTGACAGAATCGGGTAAGACATCTTTAGTGAACTGTAACTGCAACATTGTTGCAGAGAATGAATCCCTGGGAAATGAAAGGGTTGGTGGTTTATTTTATTAATTCTAGAGGACGGACTTCCGTGTTCTCCGGTGCGCATGGCGCATGCGTGAGCTGCCAGCCCAGCCTGCCTGCCTGCTGTGGATTCACTCCAGCACTTTCACAACTATGCGCTGAGAAGCATAGAAAGTAACTTTCTATACATTTACTCAAGCACTGTAAATGGAGTATTTCCAATTTTCAATACTTTTGCTTCTACTCCACTACATCTAATAGGCAAATATTGTACCTTTTACTCAACTACAATTACAACTACAAAACCTTAGTTACAATTTACTTTGTAGATTTAGATTATTATACAAAACATACATCACCCACTTCAGCCCTATATACATTTCGGCCTTTTGAAAATAGCCGATCAGGTAATAACACACCAAATATGTTATGTGAGTGTAATGTAGGATAGTTTAGCTGGTTGGGAAGTTGTGACCACTGTGGTGCATTGGTAAAAATGCAGAGAGGCTTCTTCTTCTCTTTGAGGGTGTTTATTATAAAACCTTTAGAGAAAGTGCTGTTCAAAACACAGTCCCATGTTGCAAATAATAAACCATAAAGGAGCTTCGGAGATGTAGTCCAATAATCTGTAATAAGTAATAATCTGTCAAGCAGAGAAAAGCTCTTCACTCAACAAATGCTGCAAACATGCTGACAAATGTATGCCCCTCTAATCAACACACCAGGGCCAAACTAAATTGAACACACCTGGCCCTGGGCCTGTGCTATAATTCAGTCTCTCTCTCTAGGCTGAACACAATTATCAATCAAGTGATACAATACGCATAAGGTCACTGTGACCCACGTAGCTAAATAGTCCTTCATCACAGTGAGCTAATTAATCAATTAATTGTTTATTTAAAAAAAAACTGTTTAGAACATGTTTTGTCAATAGAAAATAGTCAACTTGATTCAGCAAAGTATTTCAAATGGGAATACATTCTGTACACACATTATAATCTTCAGTAACCCTATCCATGTAAATCAAATGAACAGTGAGGATCTTTTATTCCACTACAATTATTTGAAAACTTTAGTTACTATTAGTTACTTTGCAGATGTAAATGATCATATTATAATACATGCATAACCACTTTAGCCCTATTTTATACATAGGCTATTTGAAAATAGCCAATCTACAAGCTCACGGCTGTAAAATCTTCTATTTTCAAACATTGTAGTACTTTTACTTTTGGTACTTTCAGTATATATATTTTAATGCCAAAACTTTTGTACTTTTACTCAAGTAACATTTTGAACACGTGACATGCCTGTCACTAACAGAGTATTTATACGTAGCATTACTACTTTTACTTAAGTAAATATATCTGAGTACTTCTTCCACCACTGGTGAAAGACAAGGAGGGGAGGAGTGACACCGGCACCTTGGAAGAGCCTTGATATTTCCGCGCAGCCAATCACTCCTTTTCTCCCTCCTCTCTCACTCTGTCCCTCTTTCCTAAGTAAATGCACGCACGGCACGACGGACACAGGTAAGCGTTTAATACCCCCGACTCACATTCATCTGACTTTATAGTGTGTGTGTGTGGGTGTTCAAGAGAGAGTGAGACAGACTCACAGACAGACAGCGAGAGAGAGTGAGAGAGTGAGAGAGAGCGAGAGAGATAGTGAGACTGAGAGAGTGGATGAAAAAATAGTTAGAGAGAGAGAGAGAGAGAGAGAGAGAGAGAGAGAGTGCACAAGTTCACAACAGCAGCACAGGAGAAAGTGAATTTCTTTAGCAGCATGCTTCTTGAGTGGAAAAGGTGAAAAGTTCTGCTGCAGGACTAGTTCGATTTTTTGTTTTATTTGATAAGAGGTTTTTTTTAGGGATTATTCATTTTTTTAGAAGGTGAAGAAGATTCTTTCGAAATATTTTCCATCGCGGAAAAAACAACATCCATTCTGAGGTGGCAAGGTCTGCAAGGAGCGTGCGTGGTTATGTAAGTGTCATACAACAAGGACTAACAACAGGGCAAGTATTACTGGAATTTATGGGCGAATGACTTATTACGGATGATTTGATTTACCATGTTGATGTTTGAACCTGCGGTAGTTTAGTTATTGTTCACACAGAGTCATTGTTGTTTGGTGATGTTTTCGAGCACGTTGTGAAAAGTTTACAGTCGTACAGTTTGACCATGTGCAGTTGTGTGCACGCTGTCTAGTCTGTCGCACGTAAACTGCAGCTTTCGCGTCAGCGTTGCCAGGTCCACTTGTTTTAAGCGACTTTGGGATTCTTTTTCTGTAAGGTTGCTTAGTTTGGTAGTTTGCAGGTTGCGTTTTTTTGGCCTTGTTTCTTAATGTTGTTTAAACCACGTGGTTCTTCAACATTTTCATGTGAATGACGGTGACCCCCAAATTAATGTGTATTTGTCTGCAGACCCCCCCCCCCCATCTGAAAACATTTTTGTTCCAGCAGGGACCCCCCCCATACACGATTTGCGTTGTCAAAATGTTTCGTAGATATTCAAAAATGTTCACATCTTTGAGATCTTTTTGAAAATAGCAGATCTACAAGCTCACAACGCGTCGTGATGCGACGCGTTGTGAGCTTGTAGATCTGCTATTTTCAAAGGGCTCATAGCAGCCTATAGTAGCTTATTTTGGGCTTGTTTTCATAGACCCGGTTGCTTGTTTCTCTCTCAAAACCTGGCAACGCTGCTTCGCGTACAGATGTTGCAGGTCTAAACTTATGTTGTTGTTTTTAACGAGAATGTTATGTAGGTTTAATTGCATTTGGCCATTTGAGTGCATTTCAGCGTTGCTCTTTTTGCACTCGCAGTGGTGTAAAGTAACTACATTTACTCAAGTACTGTACTTAAGTACAATGTTGAGGTATTTTTTTTTACTTTACCTGAGTATTTCCAATTTTCAGTACTTTTACTTCTACTCCACTACATCTCAGAGGCAAATATTATACTTTTACTCTACTACAATTATATGAAAACTTAGGTACCATACTAGTAGATTTCGATTATTATTACAAAACACGCTATCTTCAGATTATTTTGAAATGGGACATTCTGCATAATAAGTAGGCTACTTTCTACTTTTGTCTCTTAATAAGTACATTTTGATACCAATACTTTTGTACTTTTACTTCCGGGGTTTTACTTAAAACATAGTAATTTTACATTGCAGTAATTGATGCTTTTACTTAAGTAAAAAATCTGAGGTCCCCTTTTTCCACCACTCACTATATCTATTAACCCACAAGTAACATACAGTGTTACTCATGACATAATACAGACAGCTTAGCACTTTGGCAAATTACTGTACATTCAATGCTTATTATTTCAATTTGCGGGTCCTGTAGTTTATGGTATAATAGGATATCTTTGGCGATATTTCATGGTAATCCAGTCATGCTGAGCTCTTACAACCAAGTTCGTCGTATTTAATCACGCTGTGATGCCTCCACAAGTTCTGTCATGAATGATATCTAATTCATCTGGATGCCAATAAAATGGTTTATTCAGTGGGTAGGCTACTACGCATGAACTGAACGCATTCAGCCAGGTACATTCCGTCCTCTCAGGATCCACAAGAAAATAATTTAGGCAATATTGCCTAACAGATTGTAAAAAAAAATACTAAAAATAACCTAATGTGATATATATAAGGCCAGGGGTCTTCAACGTTTTCAGGCCAAGGACCCCCTAGCTGAGAGAGAGATGAAGCAGGGACCCCCTCTATATTGTATGAAATTGTGTTTCAGATTATACTTTTTTTGTTGGTCTGCTCTTTTTCTCCTCTACACCTATACCTCTTTACCAAAAATAGCCGATCTACAAGCCCACAACGCCTCGCAGCGAGAGGCGTTGTGAGCTTGTAGATCGGCTATTTTTGGCTAAAGTTCTCCTCAGAAAAGGGATACTAGGGTTCAAGTGGTTAATGTAAAAACAAATAATCATATCACACAAAGATTTGGGGGACCCCCTGTAGTAACTCTGAGGACCCCCTAGGGGTCCCGGACCCCCTGTTGAAGACCCCTGAGGTAGGCTAATAAAGCTGAGCTCAGCTAGACCCCATGTACTCTGACGTCACAACAATGATATGTACTAAATGTTAAACTAGCATATGTTGACAGATAAAATATGTTAAGTAAATGGCAGTATTATTAGGGGAGACAATGAGGAAGTACTGACTCACATGCATATTCAACGGAAAAAGTACCCTATGCAATGCATTGGACGTGCATGTGGATGTTCGCACGAGACCATTTCCTAATTTATGTGCGCTGAGGCGCGTGTCAAGTAAGCACCAAGACCAAAAGGTCTCATTCCCTACTTTCAACATTTTTGTCATATTTCAACCTTGTCCTCACTAATGCACATTGTAAGATGTATCATTTCTGTCTACTCGCTCTGTCTCAGAGGTGGACTGTGGAAACTTCAGAAACATGCCTACCAATGACATCATCGGTCGGCAGGTTAGCTAATGTCAAACAACATTTAAAACTTTGAAGTTAGTACTTACTCAAGTTACTCTTGAAAGTTTTTTCAGTACAGAAGTGGATTAATGGACTAAACTCCAGTAGTAGCCTTTGACCTCTAACATGTATTGCTGCTGTTTGTCAAAGTGCCAGTAAAGATGGTAACTGTCAAAGTATTTCCTTAAGAATAGAGATGCATTCATCTGGCTTGGCTGAGCGTCTATACGTCAGCAGGGGTGTTGGAACAGCAGCAGTGGGACAGAGGAGCTATGACCTCCTGGTGGGGACTCCTCACAGGCAGGTGAGGCTGTAGGGTACAGTAGCAGTGGAAACACAAAAATATGTAGGGAGGATTAATTGACATCCTACTATAAATGTGTGAAATCTCTGTCTGTCCGGCTGTGCGTGTGTCTGTAGTTCACGTAACTCCAGAACCATCTGACCGACTGATTTCAAAGTCGGTGTGCTGTCGATATATATATATATATATATAATATACACTAAGAAAATAATTGATAATTGCAGCCCTACTCAAGAATGTGCTATTTAATAACATAAGCTACCGAGCGGATAGTATAGTCTGGGTTTGATTTAGGAAACTGGTGTGGACAATGGGATTGTACATGGACAGTGCATTATATGGCCAAAGAGGGGCCATACAGTACACCACTGAGGAATGCAGAACCCAGAGAGACCCTGAGGACCTCAAACACACACACACACACACACACACACACACACACACACACACACACACACACACACACACACACACACACACACACACACACACACACACACACACACACACACACACACACACACACCTTTTGGAAAGTGAAAAATTCCCCTCTTGCAATGCAGTCCCTAATCTCCAGTCACCAGACACAACTTTGATGT
>NC_139947.1:39563468-39580968 GCF_963454915.1 Gymnoscopelus microlampas | reverse complement strand
ATAGCTGATCTACAAGCTCACAACGTGTCGCATAGCGAGTATTATATTGTTTGACAAATCAAACTGCATATTTGGAGCACCAATTGGTGTTAACGTGGTGTGTGTGTGTGTGTGTGTGTGTGTGTGTGTGTGTGTGTGTGTGTGTGTGTGTGTGTGTGTGTGTGTGTGTGTGTGTGTGTGTGTGTGTGTGTGTGTGTGTATTCGGCAGGTTTGAGAAGGAATCAGCACAGTGTTTGGAGTCAACTGCCACAGTAATGCCTGCTAACAAGTACTCTGCTACCATCATAGAGGAGAGCAACAACATGGCCGCCGCTACTGTGAGTAACACAATTGCACGCACACACACACACACACACACACACACACACACACACACACACACACACACACACACACACACACACAGAAACATCTGGAGTGTTAATTGTCTCCGCCAGGCCGAAGGCATGGCCAGAGACGGGTGGGGCGGCCATAGCTGAGTGGTTAGTGAGCCCGCCAGAGGCCCTGGTTGCCCCAGGTTCGATTCCAGGCCAGGCCAGCATATGTGTCGATGAAATGAAATTTGTCCCTGAGCAAGACTCTTAACCCCTAATTGCTCACAGGTTCTCATTGGAAACAAGACCGCAAGGACTTTCATGAACGACCTGTTAAAAGGAATTATCCTTTATCCTAGACTATGTTGTTGCCCCCGTTCGTCCGTGTGTCCGTCCGTCTGTCCATCTGTAGCCAATCTCTGGCACCGTTGGACAAATCGGCGTGAAACTTTGCGTGCACTAACCCTGGAGGCGACACTTTGCTACTACTCCTACAGATTTTGTCCAAAACTCACACAAACCGGTTCACATTATCTCTGGGGGTCATGTGATCAAGATGTATACATTTTCAGATCTCATTCTCAAGTGGTTATGACTGCCTTCCAAGGTTTGCAGGCCCTGGGTAGGCAACCCGGCCTGGTGGAGACCTGTGTTCCGAGGAGCACACCTTTCTAGAGACTCAGAGAGCGTAAAAACAGAGTTCAATTAGCATTATGCATTTTGATGTGTGAAGAGAGAGAGAGAGGTATGTATCTATTGTCACTGCCAACATGCATACTCAATTAGACTCAGATAAAGTGCTGGCTAAAGGCACACGTCCACACCCATAATCCCCCCTGCACAGCTGCATATTCACATTTTCGCAAGCAGGAAACAGTAGTGAAGTGAAAATTGTAAGAAAAAAGTGAAAGCAGAGAGAGAGAGAGATGGAAAGAAAGACAGAGGAAAGGCACAGGGTAAAAAGAGGAGGACAGGAGAAGGAGGGAGTGGTTGAAGGAGAGCTGGAAGGAATAGATGAACTGAGAGTTGGAGCGTTCTACTATACGGTTACTTATATACCTTTAGGACTATTCTGTTACTACTATACCGTCACAACTATACTGTTACTACTATACTGTTACTACTTCTCCTCAGCATTCTCTGCTTATAGATGATGGCAGTGGTGTGCACAGACATTTTGAGGGGCAGGTGCTCAAGTAATTTATACTTTTTTTTGTTTATTGGTCTGCTCTTTTTTCCCTCTACATCTATACCTCTTTGCCAAAAATAGCCGATCTACAAGCCCACAACGCCTCGCAGCGCGAGGCGTTGTGAGCTTGTAGATCTGCTATTTTTGGCTAAACTTCTCCTCAGAAAAGGGATGCTAGGTTTCGAGTGGTTATGGTAAAAACAAAAATCATATCACATAAAAATTTGGCGGACCCCCTGTAGTAACTCTGAGGACCCCCTAGGGGTCCCGGACCCCCTGTTGAAGACCCCTGCTGTAAACTGAAAAAAAACTTTTCCCCTTTTTTTCAAAAGGGCACTTCTGGTCAAGAGGGCAAAGGGCAGGGGCTCTAGCACCACCTAGAGTCTATCTGTGCACGTCCCTGGATGATGGCTTTATTTGTTTCAGTTTGTCTTGGCCTAACTGAAGACAGTTGTACGTTAATGTTGCACTAGTGATGACTTTATCCAGCACTCACAGATTCATCACATGCACATCACATCCACTCACATGGTCCCCATTCACCACATCTTCTCCTTCCTCTTTTTCTTTCCTTTCCTCTCATATATCACTCACGAAGGAGACTTCCTTCCCTCTGCCTTATATTTTTCTCTCTCTCCTTTTCTTTTGCACCTTCTCACCCACCCTCTATCCTTCTCTCTCTTTCTTCTCTCCATCAACCCCCATGCATGCAGTAAGTAGTGTGATTGTCTCTGTCTGTACCGTAGTGTTTTTGCTGTGTGTGATATGAGACATAGAAACCCACAGGTATTCAGTTCAACATCCTACCGGGTGTGTGAGCTTGTGTACTCCTGTTGGCGTTTCTTTTCGTCGTGTTGGTTTTGCGTCTTATCCTAACATCTGTATACTCGACAGGAAGAATGTCGGTGTGGGGGATAGTCTTTGTTTCTTTTGACCTTTAGGGTTTTCTTAGGCCATTAGTTTTCACATAACGTTGTATATCAGTGAACCGAACTGCAGATTTGGAGAATTGTTACACCTTTAATCCACAAGTGGTTGTATCCAACAAAACTGTTGTGCGCTCTGAATCATAGAGACTATTCATATCGGTTTCTCCTTCATAAAAAGCCTAACTGCCTTTTGTTTGGCTCATCGCTGGATAATGTTGCTAGATATATAGCAACATACGTTTTTCAGAAAACTGTTAGGATTTAGAAGGTGTTTTTAGAATTAGTAACATAGTAATTACTACTACTCGTCCCTTCTCTGGTCCCGAAAACACCAAATGTCAGCCGCCGCGCCTTTCGACTGTGATTCATGTCGGTTTGCCTGTTTCGCCAGAACAGGGCCCACCGTGTGACAGGAGGACGAGCGATGACTCGCACTCTCGGATCCTGTTTGAACGTAGCCTGCAGCTGCTATTCTAACACATTTACGTTTAACAAACAAACATACTGTACACATACACACACACACACACACCTACAACCACACACCCCCAAAAGAGCCAACAGACCCCCAGGGCACACTGCCGCAGACTGCTGGAATGCTGTGCATGCTGTATGTCGGTGGTTCAAACCCCTCCGCTGTGCATTATCTTTACCACACACAGACAGAGATGAACAGAGAAAGGAACCGACAACAGGGCTACACGTGCAGGAAGAGGTGTGCACGTGCTGTTACATGTCTCTGAGGGAGAGAAAGACTGAAAGGAAAAGACAAGAGACTAAGTGGGAGAGAAACAATTTGAATGAAAGAAAGTAACTAAGAAAGGCAGAGAACAGAGACTTGGTCCAACTGTTTGGTTTCAGTGGGCATGTTAACAGCTGCCAGGGGAGTGAAGGGGCAGGGAAAGGGGTGTAGGTGGAGAAAGATAGAGGGAGGGAGGGAAGGATGGAGAGAGGAGAAGGGGAGGACACAAGAGTGATGGATATCCAGGAAGGCAAGTAATTGGTGTCACTGGCGTGATAATGATGTTGACAAGTGAGGTTTAACTTCTTTTAAATCAGGGCAAGTTATTAAGTGTCTTACTTAAAGGCTGCATACTGCAGTTTATTCAATTCAAGAATTTTAATTCAACATTGGTAACATTGGTCAAGGTAAATAAATAGATAATGTAGTTGCTGTCTCTCGTTCTGCTGCTGAATGAATCTTTTTTTATCATAAATACAGTAGATCACCTACATTATTTGTGCAGATCTGATAATATAGTTTTTGCAGGTCTGATGATAATTTGCGAGGGTGGGGGGGGGGTCACTCAAGGTGAAAGAGTGTAAATGCGTGTTTGGATGTACGTGAATCATCTGTCAACAAAAGGCAGCATGCGTCTGAAGAGGTGGAGCAGTCTACACAATAGTCGAAAATTAATTCATTATTTCTTTTATGACTTACATTGTATTAAATATTTTCAGTTTCACATATAGCTGGCTTGACCAACAACAAACATACAATCACAATAACACAAACAGTCCAAGATGCAGATAATACAATGAATAAAAAAAACATTATTAATTAATGCAGAAAATTGCCAAAACTGAGCGCATTTTGATCTATAATGCCAAATCCCATTGGAAGAGTATATTAAGAGTACTTAAAATCAATTTAAAATGCTTATACTATTGGAATCTTACGGGTGCATTTCTCCTTTCCGACATGTCGCCTTTCCGACGTTGACGAACCCTATACCTAACCCTAACCCTAACCCTAACCGCACGCGGAAGCCACTAGTCGGAGTGGTGAGATGTCGGAATGGAGAGTGAACACCGAATCTTACACAGCTGCTCCCAATGTTTAAGTGCACAAAAGTAGGTCAAATCAATTATGCTGTCACTCCAGCGCAAGTCAAAGCCGGTCAGAAGCAGACTACTGACCAGCGGGGCAGTTCCCCTTCAACCATAACGTGACATGAAATAGGCCTATTGGATGTTCAGCCAAACAACTTGTGATTGAAACTTTTCCATGTTCTCACCCCAAATGCTGGATTATTTCTTCAAATAGACCAAAGCAGCAGGCAGTACTAACAGTACAGTATCTCAACAAAAAATAATTAAGTTCAATAGAATAAACAAAAACTTAGTTAACGTTTAGTAGGGGTAGTGGAGTTTAATAGGTCAACCGAACATCCGCGCACATCTCTACCATACACATGGACTGTCACCAAAATTGAACTCCCCCCCCCCCCCCCCCCCCAGAATGGGCGGCACCCGAGTCATGATGCGACGTGTCCATAGAGCTCCGATTTACTCCGTTTTCTCCACTATCATTGCATTATTTACCATCAAGTGCTGTGCAGGAAAATACTGAATATGAAGGACGTGATGGATGTTGCTGTGAAGGTTGTGTTTTCCATTTGTGCACACAAGGCTGTTTTCTCACACAAAGTCTTTCAAGTCAGTACCGATCAACTGTGACAGACGACCTCGTTACCTCATTAAGAATGTCAACCAGCAGCCACTAGCCTGACTTTATTGGACCGGCATTTAGTTCCCAGTGCCAACTCTCACACCACAGCAGACAATTATGTGAACAGTTTTGTGTTACTGCAATAGAAAGTGACAGATATGAAATTGGATGTCATGTGATTTCTGCAGGACTCATTTTCCTTTTTCCCCTCTCATTTTAGACTGTAGAACAGTAATACCTGCTTTCCTTAGAGTATTCTTTTTTTATCGTTTTGTTTTAAATTATTTTGCAGGTATATATTACAGTGCAATCAGAAGATAATCAGATAAGAAATGATCTTCTTTCTTTCCTTAATCTTGATTTTTAAAACCAAATAGCCAAAATGTGTTTTGTATAAGAAACTGGCTCGAGTTCTGTCATCAGTATTTTCAGTTCAATAAAAAAATAATATATATATTAGAGGTGGGCATAGATTCATTTTTTTAATCTAGATTAATCTATCTGCAATCCTGGAGTTAATCTAGATTAATCTAGATTAAAATGGCTCATTTGAAGTCTGCCGAAGGCATTCAAAATATGTGTGTTCTACCCAAATAATGACCAGAAGTAAGTCCTTGCTTTTTCTTTCCTCCTTACGTTTCTCGATATTGCGATATCGATACGATATACTATATTACCGTTAATATAAAAGTCATATTCTATATTTTAAGTGTTGCAACGTCAAATTATTTAAAAAAAAACTGTCAATATCACTATGTAAGTGCTATTGGGTTCCCACACTTGTTATTTGATATTCTAAGTGTAGCAACATTGAAAACTAAGCATTCTTCATCTATAACAAGTCAGTATCACTCTTAACTTTAAGTATCCTATTTTTTGGGTTCACACTTTTTATTTGATATTCTAAGTGTAGCAACAATGAAAACTGAGCATTCTTCTTCTTTAAAAAAAAGAAGCAAGTCAGTGTACTCTTATTTTGAATTTCTCTGACCTAAAGTAAAACGGGACATACGCTCTTATTTTGAAGGCCAACCGTCCGGAATCAAGTGTTACTGTCGTTTGACTTGACGGACATTTGATTCTAAGTGAAAGAGAAGTCGCGGAAAATCACTGAGTTCAATAAAACGAACGTCAATCCGACGAATGGACATAAACAGTCAAGCTTTTCATACAGAAGGCTTTAGGCAGCTTGTTACATTAAGGACATTCATTTTCAATGAGAGGCGAGCGAGTGCAGCTCCTCTAACTCTAAGCAGCAGGTAGGAGGAGCAGTCTGACACACGCATGTATGCTCGTCACACAAACACATCGCTCGCGCGCGCACACACACCCACACACACTTTCAACAAGTTGAAATCAACGCTACATGCAGAGTCCCCCCCCCCCCCGCTCGCGCGCGGACACACACACACACACACACACACACACACACACACACACACACACAGACACAGAGTAAAGCTGGGTGCATTTCGCCTTTCCGACATGTCGCCTTTCCAACGTTAACGAACCCTATACCTAACCCTAACCCTAACCGCACGCGGAAGCCACTAGTCGGAGTGGAAGGAGCACCCCAGTAAAGCTAATGTAATTGGCTCCCAGACCCAACTTTGAGAATAGATTAACGGCGGTAATTTTTTTTATCGCGCGATAAGAGTCCGCCGTTAACTTAGCCCGGTAACGGCGTTAACGGCCCGGCCTTAATATATATATATATAATAAAACGTAAAAGCGGTGGTGGTTTTCACTGTCTGGCGATGGTAGCTCTCACCAGCCTTGGAAAACGTCAAAGTAGATCTCATGCCAGAAAAAGGTTGGCTACCCCCGCTCTACACTTTCCCAGTCTAGCTGTGAAGTCCAGGGACTGCAGTACACATGAGAGGAATTGGCAATTAAAGTACATAAAAACAAGCTTTGAAAAGGAGTGAGAGTTTTGTCAGTCTTTTGTTTTGTCTTAGATAATAGAAGGTCAATTGGTTGTTTGTGGAAGACAGAGAAGCCATCTCTCAGTGGGATGAATCTGTTGTGGGAGTTTTGGTCATAAAAAAAAGTCTCCTTGTCTCTTTTTACTCTCTGTTTTGGGGATGCAGTGATAGGAGGGGGCAATGTGAGAGAGATAGAGAGAGAGAGTGTAAAAGGGCTTAAAGGTGAAGAGCCAGGGAGAAAATATGGAAGGCGTCAGAAGAGAGAAGTTTGAAAGAGAGGAGGGTTTGAGGGGATTCAGAGGGATTGTTGGGTATGCAGGACTGTGCATGTTGATGAGTGTGTGCATGTTGATGTGTGTGTATGTATGTGTGTGTGTGTGTGTGTGTGTGTGTGTGTGTGTGTGTGTGTGTGTGTGTGTGTGTGTGTGTGTGTGTGTGTGTGTGTGTGTGTGTGTGCGTGCGTGCGTGCGTGCGTGCGTGCGTGCGTGCGTGCGTGCGTGCGTGCGTGCGTGCGTGCGTGCGTGCGTGCGTGCGTGCGTGCGTGCTGGGTTAGAAAGAGGTTGAAGCAGGTGTAAGAATGCGAGGGTGTGGGAATCATCATGGATGAACAAGAGGGTACAAAAGCTTAGGGCCATATTCATGAATCAAAGATACTGTGAAAATGACACTGCACCTTGCACCGTAATTTGAACTAGCAAGATGCATGGAATTATCGTATGATTTACAAAGGCAGCTGCCAATTATGCAGTCAGCAAATGGGACGGCCTTCAGTCACGTTTGCTGTTTGTAACAGAGCTTCTCTCCTCTGCAGCAGAGCAGTGAATATGGGGTCATTAGGGTTAGTGTTGGCAGTGCTGGAGTACTGTGTAGCAGCCAGCAACAGTTAAAGACAGATGTGCTGCTGAATCAACATGTCCATCCAACTAAACTCCTCACAACTAGAACTTGACCGATATATATCTTTCTGGATGATATATCGGTTATTATTTGACTTTTTTGAAGACATCGGTATCAGTAATTATGTGTCCTGATTTTATCCTCTTTCAACCTGGCACCCCTACATGTCGCCACTGAAGCATCACTTTAGTGATGCTTGTGGAACTCGGCTCCGCCCTGACCTCATCTCTGTCTTGCCAATAATCACATATAACACACACCCTATCGTGTAATATTACTTGATTGAATTTGAAGCATTACAGTCATGTCTGTTGTATGGAGTTATTGTGGTTATTCGCATTTCATGGGCAAAATACATTTCTTTGCAAAGGAAATAATTGTACATCCACTTAGCTCAGATGCAGGTGCGTTGGATAGTAACAAATGACCATTCATGAAGAAATTATTCATGAAGAAAACTAATGTTTTTGTCCCTATGTAGTCTCGCGTGGCCAGACTGTTGCCTCCCACAATTTTCAAATGTTTCCGGTCATACAGTCTGGGACTCGGAAGCTCTGATCATGATTAGAAAATAAACCGGATGTGAAGCTTCCTCCCCACTTCCGTTTCGTCTTTACAGTCGCGCAAATTTATCCGACTATAAATCAAAATCATTTAAGTATATTTAGCTTGCTGCTTAGCAGAAATGGAAATTAAAAAAGAAAATGTAAAGATATTTTAAAACATATTTTCGTGAACGGAAGTGCCAGTTTCCTCAATCGGATTTCGGGAGTTGTAGTTCCAGACTCTATATACAGGGGTGCACATAACTGGTGCGCAGGTGCGCATGCGCACCCAAAATAAAAAATGCGCACCACATCAGGCGACGCGAGGCGCTTTTGCGCACCAACAGCTGGGACAGGAATTTCCAAGCTTTTATTTTTTAGCAAAAATAAAAAATAAAAGCCTGGAGATCGAGGCTAGGAATTTACTTCCTGAAGCCACACTCACACAATCACTCTAAAGCACCCGTCGGCCCCATGTACAGCCATTAGGCACAGGGGTAGAGATATGACTTGCGTCGCCTCGCATCGCCTCGCATTGCCTCACTGCGTGCACGCAGCCAGCAGCGGCTGTTAGAGGCACTCGTCACCGATGATGAACGCACCGTAATGGTGCAAAATATGCCGTGAACGTCCCAATCTGGCGGATAAAATCAGCGCAGCAGCACAGGGCACCAACCTTGCGGGCTTTATCTAACAGCGTGAGAAAAAAAAACGGCGAAAATCGGCGGAATTTAGAAGCAGAGCGTCCTTTTTTTCTCGCCCCCCCCCCGTTGACAAAACTGTCCGGTGGGCACCGTGCTGAACCCCCCCCCCCCCGTTGACAAAACTGTCCGGGCTGAACCCCCCCCCCCCCCCGTTGACAAAACGGGACGGGCGCCATGCGCACCAAGTCACATGTCCAGGTGCTCTTCTGCGTACCAGCCCTAAAAAGTTATGTGCACCCCTGTCTATATAGCATTCAGAGATTGTGGAATAGTTGTCTGGCTACGCGAGACTAGTCCCTATGGACCCTCATCAAGAGACTGTCTCTGTCAAGACTCAAGACACTCTTGTTGAAGTTCCAGAGGGACCGAAACGTTAGTGTTTAAATAAAATTGATGCTGCTGAGTTTTCTTCATATTTCTTCATGAATGGTCATTTGTTACTGTCCAACATATTCTCTTGAAAACCTGTAATTCTGCAGTAAACTACACGTTTGTATTTGAATGTAGGCAGCCAGTACCTACAGTATGTTATAGTTTCATATAATCCTCTATGTGTGTATTAAGCCATTGTGACTCATCAACAGCCAGATGTTTTGCTGCTGCCCAAAAGACCACCATCTTTTTATTTCTCTCTTGCCCTGCCACCCCACGCCTCTCCTACGTGAAAAACCTGTATGCTGATTGGCTGGAACTTACAGTCCTTAACTACAGGCAATGGCTAAGCGGCATGCAGACTAAACTTCAATCGGTGTCTGCCTACTTCCTTGAAGTCTGACTCTGTAAAACACACACCTAGCAGATGACTCCAATGCCCGAAACCCCCGTTGTAGTCAGGCGTATTTGAGCCATTAACTGCTCCTCTACTCTCTCTTTCCACCTCCCGACTTTCTCCTCAAACCTTTGTCTCTCTTTCACACTCATAACGTCTTGTTGTAACACGCACATCCTTTTACAGGTTCTGGGTTGATAAAGGCCCCAGTGGCCCGAAACGGTGTCTTTTTTGTTTGTTTTTTGTTTCAAATAAATTGCTACCACATGAGAAAATATGCAGGTTCTCTACTTCCACCCTATTTACGGGTTACCTACGGGTTAGCCCTCATCCTCAAGCGTAACTCTACCTCTTTCACTCTTTCACCATCAGCTTACTCCTCACCCCAGTATTTTCCTGCTTGCTGGTGAATAATGTAATGATAGTGAACAAACGGGGAAATCAGTGCTTTGTGTAAATTCAGTTTTGTGAGAAACTCTTCATGTACACTTACAATACAGGGCTGAAGTGAAGTGAACATCTTAACTTTACCAACCAGCTCTGCGAAAACATACTTGCGTTGTTAGGTGACATTTCAGTTTTTCGCATTTCACTGTCGGCTGTAAAAGTGTTGTGGTTTGTCAGAAAGTGTCTTTGGAAGTTCTCTTTCTTCGCCATTGCTGCGCAGTTGCTGCAGATGAGACAAGTACTTCGATTTTCCATTGTACATGACGAAATAATTATTATCTTTCTATTCTGCATGTCTGAGGTGTTTTGTCTCAACTTTTCATAAACTAATTCTCAATACTGGAAAATAGTAGTAAGCTTAGTACTTAATCAGGTAACACCTGGCTAATTGATACTGTATTCTTCCGAGCCATTCCTGTGAGTTAATTTGCGCTGTGCTGCTGCATAGGTTTTGTTGGAGTTCACATTGAAACCAGAAAGCCAGAGTGTGATTGGACAGCGAATGACATGAATGGATTTTTTTTTCTTTCTTGTTTTGCAATCAACTAAAATGTCCCATTGACCTATAGTAGACCTTGGTGATGTGTATGATGTGGGCCTTGAACAATAATTGGCTGTGAAGAATCACTCCCAGGTTACGGGCCTTATTTGAAGGAATGATTCTAACCATCCATCTGGAGGGTGAAATCCGGTAGTTGTTTAAACACTTCACCCTACAGACTTTGTTGACCGCGGCCCCCCAGGGGTCTGTATTTGGCCCCTTCCTTATTTCCTTCTGAACCCAATCTCTTTGCGTTGCAGCACAATGTGAGCTTGTAGACCTGCGATTTTCTGAGTGTTTGTTCACCTTCAAAATGTTCACCTATTATGACATGATAGGAATTTTTGAATCAATTTGTATCCATATTCTCTATTGCTGGTCCTAGAAAGAGTCAAACCCCCAACTTAGGTAATTTTATGTAAGTAATTGTGTGATTTAATTACATTTTATTGGGTCAGCTGATGCAGTATCTCCTTGCCCCCGCCTCCTCACTTTTACTCAAGGGTAGCAGAATGTTGGATGGTCTTCATGTAACAGTTTAGATGACCTATTACGGGTCTGTTTGGTTCCATTTGTACACACTTCTGAGTTAAACTGACACTGAGGATTTTACTGTGTATGTGCAGTAGTACTGTTATTTAGCGGTGCACGTGGCTGCAGTTATTTATGATCACACATCTGTTTCACAGCTGCTATGGTACTCTCACTATTCATCCACCTCTCTCTTTGCATGTAATTATGCCCTTGTATTTACCTCAGTCTCTTTATCCCTCTCGATGTCTCTCCTTGTGTGGTACCTCTGTCTCTCTGCCTCTCTCCTTAATTCTATATCATATATTGTATTCTCTTCAACCCCCCTCTCCTTCTCCTTCCACTCTCTGTCTCTGTCTCTCTCTCTCTCTCTCTCTCTCTCTCTCTCTGTTCTTGTTATCCCTGTCAGCAGTTCTCACAGTTTACCATCTTGAACACACATTTAACATGCAAGTTCACTGAGTTCAATGCAATTTATTACCACACAGGAAATCTGGCACACGAACAATACAAACGAATACAGACACACACACACACACACACACACACACACACACACACACACACACACACACACACACACACACACACACACACACACACACACACACACACACACACACACACACACACACACACACACACACACACACACACACACACAGATTCACTGCTCTTTAAAACATCCCTCCTGTAAGAAACCTTAGCAGATGTTTTGAAGATCAGCAAAACTGTGAAAATTAAATATCAGCACAGAATTTATCGCTATGAACACAGGTTAAAGGCTAATATACTCATGCAGCGTCCGCATGATGAGACAGACGGGGGGCTTTCTGTATTTTCTCACGTACTCCATTCCATACTTTCCATCTACAGTATATAGACTAGAGCATTAACAATTTATCCGCTAGAGAGGACAGTGGCAACACTTTCTGCAGACTATTCTAGACTATCTGTACAACAATTGAGACATCATGTTTTGTTTTCCAAAAGCGTAATAAACTGCACTGTCACCACATATAACCAGAAATAGGCAAAAAAATATGTTTTTCATGGTCAGATTTAGCTGCTAGCGCTTAAAATCTAGCACTTTGCTCCTTCAAGCTCACAACGCATTGCACTGTGAGCTTATGGGCCGGGTGTTTTTTTGCAAGACACGACTAAGAATAGTTCCCGGCTTTAGTCAAATATTGCTATAGTGACACAGAGCCAGCCTCAATCAAGCACAGTGCATTTCATAATAGGCAGAATTCACTACAAGCTACTCAGAGCTATATTACAGTCACAGCTCATGTTATGACACGCAAATGGATAAAAGTGAAAGGTTGTCTCGTACAGAAACTACTACTACTAACTTACTACTACTATCCCCACATAGTGTTCCATAAATTCAAAGGTACTGCAGTATCAATTTAGTTTTGTAGATTAACAGGAATCACCCCAGTAAGTCACACACAGCAAGATCAAGCCCCGACACAGTACAGGGGTTGCTAGGGTAACAAAAGGCGAGACGACAGCTACGGATGAAAGAAAAGAGAGTGAGAGTAGAAAGACGGCACTAAACCATTTAAACTCTACCAAGCCTTCCTTCTGTTGGCCATGTCCTTTGTCATTCAGTTTGATCTTTCTGTTACGCACGGCCGGCTTAGCAGTACTTACACCAAATGAGTCAGGCTCGCCTGAAGCTACTGCTAGTGCGTTTAGCCATTCATCGTCTTGTGTGTGATTGTTGCATGTTTCTCAGTAACTTTCCCTGTTGAGTGAGGCGACTTGGCTTTTCACAAAGGTGGTGTTGCTGGATGAGTTGGACACGCCCCCTATCGGATCCCTATTCACGCGACTGTAATTATTCTGGATAATTATTTTCGAAAACTACAGGCCCATGTTTGATTTGCTAATCTGTTTTCTCACTGTTTGTGTCCACTAGGTGTGACAGGATTATGTTGTTGCAGGGGAAGGGAGGGTTAAACATAACATAAGAAGCAAACACATCTGGGAGAGAGATACTTTGCGGTTTCACATTTTCTTGCATGTCTCTTGCATCGAATGCAGGAGTGCGTACCTACAGTACATACTGCCAGCATGTCTTTGATCTAGCTACCATGGGCTATTGCAGTTGAATTTAATTGAATCGAACTTCTATTGACCTCAAATCTGGTATTCATACAAGCTTTACAATAGATCACATACTGCAACAAATCTTACTGATACAGCGAAACTTCACTTAGTAGAACGAGTGAGGCAGTCGGCAGATCATTACAGATACATTGAGGGAGAACAGTACAGAACGAAAAACATCCAATCAGCCCCAGATTGGAATCGCATGTGGAGGGACTCTAAGCAGTAAGTGCATCTCTAAAGGCACTTTTACTTCTGCACATAGGGAGCACTACACCTACACAAAATTGCACCGTATGTCTTAGAAATGCTACCCCGTCCCAGTTTCCTCACATCCTGATGGATGCAACCCACGACTTACACAGCCCCGGCTACACAACCCAGTTTAGCTGAAATATGTGCTCTGAGGACCCTCCTTTTCTGGTTAGTAATAGGTTACTTATGAGTAGATTGAACCAAACACAATTTACTATAAACATTACTATTTGCATTTTACTACAAAATTACTCCATCACTAAATAAACGCTCACGTTTCATCTCTGCTGCCCTTTTTGCTTCTTCCCTTCCTTCTCTTCTTTCCTTGCCTCCTTCTTTACTTGCCTCCTACTTCCTCAGGCGGTGGTGATTGGAGGCCCACCTCCAGCTGAGGGCCTATCAGGGAATGACAGCGGCGTGGAGCTGACCAATGAGAACAGCCCGTTGACTGCAGCGGAACCGCCCTCCCCTTTCAGTCCCAAACAGAACGGCGACGCAGCCTCCCCGCAAGGTAGCGCGCGCGCACACACACACACACACACACACACACACACACACACACACACACATACATACATACAGTTTCAGAGCTCAGTGGTGCTGTTGTCATGTTCAGGGTGAAAGGGCCATAACACACACAGTACACTGTTACACAGCTCTCATTCACACTCCTCCTTTTTCCTGTCTCTTCTCCCACCTGTCCTTCACCTGTCTCTGCTCTCTACTTGTCCCTCACCTGTTTCTCTTCTCACCTGTCTGTCTGTCTGTCTGTCTGTCTGTCTGTCTGTCTGTCTGTCTGTCTGTCTGTCTGTCTGTCTGTGCTCTCACCTGTGTCTCGCTCGTTTCTCACCTGTGCTTCTATACTTGTCTCTCTACTTGTCTCACTCTCATTCTTTCTTTACCATCTCACCCAGGGGCGGCAGTGGCTCAGGGGTAGAGTGGCCGGGTAGAGTGAACTGGAAACCGCATGGTTCCCAGTTCGATCCCGGGCTCCCCCAGAGTTAGTGTCGAAGTGTCCTTGAGCAAGACATTGAACCCCTAATTGCTCCCGATGAGCAGGTTGGTGCCTTGCATGGTTTCCTCCGCCATCGGTGTGTGAATGGGTGAATGGGTGAATGTAATGCACTTTATCTATGTAAAGCGCTTTGGATAAAAGCGCTATATAAATGCACCATTTACCCACATTGCCTCCTCTCTCTCTCTCTCCGTCTCACTCTCTCTCCTGTTCAGAGGATAACCACTGTTCTGAAAGCAGCAGGAAGAGGAGTAGGAACAAGTCAGGCGAGGATGAAAGTAGCCGAGACTCCTCCTACAGCGAGGTAGGAAAACACATACACCCCACACACCACATCTACACACTCCACATACACATACAGCACACCTTACACACACACCACACCACATACACACACCACACCACACAAACCTACGCACGTGGTGTGTGTGTGTGTGTGTGTGTGTGCGCGTGCGCGTTGTATTTGACTTTTCCATGCTGCATGAGCGTTGTATTTGACTTTTCCATGCTGCATGAGCGTTGTATTTGACTTTTCCATGCTGCATGAGCGTTGTATTTGACTTTTCCATGCTGCATGAGCGTTGTATTTGACTTTTCCATGCTGCATGAGCTGGTGTTTTGAATAGCACCTTAAGAAATTTGTACCGACTATATTTTGTTTTACCCAGCCTTATGACATCAGGTTATGTACACAACTGTATATGATGCTAATGTTCTAAATATCATGTATACAGTATATACATACAGTACAGTAGGCTATCTGTATATATCTTTATTTCTCCTATTTAACCTGTTTTCTATGTCTTTCCCTTTGCTCTCACTCCCACTCTGTCCTCTCTTCTCACTGAATACTACAGAACAATGAAGAAGAATGTCACCCACTGCTTTAAACCTGTAAAACTATGATGTGACAAAACTGATTCGGATTCATTTTGAACCGATTCCTCCATTCTAAATGGTGTGTTTTGCCCTCTAGGAGAAGCCAACAGGGGAGTCTGGCCTGAGACAGAGACCTCGTCCCAGAACCATCTTCCAGGCTGGACTGATTCCACATGCACAAAGCAAGCCACGCAGACCGACACGCAAACAGGAGCACAACACACCACTGGTACGCATGCATGCACTCGCGTGCACACACACACACACACACACTCACACTCACACTCACACTCACACACACACACACACACACGCACCCGCACACACTTGTCAGAGATTGCCAAACGCTATTCCTGAGTTCACTGCATGTCCTATGATTATTGTCAGCGTGGCAGAGACTTATGTTTTGCAACCCGTCCGTCTGTCTGTCTGTCCGTCTGTCCGTCCGTGCGTTTGTGTATGTGTCCATCTGTCTGTGAGCAGCTAATCTCTGACACCGTTGGCCCGGTCGACACGAAACTGTGCATACACACTCCCTGGATGCCAGAGCAGAACCTCTGGCCCAAATGTTTCACATGGACCTGGTATAGCGCCGGAGACCGATTTTTGTAACAAAAAAATAGATGTATTACTCCTATCGATTTTGTCCAAACATCACGCAAATTGGTACACAGTATCATCTCTATAGTCATTAAACGAAACAGGTCTTTCAGATTTTCCATATTCCATCCTGATTGGCTAAGATTGGCTTCCAAAGTTTGCAGGAGTGCTCCATTTTGAACAAAAAGCCTGAATACAGTAATGAATACAGCGTGCGATTACTGTGAACTTTTACACGCACATTGCCACTAGGCCGATGAAGAAATGGCACTTGAAAATGTTCAAATCAGCCTCATGGTGGCGATTCGGTATTTTTACCTATATCTGCACCGATCTGCATAAAACTTTGTATGTACACTTCCTCCACATCTGCCTTTTATAGCAGCACCAGGAGGCCGATTTTTGCCAAACAAATGTATTTATTTATTTATTTATTTTACTCCTACAGATTTTGTCCAAACATCACGCAAATCGGTACACATTATCTCTATAGTTATGTGATCAAGATGAATCTGTCCTATTCTTCATATTCCATCAACATCGCTGGCCCGCAATAATCTACCTGACCTGGCTCCGAGGAGCACTTTTTTTTGTTCAAACTCTTCTGCTTCTTTCTTCTGTTCAAACATTTCCGTATTCCCACAGTGGTGGTGTGAGCCGCCCTGAAGGAAGCACCTGGGTAAACAGCACCCTACACAGTCAAATCCAGAGTGTTCATTACGGTTCCATTTTAACACTCTCAGAGTTAAACGGACACTCTGGATCAACACTGTGGGTTTTGGGTTAGTGTTTGTCTTGATCTGGGCAATTTTAACAGCACAGTTCCACTCAGTAAAATCCTTAGTGTTAAATGAACACTGAGGATTGGACTGTGCACACCAGTGTGAGTTCAATACATAGCTAATGGTTAATCATGTTATGCAGACCAACGCAGGCATGCAAGCAACACGGACATACACTTGTATGCACACTGAAGTGTACGTGTCAAATGTAGTGTCAACATCCAATTCATTTACATATATACTGTACACAAATACAGTGCTACACAAATACTAGATGGAAACACAAAAAACACACATCCAATGTTTAATCTATCTGTGTGAGGTCAATATGTAGCTGGTCGGAGTGCGTGGGTGCTTGCGTGCGTGTGTGTGTGTGTGTGTGTGTTCTTATGGGAGTGCATGATCAGACTGAACTTGCTGAGGCATTACACACAAGTTCTTTCTTTATCTCTTCTTATTTTTCTTTCTATTTCTTGTATGTATTTACATCTTAATCTCTCTCTCCCCCTCCCTCACGCTCTCTCTCTCCCCCTCCCTCCCCCCGTCTTTATCAGTGCATTTACATGCACTCCCCACAAATATGCCGATTTCAAAAGAATTCGTACAAT
>NC_139947.1:39548468-39560968 GCF_963454915.1 Gymnoscopelus microlampas | reverse complement strand
ATTTCATTGTGGTTAGGAGATTACCATAGTTGTGATATAGTAGTTTCCTCCCACTAGTTTCTCCCACTCCCTTGGAGTTTGACACCATTCTCCAGTGGTTTGATGGTACATATGGGGCTGAGGAGCGCCCCATAAGTGATTTGCATTTGCAGTTGAGCCAGGAAGAGATATTCCATATACTGCACCTTACAGATCAGATGTGGTCACATCTAGGGCACTATACTGCCTACATTTAACATTATGACATTGTAAACGTTTATCAACTCCCCAAGTAGGCCTATCATACTGTACATCCATTATTCATGTCATCTATGCCTACAGCACACAATCACATCATGTATTATCATGTACCATACGTGACACTTTTTTTCTTCTTCTATAAACAATGTTAGAAATTATGCTGTGGTTTTAGTGTAATTGCATGAATAGTTACAGAATGCACATATTTGATTTGTCAGTCTTGGAAGATTAAAATGGATTACCAAATTATTGCATCCTATAATTTAAAAGCAGTCTGAAAGCGTGATACATGTGGACACTTGTTTCAACATAACCTGGTTAATAGAGAATACTGTCCCTACTTATCTGCCTCCCTTCATAACTCTCTGTCTCTGCTGTACCTCCAGGACAACAAAGGGTTCGGGATTGGGGAGCTGGTGTGGGGAAAGATCAAAGGTTTCTCCTGGTGGCCGGGCATCGTGGTGACCTGGCGTGCCACAGGAAAGCGGCAGGCCACACACGGCATGAGGTGGCTGCAGTGGTTTGGGGACGGCAAGTTCTCAGAGGTAAGGAAGCATAGTGTCCGTGGCCCACTAGTGGTCCATGACACAATTACACGTGGTCCATGGGATATACTGTAGTTGTAGGGAGTGGTCCATGAGGAGTGTTTGAAATATGCTAGCGGTAGCGGTCCAGAGCTCAAAGAAGGTTGAGAACCAGAGGTGAAGACAGAGGGAGGGATGGAGGAATAAAATGGAAACACAAGTCTTGTGTTGTCTCATATTCACATCTACTTTTTCCTCCACTCTCTCCAGGTTTCAGCAGACAAGTTGGATTCCATTACGGCCTTTCCTAAGTTCTTCAGCCAGGCTTCCTACACTAAGCTAGCTTCATATCGCAGAGCCATCTTTCAGGCACTGGAGGTGAGTCACATTCTGAGACCAGAAGGTTGTCAGTTGAAATCCCTTTTTGCCTGTTTCACCTGTTTTAGTGTAGTATGCATTAGGCTTTATGAGTCTGTAACTCCAAGAATGTACACTCTCAAGCATTTGTACACTTTACTCATCAAACTGGAGATCCTTGCAATTAAACAGGTTGAGAATCACTGACAGTGACATACAGTACTTATCACACCATGGATCCCACTGAAAACAATGCAACAGGACCATACAGCTGACATACACATAACATAACTGTCTGTCAGCACTGACAGGCAAAGGAGGAAAGAAATAATGATGAGGCGAAGAAGAGATTAGTAAGGGGAGGAGGAGAGAAGGAAAAACAAAGGGGTTCATAGAAGAGGAAGAGAATATATTGAGGGGAAGAGGTGTGGAGGGAGGAGAAGGGATTTGTAGGAGAGGAGAGGGAAGTGGGTGTGTGCGAGACTGTTGTGAAAACAACATACGCGGTAATTTCACTGCCAACAAAATCACTCCAGTTCACTGGAAGAATATATGCACACACCTGTCCTATTATGTCTCAGCGAGTGTGTGTGTGTGTGTGTGTGTGTGTGTGTGTGTGTGTGTGTGTGTGTGTGTGTGTGTGTGTGTGTGTGTGTGTGTGTGTGTGTGTGTGTGTGTGTGTGTGTGTGTGTGTGTGTGTGTACGGCTGCACACAACTGCCAAGTACCGTAAACACATTACTCCATCTTCTCTCTACAGTAGCGTGTCTATCCATTGTGCACTTTCCCTTTCACTTTGACAGCGACAGCGTGACAGTGCACAGACCACAGTCAGTCAGGCTAATAGTCAGGCAGACAGACAGCCAGATCAATAGACAGATAAATAGACCGACAAGGACTTTGTCCGAACTTGTCTGGTGTCAATCTCCGTCCATCAAACCCCGCAGCTCTCTCTCTCGCTCTCTCACACACACTCTCTGGTGCATGCATGTGTGTTGTCTTTCTGTCAGTTCTCTTCTTTTTTTTGCATGGAGGACACCTACGTATCTCTATTAGACACAATAAACACAGATAATCGCACCTGTCTGTCTGTCTATCTGTAGAAATACATCTGACAGACAGACAGACAGGCGTCTGAGTGTGTCAGTTGTGTGTTTTTCTTTCTGCTCTCTGTGTGTCTAAAGCTAACAACCATCACTCACCACCTCTTCACCTCCTTCCCTCCATCCCTTATCCTGTCTTCAACAGACATAATACTATAGACCAGGGCTTCCCAAACATGTTGGCTTAAAGGAGTGGTTCACCCCAAAAAGTATTTATTTTCCGTCAATTACACACCCTATGAAGCCTTGAATTCATGGAGATTTTTTTGTTTTTGTCGCATTCCTAAGCCAATAATTAGATGACCGGGTGGCTGCTCAGTAGGAGACTCTACCGGAGACTCCGCTGGTTTATTGGCTCAGGACAAAAACAAAAAACTCCATGAATTCAAGGCTTCATGGGGTGTGTAATTGATAGAAAATTAGATTTTTTTGGGGTGAACTACTCCTTTAAGTCGTTACTTTTTTGCCACCCTCTATTTTTTGTATTTGTATTTTCCTGAAATGACACCTCTCTCTCTTCTCCCTCCATCTCAGATGGCCAGCATTCGTGCTGAGAAGACGTTTCCCCCTTGTGACTCTGACAACCCGGAGGACCAGGTCAAACCCATGCTGGACTGGGCCAACGGTGGCTTCTTGCCCAAGGGGCAGGACGGACTCAAACCCTCGCAAAACGCAGCAGGTCAGTGTAGGAGCCAAACCACTAACTGACTGGTCACTGGGTTCTGGGAGTACTGAAAATATAGAGAGCATTTTTAGAGAGAGTACAGTTGTCTCTGGATTGACGTGAGAGAAGATAACAGCTCAGACATGTCAACAGGAGTTGACACAAAGTGCTTTCCAACAAAAGACATGTTAACTAGAATAAATGTGTAAACATAAAGGGGCTGTAAGATATATTTTAGATAAAACAAACAGATTTTTGCTAAAAGCTTAAATCTCTATGTTTTGATAGTATTCATTGCTATAGAGAGTGCTGTTTGTTCAGTAACAGGAGTCTCTCCGTCACTCCAGCTCTTTAGTATGCAAAAAATAAATGTTCAACTAGGATACCAAATCAGAATATATAACTATTTAGCACTTTCATACCAATAAAGCATATTTAATAGAATATGAGAGTGGAGTTAGGGAAAGAGAGAAAACCATGTCTCATGTTGCAAGTTGAACAGCGTATGTGTGGGTGGTTTTTGACTACCACGGGTAACGATGCCAGCCAAATGGCCAATGGCAGAAAATCATTCACAGCTTGTCTAAGGAGTGTTAATAATGGCACAGTCATGAACAGATCTGATAACTATGCAATCTTTGAGCCAAAAATGCATGCCTTTTTTCCCCTTCTTTTTCCCTTTTCTTTTTTTTTAAATCTCTATCTATTTTAAAGATGAAGCAGCGCAACTTTGCATGCACATTATGTTGGAAACAAGACACCTAACGGCTTGCTTGTCAATATTGTCAATCAAAATCTTCTGTTTATTTATAATATTTATATTCTTCTTATTGTGCCACTGCTGCATAGTAACAACCACACTACTATTCTACTACTATATAATACTACTTGCTTATACTACTACTACTACTACTACTACTGCTGCTGCTGGTGCTACTGCTACTATCATAATAAATTATGTATTTTGTATGTTCTTATCTAGAGAGTGCAGTAATGGACCCCCAGGTTCTAGATGTGTCTCTGCCAGAGTATTTCCCCAGCGCTAAGAGGCCAAGAGTCAGCCTTTGTAAGAGCAAGTCCGCTCCAGAGGAGAGCTACAGTAGAGGTAAGTTGAAAAACCCTTAGTTGACAGGATTCCCAAGGGCTCTATACTAGGGCCCCCCCCCCCCCCCCCCCCCCCCCACGGTGGTGCTACAGGATGCAACCAATTACCACTGTCAGTGCCAAGTATATGGATGAACCTCATACTTGGCAATAAAGCCTGTGATTCATATCCTGAAAGTGAGGAGTGAGTCTGCCACAAGTTGTGATAGGTACGACTTCAGGCAGAATTTTATTCTGCCTGAAGTCGTACCTATCTGATGTTCTGCTGAAGTTGAAGCAAACGCAAAGAATATTTTGGTGATGGGAATTTGATATGTGGTAAATGCATCAGTTGCCATTTAGTCAAATTCCTTGAGATAACACATCTGGTAGATATTGGACAGTTGTTAATTATCATGTTTTTGTGTGGTCTACAGTAGTGCCAGATGTCAAGACAATGATGATGTCCTCAAGATGGTGGTGAGGTACCCCAGAGCAAGGCACCTCACCACCGATGGATGCTGTGATGTTGATCAATATGTACTTATAATTGTGCAAAATCAATATATGTCATTTGAGTTTCCATCTCCCATTTAGTGCACTAACTCTTTTGAGAGAGGAAAAAAAACACCTCAATCTGGCGTAAAAACCTTTTGTGACATTTCAAGATTCATAAAGAAATTCAGCATGCTTTTTTTTATGAACAACATTTTTAGCCTATCAAAATGGGTGATAGAAACCCACATAGTCGGGAGTATCACTGGGATGGTGTAACACGTGCGGAGGAGCACAGTATCCCTCCTACTTGCGATTCCGGTCCCATCCTGTCTTGACTCGACTCTCTCTCTCTCTCTCTCTCTCTCTCTCTCTCTCTCTGTACCGGTCTGTCTTTCTTAGAACAAATGGTGAATGAAGTTTTGAAGAATAAAAGAAGTATAGAAGGTACATATGTTCTCTGTGTGTGTGTTTGTATTTATAATGTAAATGATTATAAAACTGTTGAATAGTATGTGTGTGTTTGCATATGATCATATTTTTATGTCATTTAATAGCACAATTATAATACTATGATAAAGTATTATAAACTGATGATTAATGATTGTTTTGTGTGCATGTGTGTGGGTTGGCAGAGTTCTGCCTCTCCTGTGGTAAGATGAGAGCAGCAACCTTCCACCCGCTGTTTGAAGGAGGCTTGTGCCAAAGCTGCAAAGTAAGAACATTTAACTCATAAATCTTTTGTCCCCATTGATGTTCTTTTATCAGTGATTGAGTCATACTACACTATTGCTACTGCTACTGCCACCACTGTTACTATTTGTAGTTAATACTAATTTGACTTTTTCTTTAGAAGTACAGATACATTTACTCATGACATTGAAACTAAAGTTTGGTTTCAATCTATTACGCTGGTTCTGTAAATCAACCTAATAATTGTTTAAAGACCAGAACCGTAAGGCTGCAATCCCTTACTTTTTTTTGTGTATAAAACATTATTTCAACCAGTTTGTATGGTAGTATATATATTGTTAATACAATATAACCAACACAACTACGGTGGTTGTAGTTAGTGTCCCTGCTCTTCTGTTGAGAAATGTAGATCCTTTGGTCAGGTAGGACCACAGCATAATATCTCCCCTTCCCAAACTGGTTTTCCGTATTAATTAAATGTTGGCGCTTGTGTGGGAGACCCAGGTTTGAATCCTGGATAGGACAGCTTTAAGTTGAACTTGTGTACTCTACTGGTCATTTTGAGCAGCATCATTGCAGATACATACAGTATCATCTTTTCAGGTATCAGATTTGTGCATGCTTTGACAAACACACATTTAGTTACACTTAATCCCTCTCATACAGAGGATTCTCCAGACACGGACCAGGCCATAGCACTAACTCTTATTTTCAACTGGCCTTGTCTATTCAACATGCATCTAATTTAGCTTAATAAAGGAGCTCCTTAAGAATGAGTTAGATAAAAGCAGCTACATGTCATGCAAAACTCTACCCTTCCTTGTCAAAGGCTGTCTTTACATGTGATGAAAAAAATGACAATAAGTGTGGAGATCTGAGAGAGAGGTAGATTGGATTTCAGTCTCCAAGAATGTTTTAATTCCAGGTGTAAATGCATATCTGGACATTGTCCAGGCATGTGGGTTTTGTTTGGTTTCCGTTGTAATCTTGTGTTATTACTTGCTTTTCTCAAAGGCCCTCCATTTAGATGCATAACATTTTATTGTTGATTCTCTAATGTTTTTTTTTTGTGCCAAATTTTTTTTTTTTAATTAACACTGTAAGAGTCCCTGTGCACATTTACTATGCCTGCAAACAAAACAAGCCCCTGAGTTGGTCTGTGAGTCAAGAAACTGCTTTTTATTTAGTCCATTAGAAGGTCTCGCCAAACGGGAGCTCCACAATGAATCAGTTACCTGGGGGAGGAGAGCTGACAGGAGGGAGGAGAAGAAAAACACACAAAACACTCTGTGTGACGGCTTGACTGTAAACGATCTGTATATTTTAGTCAAGAAATAGACCATGTAGTTGCTCAATCTCGATTAATTTGATACCTATTGTACAACTGCTAGTTTAAAACTGTGTTATTAGTATTCTGTACTTTTCCATAGTATGTGTACTGTGATTGACAGCATTCGTGCTGTTTGTGCAAATAGGCGAACACCCAAATGAACACATTTGTCCCAGTGACCAAAAGGACTCAAAAGAAGAGACTATAAAAGTATCTTTGCCGCCTTTGTGAACACACCTTAAGAGTTTATAAACACTGAGGATTTTATGAGAACCCTAGCGTCCCTATTCTGGGGGCGAAAATTCAGTGAAAATACGCAATCTACAAGCTCACAACATGTCACAATGCAGTTTGTTGTGAGCTTATAGATCGGATATTTCCGGCCAAGACATTTAGTGTAAAGGGGAACAAAATGTGTATAGAGCCTTGGGGAACCCAGGGCTATGTGTATAGTACATAAGTCAACTAAGTATATAGGGTTTAAGTGGTTAATGCCTGGAATAAACAGGGCCAAAGAGACCCTGCTTCCATTGAACACACCTGCGTAAATAATATATTTAGTATTTCCTGGATACTGTGTGTTGTAGACAAGTCTAGTCTTGGCTGGACTGGAGTGCAGGACGATATATCAAGACCAGGCCTTGAGGAGCTGAAATGAAGATTTGATTTCCTTAATGCTATCCATGTGGGAAAAGACAAATCACCTCCCGGGGCTTAAAGGGCCATTTGTGCCAATTTTACACCTCTGAATCTGTTAACTCGTCGTGTGGAGTATTACATAACATGTGAAAAGTGGGAGAAAAAGTGGAGAATCTATGAGAAAGTTATCCACTCACTCGGGTAAAGCCCAATTTGTTCTTCGTCATATGATGGTGCTGCTCGCCTAGAATAGCCGATCTACAAGCTCACGACAAAGAAGAGGAAAGACTAGAAAAGGTGTAAATTAAGCTTAACTTTCCACACACCAAGAGGGTGTTCGTTTGTTTATGAAGGTTGTGTGTGTGTGTGTTTGTGTGCGTGTGTGCGTGCGTGCGTGCGTGCGTGTGTGTGTGTGCACGTGCGTGCGTGTGTGTGTGTGTGTAGGATGTGTACCTGGAGATCTCCTATATGTATGATGATGATGGGTACCAGTCGTACTGCACAGTCTGCTGTGGAGGACGAGAGGTGCTGCTGTGTGGCAACGCCAACTGCTGCAGGTCAGACACACACACACACACACACACACACACACACGTCTATCCTTTTCTCCCTCCTTCTCTCACCTCTACACATTCTCACTCTCAGATTGTAACATGGTGACGAGTTGGGCAAAATCTACTGTCACGTCAGATGTTTGACGTGACCGGCTCCCCCGTCAAGACGCTTTTCAACGTTCCCGTTAGTCCTCAGTCTCACATGACTGATAATGGATTGTGGACGTGCAATCTCCCTGTCCATCACTACCTACTTTGAATAGGTTGACGGCGGAAAAAACTAGCAAGGCGCTAGCCGAGCGAGTGCCTGTTGCGTTATGATAAGCTTGGAATCGTGAAGCATGTCGTCCTCATCAACATGCGATGTGACAGGAAAGCCTGTCACGTCAAACGTCTGATCTTGGTCATATGTTGCCCAACTCATCACCGTAAGTATGACCTGGGTGTGAGAATATGTTGCTCACCTGTGTTTATCACTTTCCCTGCATTATTCCATCTTTCCCGCTCTTCTTTCTGTCTTTAATCATGTAAGGCCTATTTAAAAACGAGTGATCTTAATTACATGTAATTAAGCATGTATAAATCTCTTTGGATAAGTGATTTATAATCAAGGTTTTTTATTCATATTATTATTACTATTATGTGTGTGTGTGTAGGTGTTTCTGTGTGGACTGTCTGGACATTCTGGTGGGTCCCGGGGCGTCTAACAGTGCTCGCCACCTGGACCCATGGCGCTGCTACATGTGTCAGCCTGTGCTCCAGTATGGAGTCCTCAAACGACGCCATGACTGGAGTCTCAAGCTGCAGGAGTTCTTCGTCAATGACAATGGACAGGAGTTTGTAAGTCGCACCACATGTTCATGTTTTGTTAAACATCGTTTTTTATCCCCTTGCCAGCGTTTATTACCTTAAATAGACGATCTTTGAAACACCGTGGAAGCCACGTTGTGTAATTATTCATTTTTTTAAGTCTCCGTGGGTTGGGCAAGATCCGTGTATCCACTGGAACAATAACATTCCAACCGCGAGCAGCCATTTTGGAGTTTGGTTGAAAACGCGTGGTTTTCATCACAAAAAAAATAAGTTAGAAGTGTTTTTTTTTAAATCCTATAGCTGGGGCGGACGGACGTCCATTTTTTTTGGAATGACGTCGTTCTCTGAGTGACGAGGGATCATTCCTAAGCTATGTTAGAGCGGCCCTTGTGGAATAGGAATATATTTTTTTAAATAGAACGCATATCTGCGTTTTTGGTGGGCAAGTGATGCATTCAATAGAACGCATATCTGCGTCCTTGGCGGGTAATGTGTTAATATCTTGGCGGGTAATGCGTTGGGGGGGCTTTTTTTTTAATTCTTTTTTTTACATGTGTTCATAGAGTTTGTGGTTTATTACTGGATTGTGATTTCACACTCCTAAATGACCAGGTTTCCCCTCAGGGATCAGCCATGCTTTATCAATGAAGTAATAAATAATCAATGCTTTGTAATAAAGCATGGTACTTTCTCCAGTTCACATTTTCGAAAAAAGATTTGTGAGAAAATGTCTGTGCGTCATTCTGTAAGCTCACAGATTCAGTGAATCATCTTTTACGACCAGGAGCAGACTTAGTGGCGCAATCTGGTAGTGTTGCACGTTCAAATCACATTTTTCAAAAAGTTCACTGGGAGTATCCAAAGATCAGGTCAGCTGATCTATGTAGGAGAGTTGGAGGGAGACAGTGTTGGGGAGACAGACAGTAGGAATGCTGAGACGGAGACAGTGTAGGAGAGACAGACAATAGGGCAGCTGAGAGGGAGACAGTGTTGTGGTTATGTTGCTTTTAAACTGACACAACCCGTTACTTTGAGTAAAGCTGCAATACGTAGGTTTTATGTCCTCTCCCGACAGATATTTAGGTTATTGCAATGGTAACACCTGGGATTTGAACACTGGTGTCACGCGTGGGAGACCAAAGGTCTAGCACTCATCTGCTTGGCCAGTGGAGACATTGGGCTAATGAGCTCCAGGCAGGGCTACTTGTCAACCAGTAGGTGTCCTTTTATACCAGGGTCTACATTTATCAATGGAAGAGCAGAGAGATCACCCACAATCTGTACACTCTAGTGTACAGATTGGTTAACATAATGGTTAATTTGTCATTTAGAATTGATCTTGAAATAATTAAAACAAGGCAACTTTGGCATTATGCGTGCCTGTGTTTCAGTTCAAGTTTGTTTTGCTATTTTTATTATCCTCTGGTGGACAGATGTGTGGTGAGAGTGGCAAACACAGAAAGACAAACAGACAGCCTCAATACATTGTTCTCACGTTTTCGGTGGCTCAACTAATAAATCGACATACTGTAAACTGGACTGTCCACATACATCTCACATTAAAATATTGAAATGAGAGTGAGAGATTGCCTAAAACTCTCCCCCCAAAAGATACAATTGAACAAGCTTGAGAGGCGCTGGAATGGAATATGACCTGGGGACACACATCAGGGACACATGAACGCGCGCGAAACGCGCGTTCATGTGGACCTTTTTTTTTTTTTTTGTGTGGGTTTGTACATTTTTTGAGGGGTAAATTCGGTTATTTCAGTTAATTTGGTTCAAAAAGTGTACTCCATGAAGTGTAGATGTCAGAGGTAATCAAGGTTGCTCTAATGAAAATTAGAAGAACTCCATTTCCATGACACAAAAATAAGCACTTTATTTTCGGAATAAGGAAGGTAGAAGGAAGGCGGTGGGGGGACCCACCCAGCCTGGGTCCCCCCACCTCGCGCTCATGGTGGTCGCGAGGTGCGGGGGACTGGACTGATTTTATTACTTTTTATTAGATTATTATTTTTTTGCTAGACTGAATAGTGGGGGGACACACAGTGTCTTTTAATTAAACAGGCGCCGGCGCCACTGACAAGCTTGGATGCTGTCCACAAAACAAAATTCAAAAAACTAAATTGCAAAACAGAATCCTTTCAATTAAAGTGAAATGAACTGTCAGATTAATAAAAAAATTAAGTGGATGAAAGAATACACTCTTTCAAAAGTGGGAGTTGCCTCATCATGGTTCATGGTTCAGTCATTGCCAGTTTAATGAGTCTGAATCTTAATAACAATATTCCTCCTTTATCTCTTCTCGTGGCATTTAACCACTTTCAACCTGGCATCCCTATTTTTGGCATGTCATTATAGGTGAAGATTTTCAAACATTTTCCAATCATTTTGAAAATAGCACATCTACAAACGTGTAGCTTGTAGATCAGCATTTTTTTTTATAACCAAAGAATAAAATAGGGCTTAAGTGGTTAATAACTCAGAGAATAAAGATTCCTTTCCGTTGCATTGGTATCGTGTGCTCTTTCCAAGCCTTCTCCTCTGTCCTTGGTCTAAGCAAAAGTCATTTTTTTAACTTAATGTAAACAACTGCTGAGTTTGGACACCATAGAGAGGGCATAAAGTATGATGGCTTTGCGTGATATGTCAAGTGACTTGTGCAAAGTATTAATTGAGTCAACTTAATCCATATAGATTTTAGCAGAGCAGGCTGTAGTTCATGAATAGTTAATTAAACCTTAATGTATTTGTCTGTCTGTCTCAGGAGAAACCAAAGATCTACCCAGCAGTCCCTGCAGAACAGAGACGACCAATCAGAGTCCTCTCCCTCTTCGATGGCATTGCCACAGGTGGGTCACTTACTGTGTTTGTGTGTATACAAAGCAGTCCTTAACCCATTGAAACGGGTATAGTATCTGTGTCATTTTAGATTTCAACCACTTTAACCATTATTTTATACTAAATATAATTATACAAAAATAGCAGATAAACAAGCTCTTTTAGATACATTGTGAACATTTTGTGCTAATCTTTGACTATATATATTCTTTTATTTATTTATTTTTTCAATTTTTTTATCCCACGATTTTGTAACCCCATTTTTTACACCCAGTGCCAATTGTCTATGTAATCCTGGGCACTACCTTCCCTCTGCCAACCTAGGGAGGCCAGGGCCGAGCTCATGCCTCCTTCAATGCATGAGAGCCAACTGACCTTCTTATCACCTGACAGGGGAGAGTTTCCCTGGTTGGACGTAGTGCGTGGAAGGAACACGTTATTCCAACCAGTTCCCTTCCCCTCCATCAGGCGCCCCGGCGGGCCAGGGGGAGGCAGTATAGTGACCAGGATTACTGCATGTTTTTGTGAGGGTACCTACCCCTATATATATTCTTTTAAAGCAAACATTTTTAACTAAAATCTTTGTTTCTGGGGTCCCTGGAACAACATATTTTGAGATGGGGTCGGCGGCCAAATACTTGGGGGTCCTTGACATGAAAAGGTTTGAGCACCACTGACATAGCAACATATGTTTTTTTTCAGAAAACTGTTAGGATTTAGAAGACATTTGTAGAATATGCCTCAGGTCTTAATGGGTTAACAGTAGCAGTCCTTGACCTTAACCATGAACTCTCCATGTGCTGCTGATCACAAGATTAAAGCTTGTGTGTATATGTGTATGTATAGGTGCTTTAACACTCACATCTTCAACACAGGGTGACTCCGTGGTAAGCACTTGTGCCATTTCACATGATATTTTCTACTGGGGGTGAATTCTACCCTTCGTGGGACCAGGGTTGAAAACATTCAACTTGGGGTGAAAGTAATTGGCAGTTGATTAACTCTTTGACTGCGGTTGACTCGATAGCGCGTCAATTGCTAGTTTGTCCTGTTGGCCGCCGACGCATTAGACACGTTGGACGCGCGTTCATTGTTTAATCTCTGATCGCGCTATGCTGCTTATTTTTCAATCTAGGTTTCGAGTTTTCATTTTTCTCCCCTG
>NC_139947.1:39383468-39543468 GCF_963454915.1 Gymnoscopelus microlampas | reverse complement strand
TTCTCTTTTTATTCCTGTTTGGTACTCTCTCTAGAAGGTACAGGTCGGCTTTTCTTTGAGTTCTACCGCCTGCTGAGTGAGGCCAGGCCTAAAGAAGGAGAAGAGAGACCTTTCTTCTGGATGTTCGAGAACGTGGTCGCCATGGGAGTCAACGACAAGAGAGACATCTCTCGCTTCCTGGAGGTTTGTTAAAAAACACTTAAACCGTAGCATCCTTCTTCTAGGGTGTACATTTGGCAATCTACTCTTGTAGATCGCCTATTTTCGCCGAAGATATTTTGTGCATCCTTGGGAATCTGGTCAGCTAAGTATAGGGTTTAGATCAATGGTTCCCAAACACTGGGTTGGGGACAATGTTTGGGTCACGGACCAATTTGTATGGGTCACGAGAAAAGAAATAACTAACATTTGAACAACAGAATTTCATAAATAAATACTTTTAAAAAATGTAATCAAAGAAATTCCATAAAAATACTTTTAAGAAGTATTGAAAATAGCAGATCTAAAAGCTCACAGCGCATTACTTTGTGAGCTTGTAGATCGTCTATTTTCTCTAGTTTGGGTCCCAGGCAGGCATCAAATTTCTCTTTGGGTCTCGAGCTAAAAAGTTTGGGAACCACTGGTTTAAATGGTTAATGCTTATTCAGGCTGAACCCACTGGTGTGTCTAAGACCATGCCTTGACTCTGTGTCTCCCACTCTGCTTTATAATCAGATGATTAGTATTTATTATTCTGATATGATACGATATTATATTCATTATAAATGCATGTGACTGCCCACTCTCTTTTAAAGTGCTTGGTAAATGGTCGGCTTTTCTATAGTGACTTTATCCGAAGTGTTTTACAATGTGCATTACATTAATGCACAAATGCACACACAGACGATGGAGGCAACCATGCAAGCTACCAACCTCATTGGGAGCAGTTAGGGTTTCAGTGTCTTGCTCAAGGACACTTGGCCAGGAGGAGTGGGAATCCGGAACCTTCCAGTTCCCAGACAGCTGCTCTACCTCCTAGCTACTGCCACCCCATTGCTTGCACTCTGCACAATGGGCATGTCATATGCCCATTGCAAATGCATGCCCCTCCAGTTATGCAGTACCCGCTGTACCCGCTGTACCCGTTGTCAGAGTACCTAGTGCAGTACCCATTATCATAGTACTTGGAGGCCAGTCTATGACGTCAGTGTGACGTTGGAGAGCATCTGTTGGCTGAAAATCTGTTGTAGTGTGTTTGGTGTGTAGGCAGTGTGTACATGGCCGTCGGTTTTAGTGAGGTGTCGCTCACCGACCAAGCAAGCTCAGTGTGTTGTCGGACGTTGATAGCGTTGAGGTGGCAGAGAGGGGGGTAGATCTCTCTGGTTTCTTGTTTGCCCTGTGTTTGTGCATTGTCGTTAGTTTTTTCTCTTTCATTTGCTTCTGATACAGGAACAGCAAGCTTAGATAAGCCAGAGACAATGACCGTCGCACATTTAAACTAGAAGATACCATTCTCAACTCTGATTTTTTATCTCGAGCAATCAACACCAGAGTAGTGCAAAAATGCTCAGTCTCTTTGTTTTTGGCAATGCTGCTTCAGCCTCCGGTTCTCTTAAGACTGTACACTACTGCCACCCCCTGGCACAGAGAGTTATTTCCTCTTATTTTCTCTGCAGGCGCACAACAAGCGCCATCAGTTGACCGTTTGTGCGGTGTGAAGAGAACAACCTTTCATCTGACTTTTGACCTGTCTGATCTCACAATGCCAGTCTGTAGTAGTCTGTAGTATTCAGGACAACAAAGTGTTGTGTATAGTCTGCTTACCACCTGAAACTAGTCAAATTGACATAGTAATGTTTTTGGTAAAGGTAGCCGTTTCTGTTAACAAAAACAATGAGCCTTCCGTTTATTATTACATGTTGGTAGCTTTTATTTATCACGCGTATACTAACGCTGTAGACAGCCAGAAGTTCACAAACCAGAAACACTAAATTGCGTGAATCAGCTTGAAGAGGGCTGTCCTTGAGATACGTATTCATGCTACGATGTGGAAGTTTTATCTGGAATGACACTAAGATAGCTGATTTCATACAATGTGTGGTCACGTTTAGGGTGGTAGCCAAAGAATTACATACATGATAGACAGGGCATCACATTCTACATGGTTATGTACAATATGTCTGTCATTTGTAACGTGTCATGTTCATTGATTCAGTGTAATCCTGTGATGATCGACGCCATTGAGGTGTCTGCAGCCCATCGAGCACGCTACTTCTGGGGGAACCTGCCTGGCATGAACAGGTACACAACAGCATCTATAATAAGAGGTCTCTGCAAGAACACCATCAACAGATTTACAAACCTTTCCTCCACCCACCTAGTCTGGTGGGTGAAAAGAATTGCCATGAAACTCGCTGAGCGAATGGATGCTCCATGGAGGTTGGCCCTTTTATGACCTGATCTGGCTTTTCCTCTGGCCCTACCCTTAGGCCAAAATGTCCAATTCCACGCACAGTATCTCAAAACATAATGGCCCAGATTGCCATGAAACTTAACGTGCTCAGCGTGGTGACGTGGTAACGTGCTACTGATTTTGGTGACCCCATGGCCTTTCCTTTATTTCCACCACCCTTAGGCCAAAAATGTGGCTTTGAATACTGATCTCTTTAATGTTTCCACCCACAATTTGTATGAAACAATAAATACTATATAGTACATGCTATATTTATACTTGTCTGTATACTTGTCTGCCTGTTCCAGGCCTCTGTGTGCATCAGGGATGGACAAGCTGGAGCTACAAGACTGTCTGGACCATGGCAGAGTTGCCAAAGTAAGTACCAGCTTGAAAGAGGCTTAGTATTAGTAAGTGCCACTCCACCCAAAATAATGTTTTTTTGACTTTTTAATATGTTTTTGAAGCTTATCAGTGAACGTCCTGGTGGCTTTTGGCACTCTGCTTTTCTCTAAAGCATGATATGGGTTTTTACCTCCACAACTGGCCTTTTTCTGTATGTTGATTCCAGGGGCATATTAGCTGTTGTTGTTGGGGTTGTTTGTACAGGCGTAGTATATTGGCATAATTAATAGATCTTGGAATTGTTAATGAGGCCAAAGACAGGGCCAAGTTCAAGGTGCTATAAAACCCCTTTATGGGTGTTTTTGGGGTGAAAAGAAATACTTGACATGGTCGGACTTGTGAACTGGAACTTTAATGCCTAGTCTATGGGTTCTGTACCTTAACATGATGTTGTTCATGTGTTTGACTTTTTCTCTCTCTGTCTGTCTGTCTCTGTGTCTGTGGTGTAGTTTGGGAAGGTGCGTACGATCACCACTCGGTCCAACTCCATCAAACAGGGGAAGGACCAACACTTCCCTGTCATGATGAACGGAAAGGAGGACATACTCTGGTGTACTGAACTGGAGAGGTGAGGAGGACACACAATGCACAGACTTAAGGCCACATAGCCATGAGGGTCGGCTAGGGTCATATGACATTTTGTCACCAGCAGAGGGGCATGACTTAACAAAATTGTGAGTCACTCCCTAGTCATACCCCCCCATCCAGATAAATAATGAACCGTTCAGGCATTAACATGGATTGTTTACCATCCTCCCGTAGGATCTTTGGCTTCCCGGTCCACTACACAGACGTGTCCAACATGGGCCGCGGTGCCAGACAGAAGCTACTGGGTCGGTCCTGGAGTGTCCCTGTTATCAGACACCTGTTCGCACCGCTCAAAGACTACTATGCCTGTGAATAGACACCGCCGAGCAGCAGCATAGTATAAGTCAGGCATACGGCTGTACTGAGTATGCTTGACTCCCTTAGTCTTCCATTTGCTACTGTAGTTGTCTGACAGAGAGGGAAAAGGGCCCAAAGCTTGTCAAACTGAAGAAATTTGTTTGTTGTTTGTTTTAAAGCCTTTTTTAAACCAAAGTGATAGCTATATTTAGATAGTTTCATGTTCATATAGTTTTGGTTTTGTAAACACAAATTATTTCCCACTTTTTTACTTGTTTTGATGTTTTATTTGTATGCTGATATTTTTCACACAAAAAAGAAAAGCATTTTATCAAAGACTTTATAAAGAAGTTTTGTATAGATACAAATAGAGACATTTTAGTTCTATTTTCATAATGCCAGAGTGACATGTCCCTTTCCCAAACAACTACATACAAATACTTGAAACCAGTCAATGCAAAAAATATTCTAAGAACTAGATTTAAGTCTTTCTCAACCATTCCAGGCAACTGAGCTAGTGTGATCATGTTTATCCTACTATAGATGTGTTTTTAGAATTGTTTTTATGAGGAAGAAATATGTGTATTTTAGTATACTGTACAAAGGAGACACTACTGTTTCCCTGTCATTGAACACAGTGGAGCACCCTGCATTAAACAAGAATTCAGTTTTGTTTTACTGGTTACCACAGTGAGTTTTATTGTCGTTTTAAATTTCCAAATTATTTTGTTTGCTTTAATAACTGGAAGAGTTGCATTCTATTGGCAGTCACCAAAACTAACTGGGCATTACCTCAAACAATGGGGCACCTCTGTAGTATTTCCTTGTTCTTCTGTGAAAATATTTCTGTAGTTTTTTACTCTTTTATGCCTTGTGTATAGGCTATATTTGTATCACTGGAACATTTTTATACTTGTGTACTGTATTGGTAGAAACGTTTACAATTGTTTTAGCTCTCATTTCACCAACAATAGTTCTTGGTGTTTTTTTGTTTTTTTTATGCAAAGTGCACACAACTGTTTATAATGCAGCAAGACATTTGTTATTATCCTAAATATATTTGAGTGAACAAAGTTTCTGGGACAAATCCGTTTGAACGTGCTTAACTACAGTATACAACCTGGACGCTTTCACAGAGTCATCTCTAGAGGAATGTGAATTCTGAGTCTAGCGTCACTATGAGCAAGAGATAAAGTCTGATTCTAAATTGTTTATTTTTGTTTGCTTGTTGTAGCTGTGTGGCCTCTCAGATGTTCTATGTTGAGATCATGTGCGTAGATTCTAACACAATGTAAGAGCTGCTGGCATGACATTTGTAACTTCCTAGAGTGCGTATTGAAATCAGTAGGTTTTTGTACACTGAGCTGAGTGCTGACTGTGCTGTTCTTAGTAGATGTGGAACATACAGAGTATGCATACTATGTAGGCTTTTGTGCTATTCATGTTTAGTATGCATTTTCTATTACACTTTTTGTTCACTTTTGCTTCCTACATTTTATCAGTATCGCATTTTTTTCTTTGCCATTTTTATAAGGTGCAAAAGTTATTCCTTAAGAACAGAATATATGTTGTTTTTGTAGTTATTGTGAATCGTTTGGTAGAACAAAAGAAAACTGTTTGAATGTTTGTGTACTGGCTAGCCTGTTATACATAATTGTTACTCAATAAAACAGCTTGGCTGATGAATACATCTGTTATTTGTTTTATATTTGCTAGTTTAAAAAATATAATGCAAGTCAGGATTTAAAAGGTAACCAAGTACAGTATAAGAAATTGTCCTAGAGATAGAAAGTGGTCAGAATTCTGAGAAAGGAAAGATGAAGAGTTGATTCTAATTAAGATTCTGATATTATTTGTATATGTAGGCCAGTGGCGCACCCAGAACGCTAGTATAGGCTGGGCCTGAGCAGGAGCGGGCGCGTGTGCATGTGTTCCCGACCCATGCACGCACACGAAAATTTGCGGATATTGGTTTTTTTTTTTGTTACTTTATTTCGGTTTTAGGGTTAGGGTTAGGGTTAGGCTAGGGTTATGTTATTTAATTCTTATTTTTGCCTTATTTTACAGATTTATTTGTATTTTTATTAATTATATATATATATATATATATTTTTTTTTTATTAAAAAAATATTATTTTTTTGCTAAATCGATTGGGTGGGCCAGCTTTCTATGTGGGTGGGCCACTGCCCACCCCAGCCCACCCATGGCTGCGCCCCCGATGTAAGGGAAACTGGGGCTAAAAGTCAGGGGCATTAGTCTTACAGCAATTATGCCATTATAGGCCATGTTTTCACAAACTTCTAATGTTTGATGAATGCTGAATTAAATCATTAGTTAGATGTGAATATATGAATATTTGTTAGTTAATAAATATGTATTATTTTAAAACCACCCTAAAAATCCACTCAGTCTTCTTTTAGAACCCTTTTCCTTAAAGAGGTGGTGCCATGGTTTTGCACTTTTTCTGTTTTTCATGTGTCTATGAGGTTGATAGAACTTCATTAAGGCCCCCGCTAGTGGTTTTATGGTGTTTCATGTCTTCTCTGACTATTTGGAGTTTTTTTCCTGGAGGCTGAAACCTTGAGAGTCAAACGTGCCAATCCAAAAACAGGGGCATAGTGACATCACAGAGCCCCCAAAAAACATACCCTCCCCCTCATTATCATAACACAACAGGTGTGGGCATGAGGAGGAGGAGGGACTAGGACAGGTGGGTGGTGCTAAGGTGGTGGAGGAGGTGCTAAGGTGAGAACCAGGCATACTTAATGAACTGGAGGCGTGTCCACATAAAAACATTTTTTTTAACAATTTCTGTACACTTTCTTTTTTTGAAAAAAATCCTTACATAATAATAATACCTTATGATCAAGTTTTAGGGTTGAAAAATATCATGGCACTCCATCTTTAAAAAATGTGGATCACTGGTTTCCTTCAAAATCCATCTTTCAGGAGGCTAAAAGGGGAGGTAAACTCACTTCTCCCATAGAAAGGTGATGGCATCAAATCAAATAATTTCTATAAATAAATTAAAAAACGTTTAAGTAGTGAAAAGAGCAGAACTACAAGCTCACAACACGGTGGCGAAGAGACGTGTTGTGGGCTTGTAGATCTGCTATTTTCACCAGTTTGGGTCCCAGGCAAACGTCAAATTTCTCTTTGGGGTCTTGAGCTAAAAGGTTTGGGAACCACTGGCTGTCCTGGGTTAGGGTTAGGCTCTTCAGGATGGGATGTCACTGTATATTTGACCTTGGTCTCGTGACATTTGTTGTTAGATCCTCAGCGTGGGCAGAGAAAGTCTGGTAGTCTCCGACGTCCTCCCCATCGACGTGCACTGCCCTCTGCCCCTGGCCCCTGACGCCCCCCCCCCCCTCAGTCGGGGCCGACTGCCTGGTGTCCTGCTTCTGCCTGGAGAGGGTCAGCCCCGACCTGGCTGCCTTCACCAGAGCCCATGGGACACATCCGGGGCCTCCTGCGACCCGGGGGACACCTGCTCCTCATCACTACTACCCCCCGAGCTTCTACCTCGGGGGGCCTGGGGGTGAAGATCCCTGTGGTGCTGGTGCCCCTGGAGTCCCTGGTGTGCCGCAGTTTGAAGGAGAGCGGCTACACACTGATAAGGATGGAGGTGAACACGTTGCCACAGGACATGAGAGTGGGGGTGGATGATGTGACCGGAGTGTTCTTTGTAAAAGCAAGGAAGGAGTAGAGAGAGGTGGAGCTAGGTGGGCCTTGGGTTAAAGGGAACTGTTGAAATAATCATTTGGGTGACGAAGAGATGAATACATTCTATAGATTGTTTGCTTGTTTTGTGATTTCTCACTTAATCCTTCATTTATATAAATGTCGATTCCTCTTCCTGGATAACACTTATGTATGAAACATAAAAAGTGTATCAAGTTTTAATTCACTTTATTTCATGATCCACCGTGGCTAAAAGTGTCTTTTTGCAGGATGAATGATTTGTAAATATAAATGTTCACTGTACTGAATGCCAAGTCAGTGAACATACTGACATCTGTTGTTCAAATGCAGTTACTACAAAATGTGGCAGCAATGTGTTGAAACATTGAAATCCACATCTCAATAAACTATAGCTTGAAACAGATTTTGATGACTTTAGTTAGGACTTCCATTCATTACTACTGACTGCACTGCAATTAAGCATTCTGATAGTTGACATTATATTCCAATGTAATTAAATTCATATCATTGCAATTACTCAGCTATTTTTAAATGATATATTTGAGTACACCATCAAGCTGCTTGTCCTTTAACGTATACCTGTCAATGTCAGATCAGACAATAAATATGTGTTTACATGTTGTGATGTGTCATGGTAATTGGTGATGTCATTAATCAGACTAGTTATCTGCAGCAGAGCACGTGACAGTTCACATTATCTGACAGTAAATATACAATCAATAACATACACACAAACACACCCATACACACATATTTACCATTAATTGGAAAGTTGGAATTAATTGGCATTAATTTTGTGCATAAGAAATATGGAATATGTGTGTGTGTGTGTGTGTGTGTGTGTGTGTGTGTGTGTGTGTGTGTGTGTGTGTGTGTGTGTGTGTGTGTGTGTGCACGCGCGGGCGTGCGTGTGCATGTTCGAGAGAGAGAGAGAGAGAGAGAGAAGAGAGAGAGAGAGAGAGAGAGAGAGAGAGAGAGAGAGAGAGAGAGCGAGAGAGAGTGAGTGAGTGAGAGAGAGAGAGTTATAAAAACTGAACTGTTGAGGAAGCTCGAAGCACAAGAATTTCACTGACTGCTTCCAATGTTTCTACCAATTGTACTGTATGTGTGACAATAAAAATAACATTTAAACTAGAAATAACTAGAAGTGTAGGCTACTTGAAAATAGAATTTCGTGTAGACCAACGTAGGCCTAGGCTACTACCTTTTATTTAAATATAAAGTAGATTAGCTCTGGTCCATAGCTTTAGAATGAGTTCCTTCTAACGCTATGGACCAGAGCTAGAAGTAAATTACACTTTCATCAGCCAACTTAAAACAACACAAAAGCAGATGACATGATTGCATGCATTGCACATAGTGATTGTACATCTATATAAGTATTATATTATTATTATAGTATTATATTATATATATATATTACATTCTGTCAGTGTCGGGCTTGAACAAAATGTGATGGGTAATAAGGCTTTTATTCCTGAGGTGGGGAAACATGTTTTCTGTGAAGTTCAAAGTGTTTTACTGATGCTGCAACATCAAAGGTCTCAATCTTAACAACGACCCGCCCCCTTCTGTCGCTGCTGTTTCCGCTTCCGAGTTACAGATATTTGTAGCCTACTCTTCAGCGCTCTGTCTAATGTATTACTAGCCTACTACAAGTAAACGTCAACTGTTTGTTCGCTACCCAGGCTGAAGTGAGCTAAAAAATAGGTGCCAACGCGTCGTCACCACGGGGGGGCGCGGCATAGTAGCGCAGACATGTTTGTTTTGGGAAATGTTAAGTCAACCTGGTTTATACCCCTCAAAGATGTCCGCTGCTACCAAAAGACACTTGTTGGCGCCCCTTCAGGATTTTTGGCACGCTCTATAGCCTACAAAAATACCAATTAAATTCACAAACAAAACTTGTGGAAAACAACAATCAATAAACTAACCACAAACAGATAAGCTCGTTCGGGTCCATAAACTGGGAGCGTTTATTTTTCGCGATTAATTAGCACTAATGTAAACAGCTGTTTATGTAATGAGTACACGCACAGTCGCACACTAAGCGCGATAATAACGAGGGGGTGATGCCTGCGACATGAATATTTTTCGTAACGAGGTCGAATTTTCTAGGCGAATAAATAAATAAACCTGTATGAATGAGACATTCACCAAAATAAAAGTTTGCACTTTCGCATCGTTTATTCGCGTCCCTGGTGTGTGATGATGAAATATGTTTATTTTTTTTACTGAACACAGAACAACACAGTCTACTTGTAGTAGGAACTGAATGCCGTCACATTTGTCGTTCGTTAAATAATGGTTATCGACAGAGAATGGCCTGCGCTATCTGCGCTGTAGAGACATTGCGATTATCGGTAAAAAAAAAAGTCAAACAACGTTAACTACACCATGGATCCTAACCTAACGCTACATAGCTAATCCTAATGTGCATTCGTGTTTGTTTCCGATTACCCGACATTTTCTTTGCTACAGAAGGAACGCCATTGGTTCTTCCAATCTATCTATCTAGCCTTAAACTGGAACTCGATTAAACACGTTTGTTTTGATATGTTTGGTAACTTTGGTTATGTGCAGGCTACTGCGCGCCATCAATAAATGTGAATGACTTGTCACGTTATTACACGTTCAACCGAATCTATCGAGGTGTTAACGTTACGACGCTGCGCACGGCTTTAATTGTCAAACCTGAGCTGGCCGCCATTTTACTGCGGTGCTTTCACTATGCAGTATGCACTCCATGCAGGGAAATGGACGGACTCCTATCCCCCCACCACCACACACCCCATTGAGCCTTACTTAAATATTAACAATAGTCCTAACATTAGAGGCTGTTCACAGGCTGCAGGACTACACGTTTTATTTATCAGACGGAACACGAACAGGCTACAACCGTCTGACTGTTGTAGTCATTTTGGTTGGGGTTAATAATAATATGCCTGGTCTACAAACATCGTAGATTGTGTAGATCTGCTATTTTCGGCGAGCAACACCATAGTACGACGAAGTATAAATGAAGCATTCTTTGGCCCTCGGCTGCCTGGCCTGTTTTGCCGCTAGCCCGCTACACGTAATACGTTGTTGAGTTAAAAAACAGCCCCCCAAAAAAACGATTTTGTTTACAGTAACTGTATGTCAATCGTATTTTTGTTGCGCTCGGATGTTCGCTATGAGAACATAATATTAACGACGAGGACCGTCGGGGCCTGGTAGTGTCATGTTACAACAAGGCGTTGAAAGAGAAGACCCGCCCACCGTCAGCACGCCGTAGCACGCGACAGACACCATTGGCTGAAGTCTCGCGGGTCTTCGGCGCTGGCCCCTCCCACGCAGAGCCTTATATGGTTGGTTCCACCATGCTCATTGCTCAATGCTCATTTAAATGCCCTGAGAGAGAAAGGAGAATGGACGGGGTAAGACGAGTGGCTCCGTTTTCCGAGCGATCTTTTAAATGATTTTGATAATGCATTGTGTAATAGACCAATACGGATAGCTAGCTAGTTGTTATGACTAACACATACATAATGCGTTTCTTGTGGGGGTACTTGATATCTATGTTGTAGCCTTCTGCCAGAACAGTGTGATAACAATGTAGCTAACAACATTGTGTTTGTATTTGCCTCTACGGTAGAGGGCGCGGGTGAGCGATCCTTTCTATCATTGCTTTGGGTTTAGCGAAACGTAGCGTGCGTTTACTAACATTGTTTGTTCTCATTGGTAACATTAGTTCACATATCCATGAAGTGATTGTTGTGAACATCTGTAAACGATGCTACAGCAAACGTATTGCTTTAATGTTATGAGCGTATTTACATTTCCCCTGTAGTTGCACGGAAGCCAGGGATCAGGTCTGTGAGCTTTTCAACTGGCTACAGGCTAAACAAACAAAACTGCTCTGCAGCCCACAACTAACGACTGATCTATGATCTGTTTATGTACAATCCAGAACGTATTTAAATTAATATCACGTTAACTGTATGATATCATCATGATTTGAGTGCACAGGGATCTCATTTTAAATAAGCCAATTGCTTTTATGAGCGATCCAGTTTAGAGGACCGTGTATTGTGAATTGTACTTCCATAGTAACTTATAACTACACACACATACATATGCATAGTATACTAGTTCTTTCCTTGGAAGATAATTGTTGGGCCGGTGAGGTAAGAAACCCTAGGAGGGCTTATAAGAGAACCTCACCGCTTACATTATATACAATTTGAATATATTAATATTATACACATTACTGTGTTTGTGTATACAAGTATATACTCTGTGTGTGTGTGTGTGTGTGTGTGTGTGTGTGTGTGTGTGTGTGTGTGTGTGTGTGTCTGTGTGTGTGTGTGTGTGTGTGTCTGTGTCTGTGTCTGTGTCTGTGTGTGTGTGTGTGTGTGTGTGTGTGTGTGCGTAAAGCTCTAGTTTAAGTTATCAATAAAGCGCCCCAGAGATCAATTCATTTAGCCAGTTTGTATATCTTATCTAGAACGGATACAGAAATAAATGGTCTGTGTTTGCGCATGACATGTATGTGTGAGGAAATTCATGGATACTGGAGTACTAGGCGAACTCTAGACTGGATGGCACTGGTTAAAGTGGAATGGGAACCAGGCTTTACACTATGCAAAGCCTGGTGACGAGAGGTTACACACACACACACACACACACGCACGCACGCGCGCGCATGGCTTGCATTCACAGTGACAGAATGAGACTCTCTGACAGTGACTGGTTGAGAGACAGGTACATCTGTCTGTCTGTGTGTCCTTTGATGGGAAAAGAGAGGCACTTGCTGTAATGTTATAACAATATAAACAGTAATAACACATTTATGTCAAGTGTAATGCCCTGAATGCAATGGCTGTGAACATAACTGCTGTAACTGTTTTGATTATTATTGTTTGCCATGATCTAATTGTACCACAGTGAAGACAAAACAACAATGAAAGTTCTATTCTTACCCGTCTACAGGTGAAAACAGAGGATGATGTGAAGAGAGAAAACGGCAAGGCATGTGTGATCATATCTGACGATGAGGACGAGGAGGATGGGGTGGTGGTGGTGGAGATGGAGACAGGAGAGGAGAGTAGGACAGCAGAGCGAGAGGATACGGAGAGGATGCACACGGAGGAGAGAACAGAGAATGAAGCAATGCAACTGGACGAGGAGCAGGGGGGAAGTGCCGTACAATACAGCAACAGTTTGAGTCGCTTCATGTTGAAGTACTTTTCTAACTGTTCAGGCGCCTCTAGGGCTGGCGCGGTGCTGGTTCCATCGTTCACCCGCATCATGGGCCCCCAGTACCCTGCAGACATTACCTTGGTCTGCTCAAAGTCACCTTACAGCCTCTACATGTACAGAAAGGCAGACCTAGGGGATGGGCAGACTACGACAGTCATTCTGATTGGCTACTTTGACGAAAGGTCAGGGGTCAAGGTGTTGAGGCTGCTGGACTCCCTTGATGAAGATGCGAACACGAGTACCAACGCACATGCGAAGGCCAAGGGGGCGCACCTACTGATCCGAACTTTGAACAAGTTCCATCTTTGTCTGTCCAACATGGCTGTTTTCTACTCTAACCACCCAGACCCAGAGGACTCTCGTGATATCGTGACCAAGCTGCGGTCCTTCAGCCCTAAGCTGCTGTGGCTCTGTGGTCTGCCCGAGCTTGCAGCGAGAGCCTGCCACTCGGGAGTCACAGCGTCCTTCAGGCACATTGCCGAGCTGATGGGCGACATCCATCGTCACTTCTCCTTGTGCAATCCCACCAACGACAACTTGAAAGAGATGTTAGCCAAATTAGCCAACACGGAGCCCCACAACCCCTCCCTCCCCATCTCCTCTCAGTGTCTTTACTTCCACAGGGCTGCAAAGACAATGTCCATCCATTGGAAGGAACTGGCAGAATACTTCCAGTGTCTTGATAAATCAATGGACTCCCTGCAGATTGCCGCACGAATGGGCAACCCCATTTACAGGATAGGGTTTGTTTTTCTCTCCCGGAACCTGGAGCCACTGTCTGATTTCCAGAGTCAGAGGACTTCGGACGCGGCCTGGGAGCTCCAGCGGGCCTCCACGCTGGTGCGCATCTATGCCAGGCACCTTCTACAGGCCCCAGGGGTTGAGAACTTCATCCGCAGGCGTGACGCCTCAATCCTCTCCTCCAAAAATATGCTGCGCCCCTTGACCACGGACAACTTCCTGCACAACTTTGCTCCAGACTTGACAGAGAAGCTGGGAAAGGAGGCAGAGATGAATTTCATGAAAGGATCAATGACATTCTACCAGACTGTGTTGAAGACCTTAGCAGAGAGCATGCCGGAGCAACTGGGAGATGTGGCGCTGAAGAGCATTGCTACTCTAATCAAACCCAACATGGACAAGGATGTAAGGCAACACTTTTGTTCTTATAGAACCTCTTTTCTGGTCTGTTTTGTGTGTTTTGATCTATATCTTGTCTTAGCCTGTCTTTCCAGTTATATAGAGACAGTTACAGTATACTGTATATATGGAATGGAAGTGAAACTCACTCTGATCTGTTTCTGAAGTGATCAGATATAGCTGGCCTATTGCTTACAAAACGGTAGCATATTGTAGAAGTTGTGTCATAAATATTCAGCAATGGATGCTAGTATAGGATTAAGCAGATTTTTCCATCAGAACGTGCTGGGGGTGTGCCGATACACTAATTTCACGATACGATACACGATATTGGGCTCACGATATCGATACGATATTTGGCACTTCTTTATTATAAAAATATATGGGGGGGGGAAGCAAATGCAAACAAATACTTCTGTTTTTGCATTATTATTATTGCAAAAAAAATATATATATAAAAAAAATGTATTCAAAAAAGTCAAAACGATACATATCGTCACAAAAACGTATCGCAATATATCGCGGGACGATAAATACCGGCACACCCCTAGAATGAGCACATGCTTTGAGCCGCCTTCCTAATGTGACATCTCCCTGTTTCCTACTTGTTTCATCTGTGATATGTCCCCCTGCAGTTTTACAAGATTTCCTCCATCATGTCAGACATCTGCGTTAAGCTGGATATATGCAGCTCCGACCAGTCAATGAAACTAGCTAAGGAGTACTGTACTATTTCACCCAGCACAGGAGGGCTGGATGCATGGGCAAAGGTAATGTGACGATTATCACATGGCAATATTGCACGCACGCGCACACGCACGTCGCACGCCTTGTTATGAAGGCACATTGTTATTGAGAATTGCATGCTGTCTGGTATACCATGCATGATACATATTCTCTTTATTCTGTGTGTAGGTTTTGAGGAAAATGAATCAGGACTCTCCTCTGCGTAAGCTCTTCCTCATTCTTCTGGCCCTGCCTAGCTCTCTACGCTGGAACCAGCTGCTCACTGAGGTCTGTTACAGAAACAAACTTGGATGAAAATGTTTTTTATCTGTGACTTTAAATTGTTTTTATCTTGAACCAGTGACAATGCCGTCAACACAACTCTGCGCTCATATGCACTCTGTGTGTGTGTCTCTGTCTCTCTCCCTCTCCATCCTTTCTCACCTCCAGGCTTTCTCCTGTAGCTCAGCGAGGGAGTCAGAGGGAGCTCGCCCCCTCGGTAGGGAGATCAAGCCTGACCCCATTGGATCAGAACGCAGAGAGGACATAAAGAAAGATGATGATGATGATGGCGGTGCGACAGATGACAGCGAGAATTGGGGAAACGGTGGTTCGACAGATGACAGTGAGACTAAGGGGCCCCGGAGGCGACCCTCAGGGCCATTCCTGACCAGACGGAAAAAAAAGACACTGGACCTACATATAGTATACCATTCACCGGACTCCTCTGGTACCTGGCCTATACCCTATTACTTTCCTGTCTCCTATTTCCTATTCCCTATAGACTATTCCAGTGGTTCTCAACGTAGGGTCCAGGGATCCTCAGGGTTACTTGAAGGGTTTGCAGATATACCCTTAAAGGTCTGTAACTCTGACTGAGAGTATACCAAATGGTTTGGTTCTATTTGTACACTCTCAGAGTTACGAGGGTCCTTAAAATGTAAAAATTTGAGAACCACTGGCATATACCCTTTTAATTGCTGTCTCCTATTTCCTATTGTTGCCTATTCCTTTCTGTTTCCTATATCCCACTACCTATTCATTTCTGTTCCCTATTTTATATGCCTTTATGTCTCATGTTCTCGATACTCTTTATTCCTTTTTGTCTCCTATATCCTACTCTCTATTCCTTTCTTTTTCATATTTCATATTCTTTCTATATATTCACAATATTCTATTCTTCAACTTTATTATTTCTTAGTCTTATATGTCTAATGTATTCAATATGAGCAGCACACCCAAAATCAGATGCCCGGTAGAAGGGATGGGTAATATATTAATCATGATATGAGACTAGATACAACAGTTTTTGAAAATTGAGCTTGTAGATCGGCTATTTTCTCTATTTTCAAAAAATGTAGAAAAGAAATGTGATATTATCGTCGATATCAAGGTATTTGGTCAAAAATATTTTATTTTCATTGTATCGCTAAGAGCCTCTTCAGAGCAGTACCGGAGATCATAGGAAAACTTAAGAATGATTTATAACATGAACATGGTGAGGACGACGATGATGATGATAATGATGATTGACCACAGTATGTTTTCTGGCAGATGTGGAAATCACAGGGGAGACTCCTTCTAAAATAAAAGCAGTCAAAAGTAAGAAAACTCTTAACTTGAATCTTTCTCTCTTGCTGTATCTCTTTCTCACCGACTCTCTTTCTTCTCTCTCTCTCTCTCTCTCTCTCTCTCTCTCACTCTCACTCTCACTCTCTCTCACTCTCACTCTCACTCTCACTCTCACTCTCTTCAACATATTAGGTACAAATCCATACTGTTTCCCTGTACTTGGCCTCCAGAATTAGTGTTACAAAAAGTTACAAAAACGCCTCATGTCAGGAGGAAGACTTCATTGTTGAAACGTTGGTTTCTTTTAATTGCATCATGGCTAAGAGCTGTGCGGCCTCTTCCTTTTTCAATGAGGCGTTTTTGTAACATGAACATGGTGAGGACGATTATGATGATGATAATGATGATTATGATTGACCACAGCATATGCTTCTGTGGTCCACAGATTAAAAGCAGCCAAAAGTAAGAAAACTCTAACTTGAATCAAAACACAGTGAAAATATTTGGGCACTAAACCTACCAAGCATATACAGTATATACCATTCTGACTGGAGACATGTCACAATAACTCTTTATACCTTGCTAAACAGACAAAACAGTCATGTAGAATTTGTTCACAGCTAAAAACATATATACGCGCACACCATACTCTACAATTAATGGAATTAAAGTGGAGGAGTCAAACTCCAGTCTCCACAGTGGTGTGCATTAACTTCTCACCTGCGCCGCCTGAGCACCTACTGTATATGCACTCTTTTTAAAATAGTTTTATTTCGATTTTATTAACGCTTTTCTATTATAACGCTTTTTTTCTCTTCTCTTTTAGGTTCAGCTGGTGTGACTACTATTGTGGTTGATAGTGATGGTGATGCTGATGATGATGAAGATCATCATCCAGCTCCAACACAGGTAAATCTACATCTGCTCTGATAGCAATTACATATTAATTACCTGAAGTCTTTATCGGTCTCTCTTTCTCTCTGGCTGTATCTCTTTCTCACCGTCTCTCTCTCTCTCTCTCTCTCTCTCTCTCTCTCTCTCTCTCTCCCTCTCCCTCTCCCTCTCCCTCTCCCTCTCTCTCTCTCGTACAACTTATCTCATGACTCATGTAAGGATGATGAGCGGCGGTATACTGTTTGCCTGTACTTGGCCTCCAGAATTAGTGTGAGGGGCCTATTTCTTACAAAAATGCCTCATATCATGAATGCAACATCCAATCAACCCCAAATTGGAATTGTATGTTGAAGGGGCCTCTATAGAGCGCACATCCAAAAGCACATAATGTCCAAAAATGTGACTGTTGCACTGTATGTTGTAAAAATACTATTTCTTGACAGCTGCAACCTGTGACCTAAACAGCACTGGCTAGGCAACTCAGCTCAGAGATATACACTCTGCAGAGAGCCCCTCTCTAGTGTGTGTATTTGTCCACTTTTATCTTTGTGTGTGGTGTGCACAATGTCCACCCATTGGTGTGTTCATATGAATACCTGTGTGTGTGTGTGTGTGTGTGTGTGAGAGTGTGTGTGTGTGTGTGTGCGCGCGTGCGTGCGTGTGTGCGTGTGTGTGTGTGTGTGTGCATGTGCGTGTGTGTGTCTGTACCCTAGTCCTCCACAGGTTTGAGCGTCTCTCTCACGTCTACGTCAACCCCAGAGGGAAAGCCGAAGCAGCCCTCTTGTTATAAGGTACACAAGTTTGACACATTCAAACTGTTGTTTATCTTGTTTCACATTGACAGATGTATGAGTAAAATGTAATTTATGGACAGACAAGAATGAGACACACTGACAACCAAGATTGACCTCAAATCTTTGCTTCTGGGGGGTCCCTGGAACAAAACATTTTGGGTGGTCCTTGACATGAAAGCGTTTGAGAACCACTGATATAGCAACATACGTTTTTTCAAAAAACGGTTAGGATTTAAAAGACATTTCTAGAATTCAAAGATTTGCTCAAATGTTCACAATATTTCAGAAATAGCAGATCTACAAGCTCATAGTACGGCACTACCACCTTTTTCTCCCCAATTTAGTAGTTGCCAATTCCAATTGTCAATGCCAATTAATTCCTCCCCGCAGTCATTTCTGTGTGTTATCACTGCAGTTGTACCCTACTGGCTCACCTGCCAGTGAGGAGCCCCACCGTATAGTCACTTCACCAAATGGTGGACCGACGCACAATGGTGTGCTTTGAGACCAGATGTGCCTTGGGATTTTGTGACTACCACATTATAATTGCAATATTTACAACTACAAACGTTTTTAATAATGTTTTTTATTTACTATACCACTACAGTATGCACACTTATTTACAAAGGCATATTCTACCTTACTCTTACCTTTAAAAAAATCTAAAGTTTTACATTTTATTATATATTCTTTTCCACATTCATTCATCTGTTTTTACGTCCGGAGACCCCTGTCCTGGACAGGCTTCAGACGCGCCTCCTCAGGAGACTTGGCTCAGATCGTAACCCATTTGATTTGGCGTTAGGAATCCGTTGCGACCGCATGCCCTTGCTGACGTCCACAAACATGTCAAAATTGTTCTTAACGAACAACATAGTATATTTTAATGAGGATCAAATATGAACATGATAATAACTTGATATTGCTATAGGTGTGGGTCGCATTAAAATGTCCTGGAAAATAATCTCTCATAAAGTGTGGGAACCCTGATAATTGTCTGTTCTACGTCAGGATGGTTTTCATTTCGAGGAAGGGGACCTGGTGTGGGGCTTCAAAGACAGCCTCACTCTTTGGCCTGGACTCATCAGGGCCTGGGTGCCCCCACCTCCTGTACCAGGACAAAGGATGGTGCAGTGGTACGGAAGCAGAATGTACACAAAGGTGAGAGATGGAGGGATGTATTCCCACTAACTCAGTTGTTCCAGACCTTCTTTCCTTGGAGCCCCCGTTTCTTACAAGCTGAGACCACCATGCACGCACATACTGTTTTTCAGACATGCCAACCACTTAGGCCCTATATACGACAAATAGCAAAAATAGCAGATTTTTACAAGCCTTGAGCTTGTAGATCTGCTGTTTTGGCTAATATAAAAATTCTTTGAACATTTGACAATTTGGACTTTGGATATCACATTAAGTGGATGAAAGCATGTAAGGATTTTGTGCAACATGTTTAAAAACAACATGTTTCAAAAGATTTAAACAAAAAAATCTTTTCATCAATTAAAAGCAACTATTAAAAACTACTTTTCATAAATGAAAAACAATTCTAAAGTTTTTCTAAAGTATTTAATAAATAAATACAAAATAATAATAATAGTAATTTCGATAAATAATAAAAGAAAATGTTTAAGAAGTAGTGAAAATAGTAGATCTACAAGCTCATAACGCGGCGCAAAGCGATGTGTTGTGAGCTTGTAGATCTGCTATTTTGGGTCCCGGGGCAAACATCTAATTTCTCTTTTGGGTCTTGAGCTAAAAAAATTGGGAACCACTGCTCAAATGGGATCTGTGTCAGGAGACCTTGTGAACACCATGCATTTAGTCGTGACAGAAATTAAGACTAATTAGAGCCAATTGGAATGCATCAAAAGCAGTTTGCAGGCTTGCAGGCCAACAGTCCCATTTACATCACTGTGTTGTAACTCGTTTCAGCAACTCAGTGCTGCCTCTCTGAAGCCCTTCACCGCCTTCAACGAGTGCTTCAATGTCAGCTACTTTGAAAACCAGCCCGCGTACAAAGAAGCTGTCTACCAGTCACTGCAGGTGTGTATTATAGTCATTGCATGTAGTGATGGGTCGGTCATGATCGATTTGGAACGAACCCGTTCACTTCTTGAAACTGTTATGTGAACGATTTCGTTCATGCCCCCCCTGTAGAGTTTTTCACTATACAATAGACGTGCATGCGTATTGCTATTTTAATTGAAATAAAGGTATCCTACTGTTGTTCCTGGACAAAAGACAGATAGTGTTAGCACCACATTTAAGTATCAAAATAAATATATATGCATGGTCCTAGAGTACAAAGGACAGATAGGGACTGGTCAATTAACACATTTTAGTTGGAATAGAAGATGCAAATAAATAGTATGCTACAGCTACTATTCATGAACTACATTAAGTTAAAGACATGGTTGGAAATCGATAGTAATGTGAGTGTACTGACTTATGCTGCTTTGTATAAAATATGGCATTTGTGGAAATAATTATTGACTAATGAAAATAACTTTACATTATATATTGTAGTTATTTATTACTTCTACACATTATTATATAACAAGAGGATGGTGCAATTAGATCGTGAATGACAGTGCTGTGTTTCTGTGCAGACTGTGCATTCATGTCAGTTGGATCAGATGCACACAGTTGCATGCATATAGTAGCCCATGCACTCCGCCAGGACCGAAAGCGCTACTGAACGAGAACATGAACGAATCATTTGAATGGATCATTGCTGTGAACGTGAACGAACAAACGTGTGTGTGTGTGCCTGGATGTGCATGCGTGATCTTATGTGTCTGATAGAGATTTAGCATATGATCACATATAAAACTAGAAAATGTGCTCCTCGGAGCACAGGTCTCCGCCAGTACTGTTCCTGATTAATCCTGTCTTACCTATTTATATTACATATTGTCACGTGTCACTTGACCAATGTTAGCTTGGCTGAGACGGACACACACACGGAGGGTAAAACTCTCCTGGCGGAGACAAAAAATCACACCCCGTTCATATTTAGAAAGAACAGTGGTCATCACAGTGATGGAAGCTCACTTCAAAAAATATAAATGATTTTTTGAAGTGCGTGGTGATATATATAGGTTTTTATTTCATCATGCGTCTCGCTAGCCAATCAAAGCATTGGTGACAACATATTGTCACGTGTCACGTGAAGCTTGACCAATGTTAGCTTGGCTGAGACGGACACACACACGGACGGACAGAGACGAAAACATACTCTCCACCATACTGGCGGAGACAATAAGATGTCTGCATCTAATATGTATGTGTGTGCGTGTGTGTGTGCGTGTGTGTGTGTGTGTGTGTGTGTGTGTGTGTTGTCAGTTCAAAGCTTTTCGCTGTAAGAAGCCAAATGCAGCTACTTCAGCTAAGGATCAGCTGAAGCTCTTGTTGGACTGGGCCCTCAACGACTTCCACGACGAAAAGGCAGAACCCACAGATGATGCTACAGATGCACCTACAACAAACAATCAGAAATTATCAGAGGATTGCAGAAATACTGATTCAGGTAGATTTGATTTTTATTAACCTATGATTATTCTATACCCTAATCCTTTATAGTATATTGTTACAGTAAGCTTAGCTTATAAATACATTAACCAAACAAAAAACATATTTTGGGGGGTGTAGAACTTTAAGCATAATTAATATTTGGGGGAAAAAAGAAAAAAAAGAAAATAGAACAGATGGGCATAAGTATTCATCCCTCAATGCACACATCTGTATTTGTTCTTTCACCCCCCCAGGTGTCGCCAAAGAAAACATGTGGCCAAATCCAAAGAAAAGTCTTTTCGATGAGCCCTCCTCCTCCTCCTCACCCTCCAACCCCACGTCTCACACCAGCACCCACTGGGAGAACAAGGACAAGGAACAGATCAGCAGCAGACTAAAGGACATGTCCATCTGCCTGAACAAAGTCAAACTGTCAGACACATTATCCCGTGGGCCGGAGAGCAAGGAGACGGGAAGATCGAAAAGCGTAACGGGAGGAACGGGGGGCGGAGGAGACAGCAGCGGGGGAGAAGATGGAGAAAGTGGAGATACAGAGTCGGAGGAAGACAGGAAGACAGTTGCACGTTGGGGGAAAAAGCAGTTTAGAAGAGAATGGGAGAGGACCAGAGAAGGAGGCAAAGAGAAGAGGGGGGGGTGGAGACCCCCCTCCAGGGGGGGATGGCAAAAAAGGGCGAAGCAGATCCCTCTTTCTCCTGAGGATGAGGAGGATCAGTCTCCAGACTGGAGACCGGGGGGGGTATGGAAACACCAGAGGAAGCAGGGCGCTCCTAGCTCTTCGTACAGCAATGATCGGGATGTAAGCTGGCGGCCTCCGGAGAAGAAAGCCTACAGCTACCAAGTGTACAGGACAGCCAACACGTCCAGTGGCGACTATGCACAGCCTGACCAGCTACTCAGAGGTGTGTGTTCATGTTCACTCCAAGCTGTGTCAGGTATCCTTGGGCTGTCACCAAGTCAGAATGATAATAATGAAAGTCATAAATCAAGCTGCTTATTATCATTATTATTAAACTATATATAGCACTTTTCAAAACAGAGTTACAAAATGCTTTACAGTTAAACCAAACAGATAAAATAATACCATGTAAAGTATAAAACACAATAAATATGAGACATAATAAATTGCAATAAATACCAGATAGATACAAGCAAAGCATCAATCATTTAAAAGCTAGGCTGTAAAAATGGGCATTGAGAAGTGATCAAACTGGTTATCTAGCCTAATATCCTCAGGCAGTGATGCGTTGATCAGCGTGTTCAGGTTCCGGTATCTATGGGTGAAATAGGCTTTCTCCCTCCCCCTCTCCTTCACTCCCCCTCCTCTCTCTCTCTCTCTCTCTCTCTCTCTCTCTCTCTCTCTCTCTCTCTCTCTCTCTCTCTCTCTCTCTCTCTCTCTCTCTCTCTCTCTCTCTCTCTCTCTCTCTCTCTCTCTCTCTCTCTCTCTCTCTCTCTCTCTCTCTCTCTCTCTCTCTCTCTCTCTCTCTCTCTCACTGATCAAGCTTTGGTATCACATCTCACACAACAGAAACAGGAGCCTAACAACGACGATTTGCGCTGGATTCAACCGTTGCCTAACGCAATGCTAATTTGTGTACTGTGACATCAGGCATGTCCATATATGAGCATAACCGTTGCCTAACAAGGCGGTTTTGCGCTGAAATCAGGCATGTCCAGTCCATATATGGGCCTATTTATTGATTTGTGCCGACGTCGAGTATGTCCAGTCCATATATGGGCATATGTTTGACCCCCACCCGCCCATGCTCCTCAACTTTATAATGTTGTAGATAAATAAAGTTAATTCAACTATGTTCTTTCTTCTTCCAGCAAAGACTTTTCGCAAAGTCATGGAGATGAACCTGGACATCGAAGGTGAGAGCACAAAAATATAGATTTTATGGACTTCTGTTGTAATAAGAGTTGTCAGGGGTAGAAACCTTGTATGTTCTACCAAAGTTTATTTCAGGAACTGGAAAAAAGAATGTGACTGTGTTCCAATGGATCCTGTTGTAGTTGTAGTTAGATGAAATATGGAGATACAAAGTTTCTACACAACAGTGATGATATCATGTGGTATACTGTTTAGTAGCGTTACATGATAAAATCATTGACTCATTCATTCATTCACCCTTCCAACAGGCTACTGTCTGTGTTGTGGAACTACAGACGTTGATATACCCCATCCTCTGTTTGAGGGCAGCCTCTGTCGTGTGTGCAAAGTAAGGAAATCTCCCCTGATAAAAGTCAGCCAAAAATGTTATGGGAAAACTCACAAATATGTACTATGCAGTCACAATTTATTGATGGCACTTACAGTATTTTAAATGGGCTTCCATCAGAGCATAAAGCTATATAGCTCATTCAAAATGTTATATACTGTATATGTTATGGTATATATGGCGCCTCTGGAGTGGAGACAAAATGAAATGACTGAAAAGGGCGAGAAGAATGTCTGCTATGTATACATTTAAATGTATTATGAATACTTGGGGGAACTGAGTCAAAGCAGTCTTTTCTTTTTTTTGTTGTACAAATGTCTTTCCCATGCCAATCCTCTAAAAGTGAGTCCTGTTCATTCACTGTGTGTCCAGGATAACTTCTCAGAGACCTTGCATTGTTATGATGTTGATGGTTACCAGTCATACTGCACCATCTGCTGCTATGGAAAGGAGGTCATACTCTGTGGCCACGATAGCTGTTACAGGTCTGTCTGTCTGTCTGTCTGTCTGTCTGTCTGTCTGTCTGTCTGTCTGTCTGTCTGTCTCTCTCTCTCTTTGAGCCTGCCAGTCTGTCTCTAGTCTGTCCTTCTGTTTGTCTGCTTCTTTCTTTCACCCTGCCTGTCTCCTCCCTTCTCCTCTCCTCCGATTGAATGACTAAAATTGAATGAACCTCCTCTCTCCAGGTCCTACTGTGATGACTGTCTGAACATCCTGGTGGGTCCGGGTGCGTTTGTTTCGTTGAAGGACGTTGACCCATGGTACTGCTACCTGTGTGAGGAACATAGAGCCCACGGTGCCTTGGTCCCCAGGGAGGACTGGAGTGTACGAATTCAGAGGCTTTTTGCCAACAACAGCGCCACAGAGTTTGTACGTCACTAATTGCTTGTAATGCATATCATTTAAGGGCACTGCATGTGTTATGTGCCATACCGGTTAACCCCATGCGTATCAGAGGGGGCATGTGATGTCTACACCCTCCTTAACCACATGAACTGTGGCATCTACCACAGTAGTCAACAATATAGTCTCCCCTGGTCTGTCTACCTTTACTTACTTCCTCCAGTGTATTATTATTGAAATAATTACTGTACGGTATATTCTGAAATGCTTTACCTGAACCTGAAGAGGAGGTTATGTTAGGGCTGAAACACTAAACATGTTGTTATTGTATGACCTTTGTCCACTATAGGAGCCTCATCGTATCTACCCATCCATCCCTGCCAACCTCCGCAGACCCATCAGAGTTCTGTCTCTGTTTGACGGCATAGCAACAGGTACCGATACAATCCAAGACTAAATCCGTTAAAGGAAGGAACAGCGTCTTTCTGGATTGAAGTCTAGTGTATGTTGTCAGTTTACAGAGTATGAAGCATACACATGTAATTATCTGTGTGTGTGTGTGTGTGTGTGTGTGTGTGTGTGTGTGTGTGTGTGTGTGTGTGTGTGTGTGTGTGTGGTGGTTGAGTTTGAATCCGACCCCATCATGTCTTGCATGTCTCCCATCTGCCCTTGGTTTCCTGTCTCTCCACTCTCTCACTCTCATATCTAAATTAGACATAACATGCCAACAAATAATCTAAAAAACAGCAACAACTATGTGTGCATGTGTGGGTTTGTATCCTCTGTTTGTGGGAGTGGTTTGACATATAGTTGTTGTTGAAAACCATGTCCAAAACTATTACTTTTCAGGAAATGGAAAGAATAACTAAAAGAACATCAAAAGTTGAAATATAGAGATATGGTTTCTGCCTGACAGCAACGATATGTGTGCTGTGTGTCTAACTCGTATGCTGTGTATATGTGCGTGCATCCAGGGTTCATAGTGCTAAAGGAGCTTGGAATCAAGGTGGAGAAGTACGTCGCCTCAGAGATCTGCGAGGATTGCATCACGGTGGTAAACTGCAACCATAAGAAGAAGATCAGACAGGTGGACGATGTCAGATACATCACCAAGGAAAATGTACGTGAACTAACAACTACAGGTTGACCAGCTCAGTGTGGTTAGATTGTCCGTGCTGAGAGTGGGAGGACGGGGGTTAAATCCCTGGCTGTGTCAAATCAAAGACTATAAAAATAGTACCCAGTCCGTGAGTCTGCATCAAGGGTTAGATTGGGGGTAAGTCCCTGTGACATACTAGTGTCATGTCCACGGCAGGCAGGGAGCAGGCAGCTTGGTGTACAAGTACACTGAGCTGCCTCACGCTACAGAAATAGGCTCCTGACCAATGGGCCACATGGCTCGGTAACCGTTGGCTCCCAAGGCTACTTACTTAATTCACTTTCTTTAGTACTTTAGTACAATTAACTTATTTTGCATTAAAGATTAACAGAAATATTACAGGTGACGTCACCAAATACACATATGAAACCCCACTCAGGGAACCACATAAAACAACTGAGGAAATAAAATAACACTAGATAACTAAAAAATAAAATAAAAAACAACAGTAGAAATCCGACAATCACTACAATGACAAAGATAACAAAATAATAAGAAATAATATAATTTACATACAGTATCTACAAACATCTATAATCTATAAACAGACACATTCATTCCTATATACACGAACAAAATACATCCACACGACTTCACACCTAAGTGGACAGCTACTGTATACGTGCAAAGAAATACAAACAAGTGCAAGGGCTATGTTCTAAGCAAAAAAGAAAATGGAAGACATGTCATGGCGAGGCTAGGTTCATTAAGTCTTACTTAATGACTGGTTAGGGTCATGTATTAATTGCCTGCCATGCATTAACGTTGGCCAGTACAGCACTGTTCTACCCGGCTAAACCACACTAGTTAGCCGTGTGGGCTATACAATTTCCAATAACATCCTAGGATTATGAAATTCCTATAAGAATCCTATAGAATTCTTAGGATCCTATAGGATTCTGATAGGAACGCAACCGTACCTTTGACCCTCGGTGGTGACTGAAGGCGACTGCTGTCTACAAGGCTACAAACTCTAGCATGGGTGCACAATCTATTAAAGGTGACAGACAGCTCTAGTCCTCGTACTCATACTGTTACTGTCTCTGCACGCTGCCTCTCATTGTTGTGATGTGTGAACTTAGATGTTTGTCTTTGGTTTGCTGACAGTTTGTTCCAACTTCCACCTGGACATTTTACTGTGTTAGCTGAATGGCAGATCAAGCTAACCCATCTTCTCCTATCTCCTATCCAGGTGAAAGAATGGGGTCCATTTGATTTGCTGATAGGTGGCAGCCCATGTAATGACCTCTCCATCGTCAACCCAATAAGAAAGGGCCTCTATGGTATGAACATGTACAGTACATGATCTGTCTTTGTGTATGTTATTGCAATACTTCATCTAAAGTAGGTCTATACGGTACACAATAGTTCTAATATACAGTATGTCATGTTTTACATACACATCGTTTGGCTCATGTTGTTCTGCAGAGGGCTCACCCTCCCCAATGGAGTGTTACAGGGAGGATGGTCTCACATAGCCAGATGATCAGAGATCTCTGCTGAATGATACAATCTAAATTCAATATACGTATGTGCTTGAACAGCGAGAGAATGGTAATGGCCGCTAACAATCCTGCGCCCAATGCTTTGAAAACAAGATCATATCACTGTCCCAATATGAATGACCGCCCTAAAGTCTTTGCATTGGTTTTGCAAGGCAGTTATTGTCTTAAATTTCTGAATTGTTTCCACACAGTTTTAGCCCATACATTAAATTTAGATGTCACCAGATGAACGTATCTGTAGTGGAGATCTCTGATCGTCTGGCTACGCAAGACTACTTTTAAAGGAGAGAGCCAGACCAAAATACATGTCGATTGTATCTGCCTATAATCAGTCACCAAGGCACTCGCTTGCAGATTTGCTATTTTTGAAAACTCTTGAAAATGTGTGCAAATCTTTGAATATATGTTTTTTAAAGCGAACATTTGTAACTCAAATCTTTGCTTCTGGGGGTCCCTGAAACAAAACATTTTGAGATGGGGGTCCAAGGCCAAATACATATCTAAAAATGTTTTCTAAATCCTAACAGTATGTTGCTATATCAGTGGTGCTCCAACTTTTCCATGTCAAAGACCCCCAAAATGATATGTATATATATGTATGTATATCTCAAAATATGTTGTTCCAGGGACCCCCAGAAGCACAGAGCGGCAATGAGCTATTTTTTAAATCTAAAAATTACGCACAGATGCTTTCCCGGTCTTAATGGGTTAAGTCCAATTTATACATCATCTCACAATGGTGTCGTACGCCGCAAATAGCCGATCTACAAGTAAAGCTCACAACGCATTGTGAGCTTGTAGGTCTGCTGTTTCTGCTTATTCTGTATAAATCAAAAAAAGCTATTGTAAAGACGCATTACAAATCTGGCAATGAACCCCATTGTAAACTCACTTCTGGGTTTACAACTGCAAACTATAGTTTGTAGTCATACAAAGTGTGTTGATTTGTGGCGATTCCAAATGAAATGTGTTAATATGCTATAGCACTCTATAGTGTTCAGAAATCTAAAAAGTGTTGATTTGAGATTATCTTGTTGAAAAGCATGTGTGAATAATATCCTAAACCTTTGTTTGCTACAGAGATTATTTTCCTAAATAATCAAAAACCCAATGCAATTCAACTGGAAATCTGCCATATTGTATGAGCCCATAGCTAAATTAACTTCCCAGTCAGCCTAGAAAAAGACAATAAAAAAATAAATGTTTGTTTATATTTTTATTTTAGGGAATGACAGATATAACTAATTGTATAATGTATATATACCGATGTAACTTACTCTTTCCTGTGGTGTAATTGCCAACTGTGTCCTGCAGAGGGCACTGGGAGGCTGTTCTTTGAGTACTACCGCATCCTCAACCAGTTGAAACCTAAAGAAGATGACCCCAGGCCATTCTTCTGGATGTTCGAAAATGTTGTCTTCATGAACTTACACGACAAAGCCAACATCTCCCGCTACCTAGAGGTCTGTTTCTCTTCTCTTCTCTTCTCTTTGTTTCTCTGCTCTCTTCTGCTCTGATTTACTAAACTCATTCCCACCCCACTAACATTATTATGTAACAACTACAGCATTCTCCTCTAAATCACGACATAACTTTTTAACCAGTTAGGATATACAGTATAAGGTTCTAATTAAATAACTAGAAATATATTCATCCCCTATTTGAAACATGTATGTGACTCGTCTTAATCTGATTGGTTGACAGTGTAACCCAGTGTTGGCGGATGCTGTTAAAGTAAGCCCTGCCCACAGGAACCGTTATTTCTGGGGGAACATCCCAGGCATGAACAGGTACAGTATGAGTCTGATAAAAAGTGCTAATTTATGTAACTCCATTTGGTTACATTTGTACACTCTCAGACTTACAGGTGGATAAATAAACACTCAGGATTTAGTGTAGGCTTGGTACAAGTACTGAAAACCTTGAATATGCTTTAAATGTACTATCATATTAAGGTCAAGTGTATGCATGAATGAAGTGCTAGAAAAGGCTTTAGTTTGTTTAATTGATGGAGGCTGACGTATTCTAATCATTCTGATGATAGGTTCACACATAGCAAAGCAATATGTAGTAACACAGGGGTGGTATCTCTATTCATGTACAACATAGAGGTTTGGTAAAGGCTGGTGACTGGCTCTGCACTAATAAACGATTCTAAACCTAAAAGTAGACCATCATAAATGCTGAATGTTGCACACAATTATTACAGAATTATTTAGGACGTGATTAATTTCTTTTTTTTATTGTAGGATACTATTGCTGTAATATACAATTTCCAGTGTTAGTTTAACGACAAATATTGTACACACCTCGTCAGAGTTACATTAACATCTGGATGAACTCAAACCAACTGAATATGTAACCAGTTTGTATGGAATATTAAACATTGATTCAGGATCAGTGCCAGTATTGCGTCTCCATACATTCCCCAACGAAAACCTCCTAGAGGGTTAGAGTTTGAGTCTTAGCTGTATCTTTTTACCTTATGTTATGTTTCTTATTTTCTATTTTCTTTTTCATTATAAGTTCAAAGAGGAGATTGTGTGCATATCTTATACCTGTATTTAGGCCAGGTACAGAACATCAAGGCAAGAATAAAAAAAAAGGCTAAAACATCTGCACACTGGTTTAAAGCGCCCAAACCATTTTATTAATGGCACAATGTTTCGACCGTGTAGGTCTTCCATCAGGCACATTTTTTACTGACAGCCAAAAGAACATACAAAAATTGGCTAATGACAGAAGAAGTACACCAGCATGCTCCAATCACAGGGACAAAATACCTGTCTCTCCACCCCTCAGAGGAGTGCTCAATGCCTGGACAGAAAATAGACTAGACACTCAATAACAATAGTAGATGAGTACCTTCTGAAAAATCAACAATAAAAACATTTAAAAATCATGAATGATAATAGGGGTTTACAAAAATAGTACAGCATGAAAAAACATCCAACATGACATACGGTATATAGGCCTATCCATATGATAGGATTTTTTGTTAGTGTCTCTGGTGAGATTTGAACCAGCGATCTTCTGCACAGAGTATTGTTGTGCGGATGTTTTAACCTTTTTTTTCTCCTTTCTCCATTAAAATCCATTATTATCGCTATTATCATCTTGTTGTATATTGAATTGCAGTAACTGTTGTTGCACAGTCTTGCAGAACATACCACACCAACATTTCACTGCTTGCGCCTGTATGAGCCTCTCTTGATTCTTGATTCATACAGGCCCATGACAGCCTCTCACAATGACAAGGTGAACCTACAGGACTGTTTGGAGGAGGACAGAAAGGCCCAGGTCAGTCACTCTACTTTCAGTACTATTCATTTCTGTTCTCACCTTGACTTGAGTCAACGAGTCGTTGGAAACCTTGTATGTCTAAAACTGTTAATTTTCAGGAAAAAGATCCTGTGGTCCAATGGATCCAATATAGTTATTATTTACATTTTAGTCACAAGCACTTTTCCTTTGGAAATACAGTATAAAAGTAAACGAAACAGAGCTTGCACATCCACTGTAAACACAACTTGCATATGGTCGTCATCAGAAAGATTCTGATAAAGAAGATATGCAAACCTTTTTAAAAGACTTACTATTATTCTTTTTTTCAAAAATAGCGAGAATAGCAGAGCTACAAGCTCACACCGCGTTGCATCGCAATGCATTGTGAGCTTGTAGATCAGCTATTTTCAATGCCTTTGTACGACACACCTTTGAAAAACATAAAAAGATCAAATATTGAGATACAAGGTTTGTGCCCGACAGTGATGATATATTTCCAAGTGATTATGTAATGTGGGAAATGTGATCTGATGTTATGCTGTGTCCTCACAGTAAGGGAAGGAATTTCAGGGAGACCACGAAGGCCATGGCCGTCGTTGCCACTCAGTTTGGCCTTGTGCCCCTCAACAAAAATGCCCTGAGGCCGCAGTGGCCTTCATGCCCCAGCTGACTGTACCACTTTCTCCTCTATCTCTTTCTTGTCAATATGTAGACACCAGTGTCTCTTTCTTGTCATGTAGACTCCAGCGTCTTTTTTTTGACATTCTGAATTCTTAACTCCCCTGAGTCCCCATATTTAAACCAATCCAGTCACTTTGATTGGTGGAAGGCTGAGCATGGATCAGATTGTAAATACCATAATTTCTTTCTTTCACTGCAGATAGTCTACATATTACATTTAAAAGATCTTCCTTAACCCTCTCATTCCCTGCCAAAAACGTAAAAGAACGTAAAAAAACGTCATTTTAATTTTTCCAATTTTTTGTGGGGGGGATTTGACCCACAGACCCAGGAGATATAATTTTTCGAAGATCTAGACTCCTATCCACTTCATTGTCAACTTATCTCTGGCAGTGGGCAAACACAGCCAGAAATAAGTCTAGCAGTGAATGTTAAATTCAATTAATTCTTTCAATGGACTAAAATCTTATTTTATTTGATGACCCTCCTGCCCTGGCATTTGGCCTTTGTGCCCTCAAAAAATGGACAACACCAAAGGCCAAGTGGCCTTGCCCCTAAAATGACAAAATTCCAGGCCTGCTCACAGTAAAATATTTTGTGTTGATTTAACTCTGAAGAGTTTACAAATGGAACCACATGGTGCTGTAGGACCACATTGCGGATTTACTGTGTACGTTAATCCATGTTCCTTGTTGCTTTTCCCAGTTCATCAAGATCCGCACCATCACCACCAATCCTAACTCTCTGAAGCAGGGTTCAGGTTGCAATCTGTTCCCTGTCATCGACCAGGATGGCAAGGAAGACATTCTCTGGAGCAGCGAAATAGAGAAGTAGGGATAACTCCACTCTGCATATTGTTGTTGCTGTCGGCTGAAACCTTGTATCTCCATTGCCTGCTTGTAGCTTGAAGTAGCTATTTAGCGGCCTACTGCCCCGTGGACCTTTTGCCTATGATTTCCACGTTTTCATGTTTTCATTGCTGCTGGCTTTGTTCATGATGATTTCACGTTGGAAGAATCTGATCTGTTTTCAGATGGTTAGTGTACTGCTGGCTGTATAAATCGTGTATAGAATACAAGAAAATGACCCGCACATCGTCTACACTTGCACAATAAGGACAACTTTATAAGTACTCTATGGTATGACAGTATCACTCAAAACAAGTCGTGTTATGAGCTCGTAGATCCGCTATTTCTGGTGAGCGACACCATTGTCCAACAAAGTATAAATTAGGCTTAACCGATACCTCTCCCTCTCTCTTCCCGTCCAATTATTTGCAGGATCTTCGGCTTCCCCAAGCACTACACAGATGTGAGGAACATGACCCGGCAGCAGAGACAGAAGGTGCTGGGGAGGTCCTGGAGCGTTGCCGCCGTACGCCACCTCCTCGCTCCGTTGAAGGACTACTTCGCCTGCGAGATGACTACGACCACAGACCTCTCAACCTCCACCACCGTTGCCTCCTCGTCCTTCTCTTCCAAATCCACCTCATCATCTTCCTCCACCTCCAACGCCTCATCCTCTCCTGCCTCCCCAGACTCTGGAGTGCAGGCCAATGTCAGCAGCAACTAAGCAAGAGGATGTTTGCTCTGTTTTTTGTTGTTTTATTTTCGGGGTGAAATATACAGTACTGTTATATCTTGTTTTCTTTCCATTTTCCCCACCATCCTTTTCCTGAATTTCTGTTTGTAGACACTGATCACACAAGGTTGATTGTGCCATCATAAAATTCAACCCATTTTGACAACGTGTGCTGTAGTGGTGCGCTGACACCAGTATCTGGTTTGTATCATGAGCCTGGGGCATTGACGTCCACTCTGTCCCTTCTTTTTTCAACACAGCCTTAGATTCTTTCACATAACCTTCCATCCATTGTTTCTCAGGGAAATCATTGTACTGTGTTGTCTGCATAGGAGCAACCATGTTTGAGTAATAGACTGAATCCTTAATTAATTTGTTATCGAACTGTCATTGGATATTGGATATGTTGGATATTATTGTTTTTTGTATGACGGTGCTAGCTGATATGTGTGTGTCTCTGAGGAAGAGAGAGACTTTATATATAACACTTCTAGTCCGACAAAACTGTGATGACACAAAGACCTTCCAAGCTCCAGTCTTTTCTTAACAATGAGAGAGCCATTCTCATTGTTTGCATTTATGCAGTATACTTGGGGTAGTGGGTAGAGACGCCCTCTGGGAATCGGAAGGTCATCGGCTGGCCCCCCGGCCTGCCTAGTATAATATCTGTCAAAGTGTCACTGAGAAAGACACTTAACACCTAACAGCCCCCTGTGTGGTCATCATGACCATATAAGAAGCCATCAGCTGGGTGAAGCTGAAAGAATGATCTACCTCTACTTATTTAAAATTATGAATTGTATTAGGAATTGCTAATACTAGGACAGGTATATTATTTTTTTAAAGAAAAGTTTTATATTATGACTACTATTCCTGTACTGTGCATGCTTTTAGATGTTATGTATAGATTTTAAACTGTGATGTAGGAATATTTTTAATGTATGCCCAAAGTAATTTTGACGTGCTGAATGTGCAAATGTTGTTGAATGAAACAATATGTTCTGGTATATATAGCCATGCCATGTTTTTAACAAGATTTCTGCTTGTGTGATTCATATATATATACCTTTTAAATTTAATTGGGTTTAATTAATTTGTCATTAATTTGTACTTTTTTTCTTAAACCTAGACTGGCACAGGTCTACTTGGGAACGATGCAAATTGGGAATACATGCCCCACCTGGTTATGCAATACCCATTGTGCTCGTCTGTCTGTCTGTGTCCCTTTTGTGCCCATATATGGAGATATATGGGTCGTCGGCGACACGCACGCCGAGTTTGAAGTCGGTTGGTTAGGACGTACAAAGATTTCACACATTTATTGTAAGATATCTGTATGACACATGTCAGATACAGTTATTACTTTCTTACAAATTATTGTAAATAGATTGTTGCATTTATTCCTGGTTTTCAATTTATTAAAATGTAGTTTGGAATCTTTGATCACGTTTCTGGTGAAAGTTTGTGTAGATGAGAAATGAACAAAATTCCTGGGAAGAGCAGGTGTAAAACTGGTAAAATGGTCACGTGGAAAATGTCAACAAGTCGGACTGAAATATTATAAAGAATCTTGACAAAGGGCAATAAAGTGGGAAAATTAGTTTTTATTGATAATATTTTTACAAAAAAAGATTTTGTGTTATGAAAATATGCCTTGACACCCACATCATGGAATGACCCAATCATTTTTTTACTTTGTAATGTAGATAACGTATAAGTCTTCAGCCCTATTCAGTTTGGGATCTATGTCAATCCAGTTAGTACATTTACCGTAACACTGAATCCACGCTAACCAATTTCATGATTTGTCCGTCCACCACCCCACATATTCATCAGTTCAACTAGAGTTTATCATAACAAATAGGATGTTGAAGCCCATGGCGAAGAGTTGTGGCCATTTCGCAGTTAATTGAAAGCAGAAAACATCTCTCACTTATATACAGTATATGTATACAGGGGGAACCAGTGAGGGTGGACAGTTACAAGTACCTTGTGACCGTGCACATCTCCTTGGACCTGACTTGGAGAATGCACACAGGCTGTGGCACAGAAGGTGTGGCAGCACCTGTACCACCTCAGGCAGCTGAGGAAATTCAAAGTCTCAGAGCAGGTCCTGAAATCTTTCTACTCTGCTACAACCCAGAGCACTGGGTCCGAGTCGGATACAGAAAGAGTGAGCACCTGAGAAGTCTGGGCAATGTGAAATGGGCACTTTTTCCCCTTCTTTTTTTTAATAAATACATTTAAATAAAAAATAAAATGTCCATACATTTATTCTTTATTTACATTTTGGGAAAAAATAACCAGTCTAACATTGAGTTGCCCAGACTTCTCAGGTCAGGCCATGATCTCTATTATTATGCTGATGGGAGCTCCCAGGACCTGCAAGTGCTGCGCAGTGGTGGAAAGTAACTGAGTACATATACTCAAGTACTGTACTTAAGTACAATTTTGAGATTTTTAAAAAACTTTACTGGAGTATAGCCAGTTTTCACTAGTTTTACTTCTACTCCATTACATCTCAGAGGCAAATATACTTTTACTCCACTACGGTTATTTGAAAACTGTACTTGGCACAGTTTGCATGATATACATTATTATATTATAAAACATACATTAACCACTTTAGCCCTATTTTATACATAGGCTATTTGAAAAAAATGTGTGGCATCTTGATGCGTTTGCTTGTAGAACTAGCCTGCTATTTTCCAAACAGTTCAGTAGCCTACTTTAACTTTTGGTACTTTAAGTATATTTTGATGTCAATACTTTTGTACTTGTATTCAAGTAACATGAACACAGGCCTTTTACTTGTAACATAGTAACACATATATTTGATAAATACGATCTAATTCTAATAATAGCTGCTTGCAGCGAGATATTTAAATTACAAGCAGAAACAGCCCTGCCTGACAGACATGCATGCATGGAGACACTGTGCTGCTCAAGCCTGCTCTGTAGTCTGTCGTCTGCTCTGCGAAACACAAACAATATGCAGAATGCACAGCCGCCATATAGAGGATATGCGCATGCTTAAAGTGAATGGCACATCGAGTGGCAAATCGAGTGGCAAAGAAACATGAAAAATGAGTTTAACATTGTTTAATGTTGTTTAATGCAATCAGATATGACTTTTCTGTTTGGATGCATGGGCTGTCAAGGCCAGAAAGTATTTTCTTGACACTCAGTAGGCATTCCTGCATAACTTCCGGGTTTGATGATGATGTCACACGCATATCCTCTATTGGAGAGAAATTGGGCGTCTTCCTTACATACTTACTTGCTTCACAGGTGTTACCAATGATACTAATGAAGGCTCTGTTCCATTCTAATAAGACAGAGTGGGTTCAAGGTTCAACTGTTGGGGGGTGCTGGTATTGTGCATGTTGGCTCACTGGTAATAAAGGCCTGGAGATCGAGGCTAGCTCACTGGAAACACTCTGCTACACCAGTGGGTCTCAAAGTGTGGTCCAGGGACCTTCATGGTTCATTGAGGGGGTTCCAAATGGCCCCTTGTGGGTGTGTAACTCTGATGAAACCAAATTATACACTCTACGAGTTATGGGGGTCCTTGAAATTAAAACGTTTGAGAACCACTGTGCTGCACGAAATGGAACAGAGCCTTCATGAGTAGGCCTATCATTGGTAAAATCTCTGAAGGAAGTAAGGAAGAGGCCCAATTTCCTTCCAATATGGCTGCTGTGCATACTGCATAGAGGATATTAATGTTAACTGTCTTCAGCTGCGTTTAGCGAGCGAAATGGCTTCCTTGAAAATACGCCATCATGACGCGAGGGTGTTTGGTTTGGTAGTGATGAAAGAAGTACCACACCACTGGTTTACGTGACGTCTGCTACCAAAACAGATCCAACCCATTGGCCCTGGGGTCACCACCAGGTACACAAAGCCTGGTTTTCATTCCGAAACCAGTGTGATTCGGTGCGGTCCTGAGCCTGCTTGCCGTTTCCGGTAACTTGCACAAGACATTACACATGTACGCCCCGTAACGTTGCCGTATCCGCTCTGGAACTAGACCGGATTAGCAACCTGCAAAGTGAATCGATTCACTTCTACGGTAGATCCCATAGTCCGTATGTCTGAACAGAAGGTCGTATTGTGATTGGCTAGCAGCTGAGTGTCCTGGTTGTGGATTGGCCAATTTGGGCTTCGCTTGCCGCTCTTTCGACAATGACGCAGAGAAAATAATTGCAAGACAAGCATTCGTGGAGGAATCTTGGAGAAAGACGTCCAAGAACAAAGTTGTCTTGGTAACGATTAAAAGGTATACTTTAAAGAACAACCAGAAGTGTTAACTCTATGTCTGACTGACCGTATACGTTTTTGGCCACATTGCTTTACTTTGTGTTTTGGTTTCAGGTTTGTAGTTCAGGTGAACAATTACTTTGCATATTCAAAAATGTGAAAGCTAATGTGTCACATGTGTGAGCTAGCAACCTGAATTGCATTGCTAACGTTAGCAATGCAAAACGTATTAATAATTAATACGTTTACTGATTTTCTTTCCTGCACAGCATCTTCTCTGGAGGCTTAATATCAACAATGGACAATCAATCAGATGTTGACAGGTAATATTAGCCAGTGGTGTAAAGTAACTAAGTACATTTACTCAAGTAACGTACTTAAGTACAATTTTGAGGTATTTTATTTTACTTTGCTGGAGTATTTCCAATTTTCAGTACTTTTACTTCTACTCCACTACATCTCAGAGACAAATATTGTACCTTTACTCCACTACAATTATTTGAGAACTTTAGTTACTAGTTACTTTGTAGATTTTGATAATTATTACAAAACATACATTATTCACTTCAGCCCAGCTATTTAAAAATAGCCGATTTACAAGCTCACAATTTGTAGGATGCAGGCATTGTAAGCTTGTACTTGTAGATCTGCTATTTTCAAAATATTTGTATACATTTGAAAAGTTGTAAAATGGGACATTCTACACAATGAGTACTTTCTACTTTTGGTGCTTTAAGTACATTTTGATACTTTTGCACTTCTAATCAAGTACATTTTGAATTCTGGACTTTTACTTTTAACAGAGTATTTCTGCATTGCAGCTCATTAAAGCTAATTTGATCTTAACATCTTAAAACTTGCACTTATTGTAAACAATGTTGATGGATGAGGGTAGTTTTTGTCATCATTTATCACTTTGTAATACTAATCTGTTTATGTCCTAACATGTTTATCAGTCTTGAGAAGCTGGATGAGGTCAAGTCCAAGTCTAGAGGAAGGGGCCGGGGGAGAAGGGCAGCTAAGCCTCGAGCTAAGCCTCAAACCGTGGTAAATAAGCCAATCCTTCTTACTCATTAATACTCTTAATGATGTCTATTTAGTTTTTTAAATTATTATTATTATTAAAAATAAATTATAATATTGCACTGACTGTACACAGCTGTTGTACCACCTTACTCAATCCTTATTCGTTCATTGGCTGCTGGTACATAGCTACCACGATCAAAGCTAGAGTGGTTGACCAAAAGAAGCATCTTTAATGTTGGCATGATAAAAAATACAATGTTTTTGTAAACCCTATTTAAATTGAAGTGTGCGGCTGCTGTATTGTCCCTTTCACACAATCTTTTTTATAATAGTTGTATTCACTTATTTGATGTACCTGGTTACATCATTTTACATATACATATATACATGTATGTGTGGCCTCTCAGACTAGTGCTGATAGTTTCTTCTAGAAGTGACGGTTAATGAAATGTCCACACTGGAGGGTAGTACTATGGTAATAATCTTTAAAAAACTGAAAGGCCTGTATTGGAGTCCAAAGGCCTGTATTGTGAGATTTGGAGTTAGAGCCAGACATCAGTAGTGTTTGAATTAAGCCACCTTATCTTGTCCACCTGCTTCCACATCATATAGGTACATCAATGTTTTTATCCGGCAACTATCCAGGGTCAGCTCAGCTGTTGAATAAGTTCCTAGTTCACTGGCATAACAAGCAACCAATAAGGACACAAGCATCAGAGTTGTAGTGCAACAAGTGAATGGCCTAACCCTTAACATGTGGGAGAAGGAAATCCCCCATTGAGCTGCCATCTGATATCTTTCATTCCTCAAGCCACCTACAAGACCAAGAAGGAGCAAAGCTTCATCAGAAGAGAATGAATCTGTCACCTTACCCGCTCCTGTAGACGGCTCGTCCAGCTTGCAACAGTCTACCCTGGAGGCGTCCAGGCAGGGTTCCCCTGTCCATGGGAGCAGAGAGACCCAGGAGAAACGGGGTATCACACCAAATGACATGTTTGCAGCCGTACTCTCTGCGAAGACTGCCATGGTGGTGAGCAAAGCATCTTTAGAAGGGGATAGAAATTATTGCGAGTTGGGCTAGGAAATAATATTTCAGGAGAATGAGCAGCCCACTCACGTAGCTGCTCACCTACCATTTGCATTTTTTGTTGAGGTGCAAATAGGAAGATGAGGGGCGATATTGTAGGGTATGAATATTGGGACTATGGGTTCTATATGATTTTTGCATTTGCGTGGTCTGAGGTAGTTCTAAATTTGTTTGTCAAGTAAGAACACATTTAATAAGAAAACACTGATGAATCCCGGATTTGCTTAAAATGTTCTTATTGAACTGTATTGAATGGTTTCAGCACAGATTTGTGTGTACGCGGTCTATGTTTTTTGTGAGTGAGGGCGATGAGAGAATGAGCAGGTTAATTGTAACTGACCAAATACTAATGCCACCAATGAACAAACTGCAGACATCTCATTGGCTACATCTCTCTGTCCATCTTCAGACAGTGGTGGACGAGTGGTTGGACAGCTACAAGCAGGACCAAAAGGAGGGGCTGCTGGTGCTCATCAACTTCATCGTCCTGTGCTGCGGGTGCCAAGGTCAGTTGGAGTCTGAGAGATGGGGGTTGAAGTTCAACAGTTCTTCTAACGTGATCTCAGTATAAGCATTGATTGGGATGCCACTATTGTTCTGCTAGTGTGCTAACAATGCAAGGCTTACAGCCAATTGATGTCAGCATTGTCGCAACGCTGGCACCTACTAATTGAGTCTGTGGAGACAAGCGTTGCGATGCCTTTCCACAGTGGTATGACCAGGGTCACCCAGGGATCTGTACTAGGCCCCCTACTTTTTTTTAAAACAAATCTGTTTGTCAAAATCTAAAAACTCACAATGCACCTTGATTCGTTGTGAGCCTTTACATAGGCTATTTTCTCTGAGTGTTCCCCGGAATAGGGACACTAGGATTCATGTGGTTAACCCATTAAGACCTGAGGTCGATTCTACAAAATGTTTTCTGAAAAACGTATGTTGCTATCAGTGGTTCTCAAACCTTTCATGTCAAGTACCCCCAAAATTATATGTATTTGGCCGCCGACCCCCCATCTCAAAATATTTTGTTCCAGGGACCCCAAAAGATTTGAGTTAAAAATGTTAGCTTTAAAAGAATATATATATTCAAAGATTTGCACACATTTTCAAGATTTTTTAAAAGTATAAAATAATGTTTTTTAGCTTCTCCGGTTTAAATGAGTTAAAGGACCATACGGTGGTCGGTTAGGGGAGGCGGGTACATAGATTGGTGAAGCAATAGGAAGCGGCGCTGGTACCGAGCGCAAGGCTTTGGATCCGCCCTTCAAGACCTTCGATAGGGCTGGCTCCTCCAGTCTAACCAATAGGTAATCCAGAACTTTGAACTTTATGAAGCTTTACGTTTTGTTAAAGTTGCATTATTGCGTTTTAGTGAAGTTGAAAGCATATATTGATTTGAAAAGTCTAGCCAAAAATAGAAGTTTGAAAGTTTCAATTTAACTTTTATTTATTCCAAAATCTTATCGAAAGGCAGTATGCTTTGGAAAATGCTTGGCAGTACTGGCTCACTAAACAAGCAATTCCATCGGTATGGTCCTTTCAAATAAAGTAATTATCCGGCTTGGATAGTAAGCATAAAGAACTTGCACACTTAGCACTTCCTGATAGGTGGCTCTATGAAGTTTGACCAGTGTAGACTATGGATTCTGGAATCAGTGTGTCTTGGTGACATGCGTGTGAAACGCAGTGAAAGCAGTGAGTGGAGACTTGGTGGTTACTCAGTGCTACTGCTTTTAATACTGAATGAAAAGGTTCAGATGAAGCAACTGTGTCCAATTTACTGTATGTGCTGTGGGGCTGAGAGACGGGACGTGAGACTGTACTATGCATAAACATGATGCTGAGCAAAAATCTGCATTTATTGGATTGAGATTGGGATGTTTGAAAAGGAAACTTGACATGAGAAGTTGCACACCTCAGATTTCTAGGGTAGATTGTATGCTGGAGAGATCATACTGTACAGGAACGATAAATGCGTTGTTATTTTCTGTTCTTACAATCGGTGTAATAGTTGTTGTTTTTCATTAACATTAATTGCAACATTAAGGTTTGTGCGTTTTAAATTTGTGTATTCTAATCTGCTCAGAATCGGATAAGAATTCTCTGCTTTACTGCCCATTATACTGTATTTACGTGGAATAAGCAATGTCTCTTTCTTTCAAAACAATTTCCCCTGCTTCTGCAAATCATTTTATGAATGAAATTGCCGAATACTACAATAGAACAATAGATAATGGGCTGGTGTTTAACAATTATAGCAAATTAGTATGTGTGCAGATGAAAACAATTTAATTCTATTTCAGCAGAAATTGAAGTTGGGGAGGCTCTAGTGAGTTTGTGTGTCCTTTGTTTTTGTCCAGGTTCTGTAAGCAGAAGGATGTTAGACAACATGGACAACGCCACTATCATCAGTAGACTGACCAAAGACTGGCGAAGAAAGGCGGTGAGAACATGAGGGAAAACATGATGTGTTCTTTCCAAGTCACGAGTTTGAAACACTATTTCACTAAGACCCATGGGGTGCCACAAATGCTACACTATTTTCTTTGCAAAAACATGATTTCTTTACTATTACGGATTAGCCTGGTTCCAGACAAATCTGCCATTGCAAAAAAAAAAATTGTAGTACAATGTGGTCACATTTGAATTGATTAACTGTCTTGCGATGCATCATTATAGTTATTAATATAAGATACAACTGCATTTCTCCCACCTCTCCTGTTCCCCAGGCAACGGTGGACTACCCTCTGTGCTCCACAGGAGCCAAGTGGAAGAGTTTCAACAAGAGCCTGTGTGAGTTCGTCAGGGTTCTGGTGCGCTCGTGTGAGAACGGCCTGCTGTATGATGATAACCTGTTCTCCGCTCTGCTGCCGTTGCTCACTAGCCTGTCTGACTCACAGGTCCGAGCCTTCAGACACACCAGCACACTGCTGGGTGAGTTGGCAACGCACACTTACCCACACACAAACGCATAGTCATCTGCCTTGAAATTAGGAGGTGTGTGTGTGTGTGTGTGTGTGTGTGTGTGTGTCAGCCATGAAGCTGATGACAGGGATAGTGGATGCATCCGTGAAGGTGTCCGCTCGACTGCAGACCACCACTCTGCATTACGAAAATGAGATCAACAAGCCAGCACAGCACCAGGACTTAACAAGAGTAGAAGAGCTACAGGACACTATCACTCAGGTGTCTCTCTCACACACATAAACACACACACACACACACACACACACACACACACACACACACACACATCCACATCATTATTTACCTGTACTTACACTTTTAATGTATGCCAAATTGCTTATGCATATGGGGACATCTCATTATCTGTGTGTGTTGCAGTTGACAGAGAACCGCGTGGAGCTGACGGCCATGACAGACGGCGCTTTCAATGGTGTGTTTGTCCACCGGTACCGGGACGTGGTGCCAGAGATCAGGGCCATCTGCGTCCAAGAACTGGGCACCTGTGTAATGCACAACCCTGAGTGCTTCCTCGACGACCAATACCTCAAATACCTGGGGTGGATCCTATCTGACTCGGTGAACCACACACACACACACACACACACACACACACACACACACACACACACACACACACACACACACACTCATTATTTACTTTCTTGATTTTTTTGTTTATTTTTCTATCATCCTATGTAAAATGATATATGAAATTCCCTAGTCATCCAATTTGGACGCATTAACACACTCAAATAAAAAGCACAAAAAAATCTAAGCCTTCTCAAGACAGCTCACACTGTGTGTGTGTGTGTGTGTGTGTGTGTGTGTGTGTGTCTCCAGCAAGGCTCAGTGCGTCTGCAGTGTGTGCGTGTGCTGCAGGGTTTGTACCGGGAGAAGGATTTCATTGGACGCCTGGAGATGTTCACCAGCAGATTCAAAGTCAGCAATCCTCACTGTACCTTTTCTCTCTCTTTCTACCACCCCCCCCCCCCCCCCAGCCCCACACATACAGTACACTACCACCCCCCCCCCTATCTGTCCCTTTCTCTTACCCCCTACATGTTCACCAAATGTTCTTCTTTCTCTTTTGCATGTTCCTAGTATTTTCTGCACCGTTCTCTCTCTCTCTCTCTCTCTCCTCTCTCCTCTCTCCTCTCTCCTCTCTCCTCTCTCTTCTCTCTTCTCTCTTCTCTCCTCTCTCCTCTCTCCTCTCTCTTCTCTCTCTCTCGACTAGTCACCCTGTCTATCTCTCTCTCTCGACTAGTCACCCTGTCTATCTTTTTGTCTTTGTCAATTGTGTCTGTCAGTCACTGTATGTTTGTGTCTATGTTTAACGGTTAATAATCTCTTGTCCAGCAAATTAAAACCTTGCCAAGCCCAATATGTTGCAACAGATAAGGTCTGTTTTAGGGCTGGACCATAATGGACAAAATCGAATATCACGATATGTTTGACCAAATACCTCTACAAAATCAATTGTGTGTGTTTGTGTGCGTATCCTTGTGAATACCGTGTGTCTGCGTGAGTATTTCTGCATGCACGCTGTTTATACACTTTATGACCAAAAGTCACTGGACACCCTTTCTAATTAGTCTGTCTAATTGTGTGCTTCCAATGTTTTGCAGAAGGATATGTAATGTTGCAGAATGACAATCCCCCTGTGTGCCCCACACTTCTCCATACAGAAATGGTTAGTTGAGATCAGTAAGGAAGATCTTGCATTTACTTAACAACTTTGGAACACTAAATGAGAGCAAGGTCTAATCGCCCAACATGAAGTGTCCGACTCACGCTATTGTGGCTGAAGGGAAGCAAATTGCAGCAGTAATGTTCCAACTAGTGAAAAGCGATCCCAGAATAGAGGATTTGATAGGTGTTGGATAATGTTAGGGTCAGGACTCTGTGCAGACCAGTCAAGTTCTTCCTCACTGATCTCAACAAACCAATTGCTGTATGTTTGGAGGGAGCACACTGGGGATTGTCATTCTTAAAATTAGAAGGTGACTTTTGGTCCTATACGATGAGTGTCCACGGCCAAACACATGTAAAGGACTTCATTATGTATTTGGCCGCGGAGCCCCATCTGAAAAGGTATCCCCAGAAGAGAAGATTTATGTTCAGGACTATTCAAAATGTTTTGAGTATTTTCTATATTTTTGACGTATAACGTAAAATGATTGTGATGCTGTATTAACAAATTTAGCTGGGGACCCCTTGGAACCCCCTGAAGGATCCCTGGGAGTCCCCGGACCCCACTTTGAGAACCACTGCTTTACATCCATGCATGTATGTCTTTGTGGGCATGCACACTTGTGTGTGTTTGTGTGTGTGCAGGAGAGAATTCTGTGCATGGCGCTAGACAAGGAGTTGGACGTGGCTGTTGAGATCATGCAGCTGCTGTTGCTCATCTATCAGTGAGTCTGCACAATGCAAGCGTTACTCAGCACTGGTGTAGGAACTCAAAACCCAGGAATAAATAATACAGAACTAGTATAAATAATGGAAATAAAACTGGGACGAATTTGACAAAAATCTGATCATGTACATTATCCATTTAAGAAAATAAACTAGAATATAGTTTATGGAATATAACTCTTCTGGTGTGTGTGTGTGTGTGTGTGTGTGTGTGTGTGTGTGTTGTAGGCAGACAGAGGGAGGCCTGACAGACACAGAGTGTAGCCACTTGTATCATATGGTGTTTGCCAGCAACAGAGGACTGGCTGCTGGTGCTGGTACTATCGTCTACAACATGTATGCTAACATCCCTCTATTTTATATCCACCTACCTACAGTACCCATTTCACAGCCCGGCTGCAACACATATGCATTTTGAGTTAAAAATGTTTGCTTAAAAAAATATATACATACAAGATTTGCACAATTCTTCAAGTTCTTTCAAAAATAGCCGAAGTATAAAATAATTGTTAAAGTGGTTAAAAGTGGTTTTAATGGGTTACGGGAAATTTCAGCGATTTTGAACCTAAATCCCATTGTTCTGATGTGAGATTATATATAGTATAGAAAAGATTTGTTATGTCTTTTCTGTGCATTCTCAGCGGCATGCGGAAGTGTGAAGTATATATGTATATGTACGGTATATGCATATGTATGTATGGATGGATGGATGGATGGATTTGTATGTACAGTATACTGTACGTGATCTCACATCAAAACTGTGGGATACTGTAGATTAAAAATCGGCAATATTTGCAATGCTAATATGTATAGCATCATGTCATCATTGCAAACACAAATAAAGTCTATAAAATCTGCAATACATTAAAATGTTAAATGCTTTCTAGTTTTAAGTCATCTCGTGTGTGTGTGTGCGTGCGTGCGTGTCAGATGGAAACGGCAGGTCGCTGGAGAGCCGCAACTTGCTGACAAAGATGACACCACGGTCTTTTTTCACTCCCTGTTAAAATTATACATCGAGTCCGAGGTAATTCCTCTGTGCTTGTCTCTGTCCCTCTCATTATTGCTCTCTAGTTCTTTTGCTAGTCGAAATTGAGTCTTCTGTGAATTACTATGATAACTTCGTAGCGATGTAGAAATGTTTTAGTTTAGTTTTTTACTTTTATTGTCATTCATATCATTTTAATTGACAGGCAATTAACATCATAGTGCAAATACAAAATCTTGTAAACAACCCGCCCCCTCCCCCCTTTTTCTGTTTTGTCTGACCACCGCTCATTCCTCTTTCCTCTTCACCCATGTTTCTCTCTGTTCTCACACTGCTCAAACTTTACCATGACTCAAAATGTTTCAAGTTGAAATCAGATTAACAGTAAAAGCTGCTAACGTTCAACACAGTGCCCAGATAACCAACGGACGTTTGGACCTTGGGACGTTGGTGGCCAACCCTAGTGTTTATACTGTATGTATAATGATTTGGTTCAGCGTTCAGGAGCTCATCTCTCTCCCTCCCTTCCAGTTCCATGAGCATGGATCTTACCTGGTGGACAGTCTGTGGGGCGTCCCTGAGCTGACGAACTGGAACACCATGACCTCCCTGCTACTGCATGAGCCTGGTACTATATGCTGTACATACAGAAACATCCTCAGAGTGGAAAAACATACAGTACCTATAAAGATCCATTCTATCCCCCTTCCCTCTTATCCCAATAGCTTTAAATGTACAGTTGGTCTGATTATCTGTCTGTGTGTGCCAGGTCTGCAGTATGAACAGGAGGGTGCTCTGATAGAGATCATGACATGTGCTATCAGACAGGCAGCTGAGGCTAAACCCCCTGTAGGGAGAGATCAGGGCAAGAAGGTGGACACACACACACACACACACACACACACACACACACACACACACACACACACACACACACACACACACACAACTATTTCTGTGTTCTCCCCACTGGCCTGTACAATACCTTTTGTATCTGTTGCTCTTCTACACTGTACATCTGTTATGTTACCATTTTTGTGTGTGTGTGTGTGTGTGTGTGTGTGTGTGTGTGCATGCGCGCGTGTGCGTGTGAGAGATCAGGTCTTAAGCCAGAAGGATAAGAAAAGCCATGCTCAAGACAGGAGGCGTATCAGCAGCCATTTCATCCCAGTCCTGCCCCAGCTACTGGCCAAGGTACCCGAGAGAGAGTGGAGGTATCTGGGTGGCGTGGGTATAAAGTATGCCCACCACAGTAGAGATGTGTTTGATTCCTCCACAGTACCCCAGTAAACACAGTTGTCAGTGTTTGCTGTCAGGGGATTGTATTCTTTGTAGAATATGACTCCTAATGGTTGGTCAGAGCACCTGTTCAGCAGGGAGCAGAACCAAGAGGGATAGCATGAAGCTCTGCATGTGTGGCGCTCTCCGAGTGAAACTCCTCCCTGTTGGCTGAAAACAAAGGGCTGGTGCCTGGTGACTCTGTGTATCAGAGGAGGGTTGTTTACAGCAAGGGTTCCCAAACCTTTCAGGCCACGCCCGCCCCCCAAATAATCATATTTTACCTGGGGACCCCCTACCCTGACAAGCATTTGGAATTGTAGGAGTTGAGGCATTACATTTAGTTTGACTTGGTTCCACATACTGTATGTTGGTTCATTTACTGTTGAGTGACAAAACAGTGTTGCACATTAAGCTAATCACCTCGGGACCCCCTAAAATAATTTGGGGCCGACCCCCGGTTTGGGAACCCTTGATCTTCAGCTCTGTTTCCCAAACAGTGGGTCAGACCCAGGTCACGGACCAAAATTTTTATGGGTTGTGAGTAAATATCCCCTTTTTAGTGTCTTCCATTCAAATATATATATATATATATATTATTTCAAAAGATTTCAAAAAAGTTTTTTTTTTAATCACAACTTTTCATCAATTAGATGAATTCCAAAATATTTCAAAAGTATTTCATAAATAAAATGAAATGAGTCAAATAATTTCCTTAAATAAATAAATAAAAAACTTTTAAGAAGTAGTGAAAATAGCCGACCTATCACGCCGCATTGTGAGCTTGTAGATCTGCTATTTTCACTAGTTTAGGTCCCGGGCAAACGTCTAATCTTTCTTTTGGGTCTTGAGCTAAAAGGTTTGGGAACCACTGGTCTACAGGTTCCCTCGGCCAATAGATGGGAGTGGGGCTAGCAGTGACAGGACCATGTAGTGCATTTCATTGTTTATATTTTATGTTCAATAAAATGTTATAATAGTGCCAGTTTAATCACAACAAGTTGTGTCAAGACACTTTACATATTGATCAGAGACTCGTCATTGTTTAAACACTTTCAACCCAATCTGGGAACCCATCGCCAAATAAAAAAGGAAAAACAATTGCCACTGTAATATGCCGCTTGCCCTTCCTTATTTTGTTATTACTTTGTTTTTTGTTTTTTGTGTTTTTGTTTGTATTGTTTGTCTTTTTATTTATTTTATTCCAGTTTGTTTAATTGTTTACATTCATGTTTCAACTTCCTGTGTAAAAATGAAAAAGCAAATAAAAAGTTATTACAAAAAAAAAAAAAGGAAAAACAGCGCCCTCTGCTGTTTTTTCCATTTTCACTTGGCTCTGGGGGTAGCAAAATGGAGCACACGTGCGCACGGAAACCGGGGTTTTGGTCTGCCTTCAGCCTTTCACTTCCGGTGGTGCGACTATGTTTTCATTCCCACTAACAATATTTCTACACGGAACACTAACACCGCTTCTCCCAGAGAACATGGATCGTTTTGGTTATAAGCCCACTTGTTTCTATGATGAAAGAGCAAGTTAAAATGTGAATATCTTTCTGTGGTTTTGTCTGCTTCTGAGTTTAGGTTTGTTTCTAGTGGGGAAGGATCGGCACACACGTAAATCCCACCCACTACATTTGATTGGGTAAAGCGCGGCCTGCTTCCTGATCTGAAGGCACGCCCAATTGTAGGCCAGTGCGTAAGCGATATGACGAACCCCCCCGACAGATGCAAGCGGAGAGCAGAATCTGTTCTTGAGAGATTTCTTTCAACCTGGTGTTGTTGAAAGTGGTCATATCATTATGGTTGAGAATTTTCCAACGTAAAAAAAAATTATGAAAATAGCAAACGCGTCACAATGATGTGTTGTGAGCTTGTAGATCGGCTATTTTAGAAATGTCTTAGTATAAAATAGGACGTAACGGTGGCTAACCAAATGGGGGGGCTACACTAATCCCTTTACCTCTGCCCTCCAGTACTCTGCAGACGCTAAGAATGTGAGACGCCTCCTGGAAGTCCCCCTCTACTTTGACCTGGAGACCTACAGCACCAATGGACAACTAGACAAGGTGAGCAGAGAGGAAGTCAACCTGGGAGGTCACCCGGTTTACCCAGAAGTCAGGTTCCCTGGTGACGCAATTTGGCTTAACTTGACCAGCTGTATTCACAGTTCCTCTCTATCCCTTCTCTCTCTATATATATATATCTCTGTCTGTCTGTCTGTGTCTCTCTCTCTCTCTCTGTACAGTACCTGGATCTGCTGCTGGAGCAGATGTGTGACATTGTGATGAAACACACAGAGGCCAGTGTGCTGGAGGCGTGCACACTTCTATTCATGTCCCTGTGCTCAGAGCAATACACCTTCTATGCTCGCTCCAAAACAGCCATCAGCCGTCTGCTGGACAGCCTGTCAGACCGCCTCAACCCCTTACTCAGCAACGTGCTGGAGGTACTGTATATACACACACACACCACATGCTACTTTACATAATATAATTGCAAAGTAAAGAAAATGCCTCAGTAGTTGGTCAGTAACATGTTTTGTAGCTCTGATTAAAAACAGCATTTATTACATGCATAAAACATACTTTTGTGATGGCATTTTGAGGTATTGAGCTGGTGCCTTGGTTTTCTCCGCCTTTTGTGTATGAACAATGGGTGAATGTGAAATCCATTGTAAAGTGCTTTGGAGAAAGGCGAGAAATAAATACAGTCCATTTACTTTAAGACTTCCACTACATAATGGTGAAATATCACATTTGATGGTTACTTGAAAGCAGCCCTAGGCAGTAGGCACTGTCTTAGGAGATGTTCTTGATGGCCTCTAGTGGAAGGTCGTGCACATAGCGACCACAACATCTCACGTGGTTTAACTCCAGCCAATCTCTTACACCAGTGATTTTCAACCTTTTGTGGATCCGGGCCCACTTTAAAATCTTGAGTGTTCGAGGCTCACCCATGTGACCACTTAACACAGCGGCTGTCGTGTTAAGTAGTCAGATGGGTGGGCCTCATGCATTTTCAGAGCATGTTTAATGGAACTACATTAATTTCCTAATCATCGCTATGACAATAAAAACATATACATTTTTTTTTTTTTTTTTTCCCATTATCATTAAAATCTTAGTGTTTTGCCAATTAGTTGGGGGCCCACTTGCAATATCCTCACGGCCCACCAGTGGGCCCCGGCCCACAGGTTGAGAATCACTGTCTTAGACCTCAACAAGGCTCAGTTTGTTGCACATGGTCATGCATTCTGTGTGAATGTGATGTTGACTGTGTGATTTAGGAGACTGCTGATGAAGATGACCAGTATGGTGCTGCCACGGCTTTGACCAAGATTGCTGTTCTCAGCAGGTAAATTAAAACAGTAAGTGTATGTGCATGTGTGCATCCAAGTATATGTCACAAGGAGTGTGTTATAAGTGTGTGTGTGTGTGTGTGTGTGTGTGTGTGTGTGTGTGTGTGTGTGTGTGTGTGTGTGTGTGTGTGTTTTTTTGTGTGCGTCATGTTCCAGGTCATTTAATATAATCAGGGGACAGCACTTGGAGCCCTGTCTTCAGCTGCTGAACAAGGGTGTGAAGTCCGGAGACATGAACAAGCAGGTGTCTGACTGTTTTCACACATCCTTCATGACAGTCATACACATAGTGGGACATTGATATCAGCCACCATTCACATTCATTCTTGTACATTTTGAGTGGTTGGACCTGGGATGTATAACCACTTGAACCCCAGCATCGATATTCTGAGGGGAACATTAGCCAAAAATAGCCGATCTTCAAGCACACATCGTGTTCGGCCATTTTTGGCAAATATATTTGGTGTAGATGGACAAAAGTGCTCTGAGTAGAGAGCCAACTCAGGTCCAGTTTACTAAGTATAGTCGGTTTAACCCATTTAGACCTGAGGCCGATTCTAAAAACGCCTTCTAGAACCTAACCTAAGTTTTCTGAAAACGTTCAAATTCTTACTGAAAAAATAAATAAAACATTATGTTGCTATATGTATAGCAACGACTAATGAGACACAGAGGAGGCTCCCGGATTGAAAATAAATCGCTATCATTTTACTTTAGAACTAATTAACCGACAATTTTAATAATTTACAATTATGCATAACAGGGGTTAGACAAAAATGTGACGCAAGCTTCTTCCATCTGGCAGAGTCAGGTTGGTTAGACAATGCTTGAATACATAAGGGTACATAATAGCGCCTTCACACAGCCAAGCCAGCTGAAACAGAGCAGTATTTGGCAAGTTTGTCCTCTCACACACACACACACACACACACACACATACAAAAAGTTCAACAGCAGAGGTTAAGACCGATAGAGCTGACACCTGACTTCCATATGATTCCAGCTGATGGTTGCAGCTCTGCAGAGTGCTGCCTTCCACCTGTTCTGGGCCAGGAGGCCAGTGTCAGCCAGTTCCTCTCCTGCTGTGGTAACCACACACACTCATTCTTTCTGCAAAGAATAACCTTAAAATTACTCAATACAGCATAATTATTCAGAAGCCAAATGTTTGCCCAGTGGGAAATACCTTTATTTACACAATTATGTTGGGCAAATCTTTGCTGCAGTTGCTGCTACTGTACTTGCACTGTTTTTGTTCACTGACCGGAGCTTCAGTTCTTATTCTCTTGAGTTGTTGGGGGGCAGTGTACGTTGCATGGGAGTAATGGTGTCCAACTCAGGAAACAAAAGGTCCCTTCTGCACACTGGAAAAGGGTGATGTCTCATGCTCACATTGAGAACTCAAATTAAGATAAGTCCATTTAGTCAGAGACTCCCTCCACGCATCACCACTTTCACTGAGCACACTTTTGTCCCTCTACAGTGTAGAGGGACAAAAGTGTACAAGGTTTCATTCTCTGATTTAACCCTTTAAAACCTATATACTTCATTGTAGGACTAATAGCGGTAATAACTGATCTACAAGCTCACAACACATGTGTTTGAAATGTTTGAACGTTTTGGATAAAATAGGGACGCCAGGTTGCCAGTGGTTAAGCTGTGTTAATCAGTCAAACAATCACCCGACTCCTTCTCTCTACCAGATGGAGCCAATGCAAGTGAAGAAGGCGGTGAAGTCTTTCTACAGAGTGTCTGAGAAATGTCTGTCCAACGACCAGGCAGAGATCAGAGACAAGGTCAGATCTTCACTGTAGAATCAAATCTGGATTACTTTTGGCCAGTTAAAATGTTGGATGTGTTGTCTGTCCCATTTCCTGTCTCTTTTCCATTCTATCTATGGAGTAACAAGACATGACACAGTCATGCTATACCAGGTTGCTCTCTCCAGCGTCCCCGCATGGAACCAAATGGCCCCGTGGTCCTGTACCCTTTCGCTCGCGGACAAACAAAAACAGCCAAAATGGCAGTAAATACTTTATGAACAGAGCTAAATCAGTTTGTGTGCCTCGTCGTGTTGCTGTTTGTTCTGGGTCGCTGTTGGAGGCGGCGCTGTCAGGGCCGCAGGAAGGGGGATGCGAACGGTGCGGCCGCACCGGGCCCCGCGCTGGGGGGGGCCCCCCGCTAAAAAATGAAAAAAAATAACATTAAATTATTATTTTTTATTTTTTTCTTAAGTGAACAGAATCACGTTTATTAAGAATTATTAAAAGAAATAACCACCAAAAACTCGGAAATATAAAAATCGCGCACGCGACTTCGCACCGGGCCCCGCATTTCTCTCAGACGGCTCTGGGCGCTGTATGTGTGTCTATGAGGAGTTAAGTCAATAGTTTCTTTGATGGTGACGACCACACTTTTTTTTTTAATAGTTTGTTTGGTGGCGACGACCACACTCTTTTTTCGGGGCTGTTTTCTTTGTGTTTATTTCCCATGGGATCCCTCCAGCGGCAACAGCGGCATTTGCCATATAGATACATACAGTGGCCTAACAGTATTGTGGGTTGTCTTTAGATCCCATATTCTGAGAGGACATCGAGCCCTCATTGGCTAAAGGACCAGCCAATGAGGAAAACTACAAAACTACAAGTGTAGATGTAGACCAAGTTTTGCAACCTGGTAAAAACTGCAACAACAAAAAAAGACGTAACCAAAGTGTGTGTGTGTGTGTGTGTGTGTGTGTGTGTGTGTGTGTGTGTGTATGTGTGTGTGTGCTGTCCTCTCCAGGCCTTTGAACTGCTGTGTGACCTGTTGGTGCTGTACAGCGGTTATTCGGTTCGTTCCCAGGCAGACCTCAAGATGCTGAGCTGTTCTTGTCCTCAAACCCTCCAAACTGAGATGTCTGGCTTCCTCGTTGACTTCATCTTCAACGAAGACGACGATTATGATGGTGCGCATGCAATACAGAGCCTGTCCATGACCGTTTACGGCTTTGTTCTTTTTTCTCTTATATTGTTTATCTTTTGTTGCCAGAGAATACATTTGAATTTCCTTTTAACTTGATAGTCTAAGCTAAGCCATACTGTATGTATGTAAAGTATTTTTCTGGAACACCCAATGATGCTTATTACATATCGAACAAGCGAATCGCAAAGGCCCCAATAGATGGATTACTTCCTCTTCGTGCTTGACATGGAAGCAGAGCGTAGCTATGAATGGAAATGTCCATTCTATATATTTATTTATATATTCAAAGCTTATCACTTCCTCATACATCTCACTGTTGCTTCGACCATCTCTCTCACTCGCCTCCATCTTTTCCTCCTTCAGGTGACTATGCTTACACTGCAGTAGGGCAACGTGGCTCATCACCAATATTCACCAGAGTTGACTCATACAATATTAAAACAAAGGCTACAGTTTCTCTCTGTCAGGACAACTGCAGCCCAATCTGCAGCTCTCCGATGATTCACCCTCAGTCTTTCTATCCTCCCCTACCCAGATGAGTCGGAGGAAGTGAAGCTAGCCGCTGTCCAACGGAAACGTAACCAGCTGGCTGGCTACTGCAAACTGATCCTCTTCGGAGTGCTGGACATCAAGGCTGCAACAGATGTCTTCAAGTATTATGACAAGGTGGAGAAAATGCAAAAAAGCAACTGATATGTTCTGTGCTACATGAGTCCTCTTCTATATGCAATGTAATTGACCTTTGAAATTGGAAACCAGCTTTATCAATACTAGAATGGTGATGTGATCAGTGGAAAATAAACAAAGCAAAAACTAAAGTATTAACACAAAAGGTTAATGAGGGGGAGTAAGTGAGAGAATTAATTAAGGAATGAAAGTAGCTGTGATTGAGAGGAGGGGAGTGAGAACTAGTGAGGACGCTAACAAATGAGTCAGAAGAACAGTGGGTGAAATAAACAGAAGTTGACAGTGATATGGGAATAATACTTTTACATTTAGACATCTAGTTGACACTGTAATCCAGTAGAAATTTGAACATCTTTCTGCTGTGAATTTGAGATGAATTGAAGTCAACAGATCTTTTATACAGAGAATTATCCAACATAAGACTAATAAAAGAATGTTTTATATAATAAGCAGCAGCACGGCAAAATAAACACCGGTCAAGAAACTAGAATTACAAGTGTGCCTGATAAAATAAAAAAAATAAAGCCAGGATTGTGTCCACTTGAACCATTATTAATATTTTGGCTATTCAAAAATAGCAGATCTACAAGCTCATAGCGCGGCACCAGCATGAAAAAGTTTGAAAAATGTCTTCTAAATCCTAACACTTTTCTGAAAAAAAAACGTATGTTGCTATGTCAGTGGTTCACAAACTTTGTATTAATACATTTAAATATATATTTATATATATTCAAAGATTTGCACAAATTTCATAGCCGCGCTATGAGCTTGTATATCTGCTATTTCTTGAATAGCCAAAGAAATGTAAAAATGACACAGATGCTTAACCGGTCTTAATGGATTAATAATGACAAACTTCCTTTCCTTCTCTACTTCTTCTCTACTCTGTAGTTCAATAATGACTTTGGTGACATCATCAAAATGCTTCTAAACAAGAGCAAGCTCATCGATCCAGTCCAGAGTGCCATGACTGTGTGTCTCTGCCTGCAGCAGGTGTGTGTGTGTGTGTGTGTGTGTGCACGCCAAGTATGAGGTTCACACATGGAACATTGTGCATTGACATCGTAACCTTAGACAACACAGGACCACTGCTTTGAGTATCAAGTAGCTGGGGTTTCACTGTGTCTCCACAATCTTCGATATGCATGTAAAATGTACTTTTAAATACTGGTGTGCTGTTGTCTTGTGTGGAAAATCCCAATCACCTGGCACTTAAAACAGGGTTGTTAAATGTCAAAGAATATATACAATTGTTAACTACCGGTATGTCCATATAAAACAAAATCAAGCAAGCAGGTGGAAGCAACCAAGGAAACCAATGATTTTCTCTGTCATATTACAAAATAAAATAAAATAATATTCATATAACATTAAACTACAATACAGAAGTTGAATTTCCCAACGGTGCTGTACAAAATGTGTCTAATGTTTGGTGTGTGTGTGTGTGTGTGTGTGTGTGTTCAGCTATTCACATACCTGGACCCTACTGAGATCGCAGGGAGGGAGTTTGAAGAGATCATAGAATTGGCCAAGAAGCTTGCCATGAACTTCGGTGTAAACCTACGACGCATCCAAGAGCCACTGCAGGCCCTGCACGCGTTAGTCCCTCATTATCTGTCCTTGTTTTGCATTTTGCTGATGATGTTCTCCACAGAGACCCTTTCCACTGCAATGCCATCGATGAAGACAGGCGCGTGCATTAAATGTTATAAGGTTTAAAGGCCCAGACACACTGCAAGCGTCATTGAGTGTCCCTGATGTGTCAAGTTAGGCCACTTGTTCACATTGGAAGCGTCAAATCCTCTCTATATTTGGCTTTGTATTGTTGCTTCGCGTTTTGTACTGTGCAATTATCTTCTGCCCATAGGGAGAAGATAATTTGTAGAATTTGTAGATTCCTCTTGTCGTCCTGACAGCTAAAACCCACGATTGACACAGCCCTGAATAGGCACCCCAGAGATCTGCAATCAGAGGAGCTCACTTTTCTAGTTTGAAATGACAGTTTATTGTGTGTGTGTGTGTGTGTGTGTGTGTGTGTGTGTGTGTGTGTGTGTGTGTGTGTGCGCGCGTGCGCGTGCGTGCACTTCAGGGAGGGTATACGCTTTGCGTTCCATGGCATACAGGAGGTGGAAGGAGGGCTCCAGCCGACAAAGCTGCTGTTTCTGGAGATCCTCAGTGGATTCAGCTTTAAAGTTATCCGCCAGAACCGAACCCATATGTGAGGAGACACACACACAACACACACACTGAGCTACATCAAACGAAGCCAAGGCACACTATTATACACTCCTTATCACAGTGACTTGCATTACCAAGTGCCCCATGTTTTCAGTCACTTTATTAAAAGTTGAATACACCTTTACATGCTCATTGAATAACATCCAAGGTCCTTTTCCTTTTTGACAAATCGAAGTCACTGAATTAGAAGTCTGTGTTGTCCCAAGCTTGAATAGTTTTGAAAAAGGTCAAGTTGTCGTTTTGGCACTATACATAGTTATGGAGGAAGGCTATTTCGTTCCACTGTGTACGTGCATATTGACGGGATTACAAATAAAGCTCCACTCTGTAAAATGCTTAATTAGACATATAAACGTGGATAAATCCCTTTTCCTTTATTCCACTTGTTGCAAACTGCTATGGTAACTACTTTTAACATGTGGAAATGACATTTCTAAACCAAGATTTTTTAAATTATTTTTTTCACTTCGTCTTGCCATATTATGCTAACAGAACTGCCATCCTTAACGCCAAGTGCTCCAAGGCTGCCCTCTCCTGGCCATCTGTCAGAATGTACCATCGCTCCTTGAGCACCTCCACATCCAGTCCTACGAAGCCGAAACGCAGGAGGCTCACCGGCCCAGGTGAGAAGGAGACACATGATTTGTCATAATGTTTTTATGGGATAATATACATGTATAATCATAGGAGTCGTTGTATTGGCATTTTATCCCCAAGAACCCAGTCCTCCACGGTCAGCTTCCCGGTCAGAGAGCAGTATCCCATTCCCGAGCATCGATGAAACTCCAACCTTTACCTCCACTTTGCTCAAAGGGGCAGAGGCTTCCAGTAGCCCATTGCCGAGCAACCTGGGAAGTCCACCCTTTAGCTCCACCGTGCTCCACCATGAGTCAACAGTGCTCTTAGGCTTGGATAAAGACGGACACATCTCTGAACCTGAGTCTGAAGAGGAGTTCTCTGAGGAGTATGTTTATGTATTTTTATAGTGCAGTGTATCTAGGATCAGCAGTGTAATCCATGAAATCAAGCATTTTTTTAAAAAAAATGTAAGAAGGCAAAATTATATTATAATAATGTGTTTTCATGTTGTTTTTTTAGGCCCCAGGTGCGCAATGTGAATACCCAGAGACGGCAACCTCACTCTGACCTCAGGGATTCGGACTCCCACATGGTTACAACGTAAGAGGGGGCATTAGCCAATAGCCACTGATCTTTCTTGTAAATGTCTTGAATCTTGTCTTTAAATGTCATGTTGTCGGTGAAAGTTGCATTCAAAGTTACTACCACTAAAATGTTTTACACCTGTGATAGACTTTTTATTTTATATAAAATCGTTTTCAATTCTTAAACGTGTCATTCCAAAGATTTTTATATTTCAAAAAATAAGATCTGTCATTTTGGACAATGATTCTTCATATAGAGATAAAATAAATAAATAAATAGTTTCTTCTTCGTACACTCGGGTGGTCAGCAAGCAATCGATGCCAAATTTGTGTTTTGCTTTCCAGCCTGCCTCTGATTGAGGAAGATGATGAAGAGGAACCTACGATTGAGGACTTTGAAGATCTGGAAGAAGGGCAACCTACAATTGAGGACATCGATAACAACTCTGACAGTGGAAATACACCGGTAATGCGTGGCTGTGTGTAAATATATACTTGTGTATATACTGTATATTGCTCCTAATAAATAGGATGGGTAGATGCAGAGGACACATTTCACATATTATGTGCAGTGACAAAAAATACCCCAAAGGAGTGGGGGAAAGCAGCTCAATGGCCTTGGGATAGCGTGTCCGCCATTGGGAGGTTGGGCTTCAATCCCCGGCAGAGTCATATAAAGCAGTGGTTCTCAAACCTTTTCGTGCCTTGATTTATATATTTGGCAGCGGACCCCATCTTAAAAAAAATTGTGCAAGGGACCTCCAGAAGCACAGATTTTAATTACATTTTTCGCTTTAAAAATATATGACGCACGAGTTTGTATCAGCTATTTTTGAATAGCCAAAGTATGCAAGGTTAAAGTGGTTAAAATGATTGTGATGCTATATTACACCAAGACTACACCAGGCTTTTCAAAGCGCGCATATGCGCGGAAACTGCACAGCAAAAAGCGTAGCTTCAAAGTTGAGAAAACCTCAACTTTGCTGCTAGTGCACTAGCGTCCAAATAATCATAGCCCCCTCTCACCCATTTCTCCACCCAACACGGAATGGATATTTTCTCCCCATTATTTAACTCTTTAACTGCCAGAGTAATAGTGTCACCCCATCCGCGTCCTCAAGGAGATCGCCTCATTACACGAATGGGGTTGTCGTAGTAGAGAAAACCGCTTGCGGCGATCCATTGCACAGCTGTGGCCGTTTGAATCTAGCTTGTTTTTGCAGTAAAGCAAGAGGAAGTAAATGAGCTTTTATTTTTTTAAATGACGTCAATTCCGGCTCTGTCGTCATCAGGCAGTGAAAGCATCGTTCATGCGGTTTATAACAGCGACATCTGGTGGAAAACCACTGAAAACACAAAATCTCTTCCTCGTCAACGGCAGTCTGAGCCTTAGAATCCGATGAGATTTCTCGTCGGTGGCAGGCAAAGAGTTAAGACTAGACCGGCCCGCTAAGGGCCATGCAAGTCGGGAACGACGTGATACACGCCCCACCCATTTTGCAATACTCATGTTATCTGATGTACTCCCGTTGTCAGCTCCACGCGCATCGCATTTTGCTTAGTGCCGCCGCTTTTGTTCGCTTCCTTCACTTTATATATATATATATATATATATATATATATATATATATATATATATATATATATATATATATATATATATATATATATTCAAACAATGATCCAACAAGATGGAAAGAGAACCTGTGCGTAGCCCTTTCTGGATGGGGGAAATCACAAGTCTGTTATTGCCAGAAAAGGATGCTTAAATCACAGAGAGAGTGATTTATCTTTCCATTCCCACGAAAATATGCAGAGAAATTGTCATATTTTGGGCATAGTTACGAATGGTGATTAATCATGATTCATTATTAATCTGTGATTAATCTGATTAAAAATAACCACCACACACACACACACACACACACACACACAGCGGGGGGAATAATGTCAAGAAAGGTAAGTATAATCAAACAATAGTTCATCCCGGTCCGGGGGTTATTCCATGCACTTTTCGTCAATGTTTCCTTCTGTATCCTAGGTTTGCCTATAAAGCAAGAGAAAGGCATTGTCAGTATGAGATTCACCAGTAACAGTATGTAATGGGCAATAGTAGAAATCTCGCTTACCTCCTGAGCACCTGTCCATTCACCGAGGAGAGCCAGTTGGGACTGAGGCAGAGTTAGTGAGTGTTTGTAGTGTGGCCCCTCCCAGCCGGTCAGCGCAGGTGTCGTCAAATCAGGCTGAGTGAGGAGGTAGATTGGCAGGTACCGCTCAATGACGCGAGCTAGGCTGGGGCGCTGTCCTCTCTAGGCTGTACTCTGCCCCTGTCCCACTGTCTCGCCTCGGTGAGGTGCTTACCTGTCAGGTGGTTCCCCAGCGAGACACACACACTCGCACTAATAGAAATGTATAGTTTCATTCACCAAAGTTGCATTACATTTGCAATTACTTTTCTTTTTCTTTTTATATTATTATTATTTATTTTTTCAGGGTCTGTAGGACATTGTCATTTGATAATGAAAGTCTGTATGGATAATGAAAGTCTGTATGGGAATCTTACTTTACTTACTTACTGCCCTTTATGCCGGCTGGCATGTAGGGCAGCAACAAAGGATCTCCACTCCTGTCTGTTCTGGGCCAGCGTCTTTATAGAACCCCAGGTGTGATGCAGGTTCTTCAGCTCTCCCTCTACTGTCCTACGCCAGGTGTTCTTGGGTCGGCCTCTCTTACGTTTCCCGTCTGGTGTCCAGTGAAGGGCAGTTTGGGTGATGTTGTCCTGCTCTCTACGTATAACATGTCCAATCCATTTCCACCGCCTTCTTATAAGGATGGTAGCCATGTTGTCCTGTTTACACAGGCTAAGAAGGTGTTGGTTGGAGATGGTTTTGGGCCAGAATATTCGCTGTATTTTCAGTAGGCTTTTGGTGTGGAAGGTTGACAGTTTGTGGAGATCATTTTCTGTCGTTCTCCAACATTCAGAACCATATAGCAGGGTAGACAGGACGCAGCTCTGGTACAGTCTCAGCTTGGTGTTGGTGCTGTACTGGGCCGACTTCCAGACGTTGTTAAGCCTCTGTAAGGTGTTTCTGGCCTTGCTGAGTCTGCTTGTGATGTCTTTGTCTGCACCTCCATCATGACTGACAACGCTGCCTAGGTATGTGAAATGATCTGTTGTGGGTAGGTTTATTCCATCTATTTGTATTGGTGAGGGGTTTGGGATGTTCAGCATCATCAGCTCTGTCTTCTTCTGGGTATATCCTTGACATGGAAAGACGTATGAAAACCCCTGCTTTATACAACTAATTGTTCCTCTTTGGTCTGCAGCCATCCACTCGTCAAACCTCCACCAGGTCCAGCTTCCTTGAGGACCTGTTCCAGTGAGGGTCCTGAAGAACCCGAGACGTCCTGCAGTGAGGGCCCTGGAACCAGGAGCCCCTGGGAGACTTGGAGAAAATGTTCACAATGTTGATATCAGTTATAAGTCCAATCTCTACTACTGTTTGTTGAAATATATTTGAGTGTGCATTAGGGACATCTTACATGTTAAATAGTGACCAGGTCTAAGTTGCGTTTGTTTGAACATGTACAACAAAACGTACAACATTAAAAATGAAGAGGTTCGCACTCAGAAAGAAAGGTTTCCTCATTTTTCTTCTCCCATATGTTTCACAGATCAAATGACAAACCTTTTGAGCTATTCAACCTTCATGTTACAGACACAGTGTAAAAAGATGTTCTGTCTTCTGGTGCTGAGATGATGCAGTTATTATCACAAACATCTATGTTATTAAAAATGTTAAAATGTACTGGGTAGCAAAAAAAAAATATTTTTTATTAAGAAAAGGGAGTATTCAAAGTCAGACAGAGCACAGTTTATATACAAAATAGATTAGAGCTAAAGTAATGCAATACCTGTTTTCTTTTCTTTTTAATATTACAATTACAAATAACAGGACTAAATGCAGTTACGATACAGTAAAAATAAAATGGAGAAAGAAAAGAAAATGAGCTCGATGTTATAGACTAGCATTTTCTTAAAATGTTTCTGTTTTTCATAGTTTTAGTGTTTGTACAATGTTTTAAGTTTTCTAAGTATGACTAATAAGGCTTTACAACAATATTTGGACGTTGGTTAGCAAATTTGGTACTATGAATATGAGATTTGGCAAAAATTAGGAGAAGGTTGATAACACATTTTGTCTACGCTTATTTTATCATTTTTTGAAACCTGTTTCCGTCAACATATTTACGTACTGACGTAAGTTTGCTACGTGATGACGTTTGTGCTAGAAGAGAATCCCTTCCTTCCGCTGGCGGCAGGCACAGAAGTGACAGTGTTGCCATGTCTGCTTATTATAAGCGACTTGGGCTTTTTCTGTAAAGTTGCGACTTAGCCGGCAGGCCAGGCATCCAAACAAAAATCTGATTATTATTTAAACCAGTGCTTCTCAAATATTTTCATGTCATCATGGACCACCAAATTAATATGTATATTCCACATTTCATTTTTCCTTTTAAATAGCCATTGTATGTTTAAAGTGCTCATCATGTCGCTTCTTTTGGGCTTGTTTTGTTTTTTGGGTTGCTTATTTCTCTCACAAAATCTGGCAACACCGCACATAAGTGTCTTGCTGCTGCGCTACCCAACCCAACTAGACAGAGGAGAAGAAAAGACCAGCAGTTCTTCACATTATCTGTAGCTAGAGGTTGGAGTTTGGATGTTTATAGCGTCACAAGATTAAATCATCCACTCCGAGAGACTGTGAAAGACATCTAAATCAAAGGTACGTGCCACTGCGGCTATTAGTCTTACCCGGAACATTTATTTGCCGGCATGGGAAACGGCTAGTTAGCCGTGTTAGCTCATCATCCACTGTCTGCCTGTCTGGGAGCTGGCGAAAGGGCGCAGAATGTATAGGCCTTGTAACACCGCAATCTGTGACCTATCGAACGCTGTGCCTCCAGATATTTGTTGCGTTAACCGTGAAATGATTTGTTTGGCGTTTGTTTTACAATAAGACTGCATTCTAATGACACGTGTGGGAAATGTTGACTTATTTCCCAGTCCGATTTCTATTCTAACACTAAACTAGCCTTGGACCAAGACTATCATAGATGTATTTTTACACCTATGTTGATGATTCAAGGCTTAAACAAAGCATGTTTTAGGAACGCAAGGATCAGGGCGACATCTTGTGTTACTGAATTGTGTGGGTCAACAGTGTTCGTGTAACCAGTAAGCGTCCGTTTTGGTGCCCGAGTGAAGCGACTTGGGCGGGGTTTTCAGATGGACGGTTGAATTCTCCCACTGACTGGTGGTTCATGTTGGGAGATCAATCCGTGACACGAGTGAAACGAGTTTCCTTCTCTTATTATAAGCCAACGTTAGCATAGTCCGCTGCTTGGTACCATAGGACGGTTTAGCCCCGTTTGGAACCTCACTCTGCTGACACTCTCCACGATAGCTCCGAGATGAGGTCCCCCTGTCTCGTGTCCCGGCAGAGATAGAGCCCGTCCAAATGCAGTGAAGATCACCTTTTTCGCAACATCGTATCCAAAAAGTTAAGGTAGTCCGAGACACCTACAAATGTTTGCAATTTTGCCGGAAAGTAAAATGTAATCGACGGGGTTGGAAAAAAACGTTTAAAACGTTTATTTAGTCAGCCTGTGCCATGTTTTCCTATTGTAGTCGAATCGGGAGCAGTACATGGCACCTGCCGTCGGGGGGTTCTTCCGGGTTGGATGGGAAAACATGGCACAGGCTGACTAAATAATCGATTTAAACGGGTTTTCAACCCCGTCGGTAAACTTTTACTTTCCGGTGAAATTGCAAACATCTGTAGGTTTCTCGGGCTACCTTTAGTTTTTGGATACGATGTTGCTAAAAGGGTGATCTTCACTGCATTTGGACGGACTCTGCCTCTTACTGGACCCGAGACAGCGGGACCTCATCTCGAAGCTATCGTGAAGAGGTGAGGTTCCAAACGGGGCTAGTTAGCTGGCTAGCATTAGCCAACACTAGTGGTGTGTTCCGCCACTCACTCGCAAGGATGCAATTAATTTTGTCTAAAGTCGTCCGAACCATTGAGCTAACTCAAGGGCAACAAAACCAACCGGGTACCTACTGGCATAGTTTGCTTGCCCGGTAGCTAAAGTGGGGCAGTCTGTTAACAAATTAGCTTGTAAGTGGATGAAAGTAGGCCTGTCGCAATTTGTCTGTCTGAGGTCTGACTGCTGTATCAAGTGAGCTAACCGCTAACTTGGTCACTCTTTCTTGCACCAACCAATACAATATTGACATAGTAGCTCCGAGTAAGAGCTGTCCTAGAAGGTGTTTGCGTAATGGTTACCGGATCAATCATAGGCCGGTAGACTAATGGTGGATATAGTCATAGTAATTAACCATGTTAAGTGTGTTCAGTGTTTCCTGGTATTAATCGCCACTGTATTACTTCTGCTGTACTGACACAGAAGATTGACAACATGGCCATGGGGGTATTTGGCTTGAATTAATGCATCCCATTCATTATTGTCATTATCATCACTCTAGGTTGTTGCTTGGAATTTCTCATGTAATCTCAGCACAGGACATTGGATACTCGTATACCACCCATGCAATACCCCGATCATACATGATGCACAACATGATCTATCTTTCAATAGTCCTGAGACAACTGTTATTTTGGCAAAGCCCCCCTCGGCCATCACATACAGCTGTTGAGGAAATAGCTGGCCTCTACAGCCTAGGGCAGTAGAGAGATGAGCAATGACTCTGAATAAATGTCTGCTGTGCTAAACTACAGGCCTGACTACTCCTCACATGGAGTCTGTCATTATATACATATGTGTCTAACTGTAGCATAATGCATGGCCATGTTAATATGGATTCTGTGTGTGTGTATCTGTGCACAGCACTGAATGTGTAAGTGTTTGATTATTTTAATAAAGTAAGTTTACACAAAAAACGAAAAACATGCAGATTGCAGATGTATGTCTATATGTAATTGTTTGGTATCCATGTCTTGGCCTTAAGTGTCTTTATGGATTAACACACGTGTGTGTGTGTGTGTGTGTGTGTGTGTGTGTGTGTGTGTGTGTGTGTGTGTGTGTGTGTGTGTGTGTGTGCATGCATGTGTGCGCTGTGTGTGTGCATGCATGTGCACACTGCCCAGTGAGGTATTCATGTGACTGCTGCCTTAAACCTTTAAGTCAGTGGTCCTCAAAGCTCACAACGTGATGCAATGCATTGGAAATGCTATTTGGTTTTAATCTTATGGGGGTCCCTGGCAGAAAATATTTTCAAATGGTGACTCCGACCAAATGTATATTAATTTGGGCATCCTTGAAATGAAAATGTTTGAGAACCACTGCCTTAAGTCATCGTATCGGTATGCTCTGGGTATTACAGCAAATTATAAAGTACGCTATTGATCTTTGAGTTAATTTGGTAATTGCTGCACCAAGGAATGGTGTACAAAGAAGACGAGAAGAAAGATCTAAATAATAGAGAAAAATAAACCCCAAGCCAAAAATATTTTAAAATTGCCCTGGCCTGTATTAAAGGTTTGTTCAGAAAACATACTCCTTAAAGTGTTGGTTTACCGTTGCTACACTCCAGTCATTGAAATTAACTGTTTACATTTTGAACCTTTAACCACATGAACCCTAGTGTCCCTATTCTTGGGCCCAAACGTGAGCTTGTAGATTGGCCATTGTCAGTGATATTGAAAAAAAGGCTGTTCTAGACCCCTGGGGGACACTTAACAATGACTGCTACCAATAATCAAACTAAATATACCAAGGCCAAAACAGGCCATATATTTATTAATATACTTTCTAAAATGTTCAAAAAATAGTGCTAATTAGCTCGAATAACTGTGATCGTTAACTTGCGACCCATATATAGTTAACACAAAAGACATTCTGACAGGATAAGAACGTAATAATATATTTCTTAGTGAGGTGCACCAGCCCTTTCAGTTTCTCTTTTTTACATTGGTGCTCATGCTAAGTCACACAAACAATAGTTCAAGAGATGCAGTGTGTTTACATCAGTCGCTGAATGTACATGTACCCAATAAACTGGAGAATAATTGAGAGCTGAACATTTGCATTCACATCAGGATATTCTTCTTCCATTTGATTTAACGGTTGTGCCTGTAGCACTTCTTGCCTCTGCTAGTGAGTAGTGACACAACCTGCTTGATCAGGTTATGTGATGATAAAATATATATTTTTTGACAAAGGGATAGCATCATACTGTAATGTTCCACAGTGCGTGCGCCCACTAGGATGCGCAAACTGCCTCTAGGGGGTGTGTGACATTCATTTTCAATTCAATTTTATTAAAGTGTCAAATCACAACAAGTTGTCTCAAGACACTTTACATGTAGAGAAGAGACCCGACACCCCCCCTGAGCAAGCAATTTTGCGACAGTGGCAACGAAAAACTCCCGCTTAACTGGAAGAAACGTCAGGCAGACCCTAGGCTCTAGGGTGGCGGCCTTCTGCCTCGACCGTGTCGGGGGGGGGGGGAAAGAAGAGAGAGAGAGACAGAGACAGAGGAGAGACAGAAAGAGATACAGTGCAAGTAGTAACAATAACAATAGTAGCACATATAATAGTGTAAGATATTATATGATAATATAATATAGTACAGCAATAATGTGTATGCAGTATATAATGGTATAATATACAGGGCTGGGACTCGATTAAAAAAAAAATCTAATTAATTAGAGGCTTTGTAATTAATCGCAATTAATTTGTAATGCTGGTGTTAAAATTTAAAATATTATCAACACACATTTCTCTGAACTTTGACCTTTCACCAAACGAATGCTTTCAATAGGTCAGTTCACGTTTTCTTTTCAAACCAATGTGACAAGGTCACATTCTATCATTGGTAAACGTATGTTTACAATTTACTGCACCAAATTGGAGAAATCTCACTTCACAATTACCTACAGTAATGTTTATTTGTACAGTACTGTACATGCTCCTTGTCAGCCGTTACCTTAACCAATGTTTGTATTAACCATTAAGACCTGAGGCCGATTCTACAAATGCCTTCTAGATCAGTAGGTCTCACGCCTTCAAGATTTAAAAAAAAAGTTTGAAAATAGCAGATGAACAAACTTTGGGCTGCGAGGTTGTATGGCTGCTATTCTTTTTATATCCAACGCAAAAATCTAAATGGATGCTTTCCAGATTTTAATGGGTTAAACAAATACGTACCCCCCCCCCATCCTGACTGAGTTCATATCCCAACATCTCACCTCTACTGTGAGTGACTCCCTATTGTTTCATGAATGTTATGTATTGTTCTTTCATTTGTTTGAAGATTTGCACTATTTTGCATATTTGGTTACATGCGTTTCCTGTGACGCACATTGTGTTGTGCAGTGTGCAAATCTTATACAATATTCAACTTGACTACATGGCGTACATGCACAGTAAAATCCTAATTTTTTATCTATCAGTTTTGTCAATGAGACAGGTGATGAATGTTACCCCACAATGTTATGTTACATTTAAAGGAGGACTTCCTGTTGGCAAACACTCATTTGCATCGGTGTCTCCAGCTTGGCTTGGCTGCAACGAACAAAATGGGAAATGTTCACGAGTAGGAACTTAAGCATGTGGTGAGACTGACTGTAGAAAACCTGAGAGGACAATATATCAGCAGGAGGAAAATTGAGATGTGAGACATTGTAGGAAAAACAGACAGTAGTTAAGCTGAGGGGGAGAAAGTGTATGAGAGACGGACAGTAGGAAAGCTGAGGGGGAGACAGAAGAGGAACAGACGGTACAGGGGAGGTACAAGAGGGTGGTTCTGTAATTTAACTATATGATTTTTATCCCTTAACATAAGGTCATCCTTTCTGTGTCCACAGATGGCGGTGAACGTGTACTCCACATCAGTGACCAGTGAGAACTTAAGTCGTCATGACATGCTGGCCTGGATCAATGAATCGCTACAAATCAACCTCACCAAAATAGAAATGCTATGTTCAGGTAAGGAGTGTGTGAGGGTGTCTATGGATCCATTACATTCATGCATTTACAGTATCCTATACAGTTATTGTGTACGGTTATATTTACAGTATCATATACACAGGGTCCCCACGGTCATGAAATTCCTGGAAATATTTTGAATTTTTGTTTTTTTTAAATCCAGTACTGGAAAAGGTTTGAAATTGATCAAACATCATCAAAGGTCCTGGAATTTATCAAGGGTCCTGGAAAAATATTTGGCTATGCATTGTTTTTGGCTATTGATTTTGTTAAAACAAAACATTTTCATAAACATGAATAATATTACACGAAATATGTAACATAAGTAGTTTTTCGCCGAACGGGCTGTGTTACGGCAGCCTAATGTATGTCTCAAACTTTATTTTTGCTACACTGCCTATCTTTGGGCATTCTACATAGGAGTAAGAGACACATTATTGCGCCGAATGATTGTTATATAGGCCTGGAAATTGAGCTAAATATTCTGGAAAAGTTTTGGAAAAGTTTTGGAAATTCATTGCTAAAAATGTGTGGGGACCCTGTATACAGTTATTGTATACAGTTATTTCTGAGTGAAAGAGTCAGTTTCTGTCTATGAGTGTACTGCCGCCTTTCTGTCTGTGGCTATGTGTCTGTCTGTGGGTGTGTCTGTGTGCATACTAGTCTTGTGCAGAACAAATGTCAACAAATGTCAAGCTCCAGATGACCCAGATGAGATAGATAATGAAAACCTATTAAAGCCATAACTTCCCTTCTGACAGTCTGTTGTATGTGAGAGGGGGGAAGTTGTGAAATGCTTGTATGTCTAAAGGTCCAACAGTGAAGCACTCTTTGTATTGAATTTCCATGTCTCACATGTTCTAATCCAGTTTTGCCTCTTGAAATGATTTTGGTCTTGGATTAGTCAGGAATAAAATAAGGCATATGTTACATTTGAATTGCTTGCTTGCAAGTAGGTCTGACAATAAAATATGGAAAAGAGGATTTGTAGTGATCCCTGAGGGGAAATAAATTACTTCTCTTTACTGACCCAGCAGTGGCTCGCTCAGATTTAACGAGCGTCTCGCTCAGGGACAAGGCCACGGATCGAAACCGGGGTCCTTCTGATTCCCACACGCGGCCATTCTACCTTCTGAGCTACTACAGTGCTGCCCCCAATATAAATGCTTTTCGCTGATGGATGTCTCTAACATTCACTATCGTATGGCCTGAAGTTTCATCAAGTAAAGATTTGTGCGCTATTGGTGGCATCTGTGGTATACAAACCCCTAAGAGCCAGTCAACTTGACCTTTCACAACAACAAAAGAAACGAGTCGGTTGAGGTCTCAAACTCACTCGCACATCGGGCAAGTATAGGTCATGTTCTAATTGCCTGAGAATTAATAATTGTACAGGAGCATTTGGTGGGGTCACCATTACTGGTGGAACGAGTGTGCTAGTCACTATGCAAAATAGGTGGGAGAAAAAAAGGTACCAGAACTTGTTTTATCTCGCTAATATGTAGAGTCGCCTATCACATCGAGACTAAGCCAGGTCAAATTAACTAGGGTTGTAAATAAGGAGGCATATTCCGCTGCATCAAGCTACGTGCCCACACGCACACACACACACGGCCCGGGACTTGGGGAACGTACACTCGCTCGACTGCGGACACATCGCATGAATATTTGACGGGTGAAACTTGACATTGTTACTCAGTTCGCTGTTGCTTGCAGCAGGTCAGGATAGATGGATTTGAAACATGTCTCTTAATCACTTTCTTTCCTGCTCACGCACTCGCTCATGTTGCCGTTTGTCTGGTCACTGCATGTTTTGCTTGACAGAGACTGAAGAGAGAGTGCACTCTGACAGAGAACGGGGCTGTTCGATAGTGTTTATGGACAGATATCTCATGTTGTGCAAATAGTATAACAAAAAAGGTTGCCTCAGAGTCAAAATAGCGGGGGGAAAACGCAAATACCTACTTGCCATTCCGGCCATCCAGAAGGCAAACTCAATTGCCCCGGAAAATAGGGCAACCCTTGGCACCAACCCCTGAGTTTCACCAATCAAAGCTGATGATTTGCATTACATTTCATTCCAGCACAGTTGGATTAAAAGGTAGCCTGCAACTATACCAAGCCCTGGTAGGGCATGCAGGTGTCTAATCATAATATTGGATTGCGAATGTAACATTAAACATTGATTAGACATCGAAGGGCAATTGTGGAGTTGAGTGTAATAGATTTTGACTGTTACTGAATCATGTCTGTCCCTGTGTGGTCCTGGACAAGAAACAGAACCGATACTGGAAAAGGACAAAGAGATTACATCACCCCCAAAGGAATAGATTTCTTTGTCATTTGGTTAACCAAGGACCTAAATGACCTGTTGCCAACAAAAAGCACCCTTAATGTGTTTTCATTTTGTACTGTCAATGACTGTCAGAACAGGTGTCATGTGTCAAGGCTCTCATTTTTGAATAAAAGACATCAGATATTCTCTTTAGGGATCAGTCTGTCATAATAAAATGTATACAAAAAAAATACTTTATAAATCTTTTTTTTAGTTGAAATTATTTCTACCTCAAAACATTTGAATGACTGCATGTTCTCTTTTTATACCATGTCTTTCCCAATTTTACTGTGTAGAGGAAACCAGATTATGGGGGGGAAAAGACTGTGATCACGCTCAGGGGAGCAGATTGCTTTGTCATGATGTAGTGGCCTAGTGAGCTAACACGGCTATCAGTCACCAGTCCCCAACAAATGCATAAGATCACGTTTCACTGCTGTATTGTAGACTATTGAGAATCTGTTCATGCCAAAAGTAGAAATGATGGGTTAGTGACCAATGTTTTGAATGGTGGGCTGGAAAGGATTAGTGCTAAATAAAATTGCAGTTTTATATTTTTGTATTTATTTCTTATGGAGATCTTTGTTGTGGGGGGAAATAAAATCTTAGACCCAAACTAGCCCAAGTAAAACTAAAATTGTATTATTAGGTTGTCCTGTATTAGATTGTCCTGTTTTGTAACAATAAGTGAATCTGCCTTTGCATGCTGGCGATTGGAAAAGACATCTGTCCATGATATTTTGTTTGGCTATTCAAAACAAAATGGGGTGTGCCAAGGTCAGTGAAGTGGACATCCGCACAGCTGCCCTAATCCCTGCTGGTCATACCCTATAAAACAACCACAGAGTGGTTCTCGTTCCAATTCTATGTCTGTCTTAATATTTCTTTTGAATGAGCCTATTTTTGTTCCGACCTCATTAAGACCGTTTGTCTCATTTGTGTAGGTGGTGCCTACTGTCAGTTCATGGACATGCTTTTTCCCAACTCTGTGCCTCTGAAGAAAGTCAAATTCGGTGCCAAGCTGGAGCACGAGTACATTCACAACTTCAAACTCCTGCAGGCCTCCTTCAAGAAGATGGGAGTCGACAAAGTAAGCTGCCAAGAATGTTGCTTCCATAACTTTGTAGGGCAGCGCTACTAACATGCAAACTATACACTGTACCATCCCCTTCCTTTCATGCAAACTATACACTGTACCATTATCCTCCGTCCTTACTGCCAACATGCAAACTACACATTGTACCATCTCCTTCCTAATACTGCTTACATGCAAACTACACATAACAACAACTTCCTTACTGCTCCTTTACTTTTAGTGCTAACATGCAGATTACAATACATCTCGTCTCCTTTCCTCTCTCCTATCCTCCCCTGATCTCCAAATCTTACACATTGGCCACTTTGGTTAATACACCCTAAAATTCAGTTTGATAATGTTGTTGTTATCAAACCTGAATATTAACTTGCCTTTTAGCTGCGACCAGCTAATATAAGCCACTCTTGTCAGTCGGGTCAGAAATGTCAAGTGCAAACCGAGAGCTGGTCCCAGCTTATCGTGAAGAACATGCTTGCTAAGAATAGAATGTGATCTCTTATTCAACATTGCTCACCTTCTTCAATATGTCTGATAAAGTAGACAAATAGAACCTGAATGGATTGACGAAACAGAGAAATTAATAGAAACATATTTTTTAAGTTCCGCAGCTGTTTTCCCAGCATTTGACTCCTGGCCTCCTGGCTAATATCCCTCCCTGACACAACAATATATTCTACTACTGTTAGCATTCAGCCAGACTCGGTGCTGACTGATCCTCTCTGCTAGCAGGGCTTCCTTTGTCATCTAGTCAGGTCATGTGTTCAGACCTGACTAGATGTTGTGTTCTTCCTTTTCACCGCTCTGTCATCTCTTATATCATGCTTTGGATTCCTCTGTTTATCCCGTCAGGGTTGCGTCACTCCCCTCAGCACTGAGAATAAAAACACAAATTCTGTTGGCGGCACTGGCAGTGATATAGAATAGTCCTCAACCGAAACCACACATAACATCACACACTTCCGACAAGGATCCAGGTTATGTTCAAGTACAGCCTGTGTTTTTTGACCATCAGTAAGTCTGTATTTTTGAAGAATCGCAAGCACAGAAGTCATTTACACTTGAAGGTTAAATGCTTGTTTATTGAGACAAACAAACAATCAACCTTCGCATTATGGCCTACGCTGGACTTCTGTAGTTGGTTCTAGAGCCCAACCGATGACAGATCTGTGTCCGTTGCCGATCCTGGTTTTTGAGAGTCCTAGCCCAAAGATTACTGATGTTTTCACCAATATTTTATGCAGAAGTTTCTAATTGGTTCGGAAAAACTTAGATTTGATTAAAGTTTCTATTTGAGAACATTTAACTTATAAGCAAACCAATAAAATAAATCACTTTTTTGTAGATAATAGTTTTATATTAAAACACATTCAATATATGAAAATATTGAACTTTAATTAATTACTTACTTTAATTATTAAAGTAATTAATTATTACTTTAATTAATGACCTGTTCAAAAATGGCCAATCTACAAGCTCAGTGGGTTTTTTTAACTTTTGAAAATGTTTGCCTATAATATGTCCAAAATGGGACTGGAAAATTGCATTTTCTCAGCCTGTATGCCATGTAATCACAATGTTTTTGCATTGGTCGACACGGTTAAGGTCTAATTCTCTCCACTCTCCCCTTCCCTTTCTCTTACCTTTCATAATTTATTTTCTGTGACGTGTGTGTGCATGTCTACCTGACATGTACACTATCTACCATGTGCGTGCATGCTGGATTTGTACATGTTGTCGGTGACACAGTATGGATGTGTGTCTGTCCACAACATTAGGGGTTGAGTGTGTGTCGGTCTGTGTGTGTATCCCATTCTGGCAGGCTGGTGTTTATTTTTCCAGTGCCAGTAGTGAGGGTGGGTTGGCAACCTAGCTGGCATTTCAAACAGAGCTCTGTGAGCTGCTAATTAGGTCCCAGCTACTCATTAGCTGCCAAAACGGGGTGTGTGAGAGAGAGCGACGGGAAGGTGGGCATCCGGGTGAATGCAAGGGTAAAGTCCCAGGCAACCACCACAGAGACAAGGGGTTAGAATCTTCCATGGTGCCACCATTTTTGCCGGGCACTCCAGCAAACACATTTGTGATAGCTGGTGGGAAGCTGGGTGGTGAGGGTGAGTCTGTCACTGAACTACCGACTCTTAAAGGATTGTTCAGGGCTCCTGTTCATCGAGGTGCGAAACTATGAGGGATTCTGCGTCCTCTACAACTCCAACATGACCATCTGTAGTGGTCAGCAATGACTGGGTTTACGCATGAGGGGGAAAACTGGGAATTGGCATAACTAATAAATTGGGAGAAAAGAGAGAGAGAGAAGGGGAAAACGAAGTTTAGTGCCTTGGTTTGAACTGGAGTCAGCTGCAGGAAGGACTATAGCCTAATTTGTAGGGTATGGATTCTTACTTTGTGATCCACCAGGGCAACTTGTGTCTGCAGAAAAAACATTTGCGAAAGTTCACATGCACACAATCACAAGTAACCTCATTGATTGTCCTTTCAAAAACGCCAAATAATTTCCCTAGTAGTGGAAGAAACTTCTTGCACAACAAAAATATAATTCAACTAATTGAAACTACATGTTCGTTCAGTACTGTGTGTTCGTTCATTTGCCACTTTCCTGTTTGAATTCAGATTTTTTTAATGTGTTTATTTGACGGGCAATTTCTTTTCTGGAAAACGGCAATTGTTTTTCACAATTGATTCATTTGAATATTTTATTTTTCAAAGTACAGCAGTACGACGAGCAAATGGATGAGACACAAAAAAGCCAAAGGCTCGTTTCAATTGTGGTCCATTGTGGAATATATAAATCAATAAAATGCCCCCCTCACCCACCCAATTGTTTAATTTCAATCCTGCTCTTCTGCTTCCTCTCTCATCTTCCTTTTCTTGTTCACAGATCATTCCAGTGGACAAGCTGGTGAAGGGGAAGTTCCAGGACAACTTTGAATATGTGCAATGGTTTAAGAAATTCTTTGATGCCAACTATGACGGCAAACCTTACGACCCTGTGGAGGCACGACAGGGACAGGACGCAATGCCCGCAAACGCACCCATGTCAGCTCTCAACAAGCCCCCCAAGAAGACACTCAACCAAGGTTGGTTCACACACTGATTTATACATATCACAGTATTGGCCATGGAATTCTCGCAATCCAAGAGGCTTAAATGAATAATATTTTAAATGGAGAATGGTGTCCCAGAGCCAGCCTTCTCAACACATTACATGCTTTCTTTTTGTCTTTCCTTTCCTTTGACCACTGTCTCTCTGTCCTTAGCTCCTCAGAGAACGCCTGTCGCCAAGGTTGCGCCCAAGATGACGGCAAGCGGAGCCAGGAGGCCAGGGATGGGGGTCGGCGGAGACGATAAAGCAGAGCTTATGCAGGAGGTCAGGTTTTTTCTTTCCTCCACAGAACAGTGTGAAGGTGGTTCTCTGGAGAAAATTGGGAGCTATTTTATATTACATTAGTTTTTTTTGCACACTATTTATTTATTGTTGGTATTGGGGTACGCACACCAACCAAACGATGGCACTACCCATTTTGATTTACATAAGCATTAAGCATTTAGCAGACAGTTTATTACCACTTATAGAGCTGTTATTGGCATACCGCACACTGAATTCCACAGACCCCAATCTAATCAAAATATCACGGTCTGGAATATTTAGGCGCGGCAGTGGCTCAGGAGGTAAAGCGATCGTCCAGGAATTGGAATGTTCCCGGTTCGATCCCTGGCTCCTCCTGGCTGCATGTCTGAAGTGTCCTGGAGCAAGACACTGAAACCCTAACTGCTCCCGATTGGCAGGTTGGTTCCTTGCATGGATTCCTCCGTTATCGGTGACTCAGTGGGTACATACACACATGTCCGTTCGCGACCGTTTTGCGTCCGTTTCCGTTCGCCGGAAGTCTCATCCACTCCCATGTTAAAAAAAAAACGAAAACGTACGGTCCCGTTTTTTTTTTTACATGGGAGTGGATGGGACTTCCGGCGAACGGAAACGGTATGAAACGGACGCGAAACGGTCGCGAACGGACATGTGTGTATGTACCCAGTGTGTGGGAATGGGTGAATGTATTGCATGATACAACGGGTAGTTCTTCTGACCAACTAATCTGATTGGTCGAAAATAGGCTCTCCAGCCATTCTCAAATGAGCATGACGGCATACCTCAGTTGATTTGACTGTGTACTAGAAGCTACTCTCACTCTGACATTCTCATGGTGTCTTTATGTCACAGCACTACAGTTAATAAATGCATTTGAAGCTTGCAGACATTGTAGCTAAATCTGTTATAAAATCTAAAACCATATCTTCATATCATCATATCTTTGTTGCAATGACATTGAGATGACTAAAGTTTTGTTTTTCTATGTGTGGTATTCAGTTTGAGAAGTCACAATGTCTTATTTAGCTTATTGGCTGAAGTTATCATCTCAATGGCTCTGGCTCTGGACTGACAGGTTAACAGGAACTAGTCTCTTGTGTAATATTCATTAATTGTAAAGGGCTTTGGTGAAATAAAATTGTAACATTTGGTAGCTCTGCACTGCAAAAGGGTTGGAACCTCTGTTTTACATGTTCCTATTTTATCTTCAGGTGGACATGCTGAAGTCCACCATCCAGGACATGGAGAAGGAGAGGGACTTTTATTTTGGAAAGCTGCGGAACATTGAGCTGATTTGCCAGGAGAAGGAAGGGGAGGGAGACCCCACCCTGCAGAGGATTATAGACATCCTCTACGCCACAGATGTGAGTTCACAAGAACCCTGACATTCCATCTGTATGTCACAGCCAACGTACTCGCAGCCAAATCTCAGAGTTCAAATCACAAACTTTTAACTGTATTTCACAGCTGTGTTAAAATCCTTTAGTCATTCTGTATGCTAACACGTCATTTCAAATCCCTTGTTAGTCATGAGATTCAGTTCTTTCTTGCATCATAGACATTCTCTACCCCACAAACATGGGGTTTGAAGTGATAGTGGCCCTCTACTATATGACTTCTAGGGGCTCTAGTCTTTGTCGCAGTGAAATATCATTCTTAAACAACCAAAGCAATGTTTTTCTCCCTATATGTTGTCTATATGGTTGTGATGCATTGCCATGTGGTGTGTGAAATTGAGAGTATAGTTATCCAAAGCAAGAATCATTCCCACATCCCACGCTGAGGAAACCCTGTTGGACTGTAATGCCTCTTGTCTTAAGAAACGGTCCACACTCACAGAAGCAATGTCTGCGTTTATAATAACGCACACGCTGATGAGGGCCTGAAGAGCCGAAACAAGTCAGTTTCTCAGACTGCTGCTGCTGTAAATTAAAAACGCAAAAAATGATCTGCGATTGCGGACTGTTAGCTGTGAGTCTGCAGCTGTCTTCGATTCCTTAAACTAAACTACTGTCAGTAGAGCAACTTGGCTCTGCCTCAGGACTTTTAGTCCTATAGTATTTTAACTGTATTGCCTAGCATGTTTTTTAGTAGATAGTCCTGTTAAACTAGTCTGGAGACTTTCTATTGTGTATCCCTGTCAGCTTTCTTACTTTCTACGTAAAAGGAAAAAATCCGGTGTCAAGTAGATTATGCATGCGCTGTAAAAAAAATGGACATCAAATGATAACTGTTTGTAGCTGACAGTTGTTTACAGATTGACCATTGCAATGTTCTCAGGTTGATTCTGGCTAGACTAGAGCCATGTGTTGAATGTCTTAACCTCTCTGCAATGAGCTTCCTGTCACTCTACGCTTTGCAATGAGCTTCCTGTCACTCTACGTTGTCCTGTCTAAAAAACTAAACTGCTCAATAATAATTAATTCCCAATAAAGTTTTTTTTGTTTTCTTTGATTGCTCTGTTGTTCTTGAATTCAGCATGAAGGAAATGTTCCAGACTCAAAGGACTGTTGATCAGAGAGAGAATAAGTAAATGGAACCTTGTGTTTCATTAAGTAAGCAGTTATGCTGCACAAGTACTGTACATTAGCCTAGTGACAATGGCCTAGATAATTTGAGGTACCCCTACCGGAGGTAGGACCAAACACAACATTGTTTTTCCTCATCTCTAAGGCCTCCCATACATGAAATTGATTGTGCCTTGTATAAAAATATTTGACCTCAAAAGTGGTCAAATTTATATATATTTTATAAAGCCTGGCCGGCTGGTGGTTGAAGCATATAAACTCATATAGATTCACAATGGAAGCTCAGAGATTTACGTAGCGGTCCAGGCACCTAGGCTCACTGTAGCCTTACAGTGTGTCGCGGGTTCGACTCCCGATCCCGACGGCCTTTGCTGCGTGTCACTCCCTTTCTCTCTCCCCATCCTGTCAGCCTACTGTCCTGTCAAATAAAGTCATAAAAGCCCAAAAAATAATTAAAAGACATTTGCCATACTTGAAGCCAGGACATCCCTGGAAATAGGAGATATAGTCATTTGAACACAAACCTACAATAGGTCTATGTAGAATGTTTTCTTTACTTTGTAGTGACTCTGACATGGATTGCCATAGCAACACACATGATGGCTTGTTGGGAAGGTGTGGTTATACTGAATCCAGCAACCATGGTGGTCTTACTGGAGTAGCTCTACATGATGCATGATAAGATACCTTTATTTTGAAGCAAAGTATATCATTTGTATATGGAGACAGTTTTATGAACATCATCTCTCTGTTGAGCAACATTTAGTAGTAGTAATAATAGTATGCATTAAGGCCTTCTGCTGTGGGCTTTTTGACGTATGGATCTTACTTAATGAAACACAGACTTGTTGGAAAGGTGTGGTTATACTGAATCCAGCAATATCATTTGTGTAAATGTAGCTTGCATACTGAGTTAAATCTCTGTGCTTTCATTGTGAATCTACATGAGTTAATATGCCTCAACCCCCAGACGGCCAGGCTTTGCTTAGTTGGGGTGTTGTATATCAATTTCACCACTTTCGTAGTAAGATATTTTTATACAAGATCATCCATTTCATGTATGGAAGGCCTTAGAGATGAGGCAAAACAATGTTGTGTTTGGTGCTACCTCTGGTAGGGGTATCTCGCGAACTAAAGCCCTTTTTGGCAGTTTGTCACTGCCCTACATGAAACCTTGTAGGTTTGGATCCACCTCAGGTCGTATCCTCACTCTCTCTCTCTATTCATTCAATACCTAATGTCTCTCTCTTTCTCCACAGGAGGGCTTTGTGATACCAGATGCTGAGTCAGAAGAACAGGAGGAGTTTTAGTCCCATTAGACTTAAAGCCCCGGTCTGGTCTACCAACCCTATTTCTCTACATTTTCACCATCCCTTCCCAACCCCCCACCACCCTACTGTAATGCCCATAAACTTCAAGCTGGTACCTCCAAGACAACACACCCATGTGTTATATTTCCACCTGTGATCGAGAACCCATGAGCCCTGCTGGGAAACCACTGATGCCAACATGTGGTCCCCTGCGGTGTCCTCAACCCCTGCAGTTAAATCTTATAGGAAACTCCAGCCCTACTCTGCAATCAACTCATTTCAGTCACTGCCTTTTCTTTCCCAGTACACTCCACTTGTCAGTGAGAAGTTTCCAGTTCCAACCCATTCCCTGTGTCCTTCAGACCCCACTCCTCCCCAAAAGCCAGATTATATAACATCTGGTTTCTTGAAATATTGGACTTTAACAAAACACAATGTTTTCTGTGTGAGTGTGAGCGAGAGTGTGTGTATGTGTGTTTTCAAGTGCAAAATCAATTAGAAACCAATCAGTTGTGATGAACCTCCTCTGAAGACCATACTGTCCGTCTGAAGTCAAGAAGACTCGTTCCAAACTAACTGTCGTTTGTCTCCTCTTGTCACCGCTCCCATCTGCAGCTGTTGTGTGGGTGGCCATTTTGTGTCCCGTTTTTCTTTTGAGCCATTTAGCTCAATAAATTCAGGAACTGAAATGGTGTCAGTAAAAGTAATATATTATGTGGGGTGGGTGTAAGACATTCAGTTGTGGTTTGGGGCGAGGCAGCAGTAAAGGTCTTCCACTTGCCTCTGTCCTGACTCTGGCGCTGCCGTCTTGGTTTCGGCGTGTTTGACAACAAAGATTGAAAAAAATGTCTGTTATCTCCTTTTCCCCCATTTTCACACTTATTTACTACTTTATCTTTTTTTGCAAGACCTTGTCCTTTCTTAGGTTTTGAGAGGTCATTGTTTTCATTGTATGTTTGACTCCCCATCAGCCACAAATTCACCTTTATACATAAGGTCCCCCCCTCACTATTATCACTGTCTACCACATATTGTAATTTTGTGGACCACCTCCCCCCAATGTTGGCGTTCTAGATGTCATCTTGTGATTGTTGCTGATGGTTCTTTCTTAAATGTGCAGTTCTTAACTCCAAGAACTCTGCTTGTTTTTTGTTTTGTTGAGCCACCCTTTCCAGACAGCAGCCTTTTGGTCAATATGCCAATGTTTAATGAAAAGTATTTGCAAGATCACGAATGATCTTTTTGTATGTTTTATCGTCTCTTTGAGTGCTTGTTTTAAGGCATATGCACGGTTTTATACAAGTGACCCTTAATAAACCCCTCTTAACCAACACTAAAGGCTATTTTATACTGCATTAAGTGACCCTTTCGATAAGTGTTGGTTGAAAAAAATGTTCAACTGAAAAAAGTTTGAATGACTTTATTCTGTTGAAAACATGTCAAGTATAATTTACCATGAATGATGCCGAGAATTGACCACCAGACTTGTCTCCCCTACCAGCCACTGTAGCAGCTAACCAACCACTATATGGAGAAAATATTTTGGTGGTAAAATAGTAATAGTTAAAAAATATGTGTTACTGCTTAGCTTTGGAGTCCAAACAGCCACTGTGACCGGGCGAGAACCATGTCAGTTTCCTTCCATGACTTTTCAACTGCTGGCTTTGGTCTGTTCGTTTCCAAGCCTGTCATGTGTTCAGTAATAATATGGGATCAATGACTTGCCAATCTGTCGAACCAAAGTTGTTTTCTTCTTTGGGAATGTACACTGAATACGAGTGTCTATCCCCCACCCCCACTGCTTTGCTATTTCCAAGCCTTGATTTGTGGCCAATTTTAACATGAAAGCTGTGTACTGTGGACTTAAGGAAATTATGTTGACACTGTTTATAAAACGGATGTGTCATTTTCAACACTTCAATGTGCTTCTAATCTGGGACCACTTCACATTTGTGTTATTTTTGTTACATAACTTAAGTGATACCCACACAACCAATTGCTCCTCTGGGGACATTTAAAGTTCTGCCAACCTGCCTTATAGTAATGTAAATTGTTGTTTGCTGCAATTTTGTTACATAAATCTGAGCATATGTAAGGCGAGTGTACATGAAATCCGCTGTTTACATACACAAAAGGATGCACAGATGTATAGTACCCCAAATGAGACCCACGTGTTGAAAATAACAAATTCTTTATAAGTGTGTAATCTAGAGACTAAAAAGTCAATCTCCTTTTAGAAATTGCCTGTCTCTGTTGCTTGATGACAGAGATGTTAACTGTTTATCGAATGCCTTATTCCTGGTTAAAAAAAAAGAATACACTTTTCTTTAATGACAAGTACGTTTTTCATAATTTCATAAGTGTGACTTTATACTATTCTCTCTTTTTGGCAAATGTTTGTACTATGATTTAAAGTATTGTAAGGAAGTCCTCATATGGTTTTAAATCACTTTTCCGGACAGAAGTCAGAAAATAAAGGACATTGGAGGTATTCTGGGTGGATCTTGGATGTTTTAGTTTGAAACAGACTTAATGGCTTCTGTAAAATGGTTTGAAACAAACATGTTACAAATGGTTACACTAGCATTCAAAGCTGTAGTTTTAAGACAAATTAAATACATATGCTAATGAAATCAAACTGTAATGACTTTATGCTCGTCTGAGTTTTGACTGGAGACTGTTTGGCTCTTGTCAAAGGGCTTTTGTCTTATCAAAACATTAAGCATAAACATACTGGCTGCAGAGTGATAAAATACATCTTTTGACCTAGGGTTGGAAGTACCCCTGGTAACCAAACCCCATCAGTTCATGTCACTAATTTGCACACAGGTGCTAGTGTGTGTGGGAGATTAATAATGTTATATTTATTCTCTGTCATACGACTGTGTTGCTCACTGAAGATAGCAGATGTACGAACTTGATGCAACACGTTAGTGAGCTTGCGGATAGGGTATTTTTGGCGAGCGACGCCATCGTATAACAAAGTATAAATCAGCCATCATTTAAATATTTTGGTAGGAATTAAGTCCTCCGTAGACTACAGGCCCTCCATGGCACATAATCAGACAGCAAATGGCATTTCACAAAGCCATTCCCACTGCAATGTAAATGAAATATGTTAAAATACCATGTTACCTATTTGATTAAAGCAATAATGCTGAGGTCATTCCTTCTGCATTCCCAAGATGTACTGTCTAGCACTGCATAAATTGTTGTCTATTGCCAACATGTAATGAGGACCTCCATTGCATGGTGGGGTACTGAAACTTGTATACTAATATACTCTTGATTTATGAAGCAGTGGTTCTCAACTGTGAGTGCAAAGTTAGTTCTAATCCACCAGAATGAACCTATACCATCACCAGGTGATCCTGGTATAGCATACTTTGTGATTAGATGGCTGGATAGAATGGTAACCAGCAGTACTCTGGGTCCCGAAGACCAAAGTTGAGATCCACTGTTATAATTAAGCTGGAATAGGATCACCAGTTACTCAGCAACAACAGTAGGCTTGTATAATTAACTGACTCTGGATTGTGACCATTTTGTGTTGGAGTTTTATGTCTAATTTTACTCCATAGTAAGATGTGTTGTTTGCCCTAAAGAACAGATTTTCAAACTTGAAAAACAGTTCATGTCAGCAAGTGACACCGTTGTACGATGGAGTATAAACGGTTTGACAATTGTCTGGTACCAAAATAAAAGGCTATCACAAGCCTTATAGAAACAAATACTGAAATCACAGAACAGGAAGATGGAATGTTGTGCAAAAAAATATATGAAGATTGTGCCTGGATGTTGTTTTGAATTGTTTTGTTATATTTTAGATTGACATTCTTTAACTCTGTATGTTGCCTTGAGAGAACATGATTATAGACACACCTCCATTTGGGTTCAGCTTTGAGATCTATTCATAACTTTCTAGAATGTGTAGTTTAACTTTGATGCTGAGATAATCATAGTGCTAACTTTCTTTGGGGGGCGGGGGGGGGGCACAGCAGTTAAATAATTGAGTTGTTAAAAACTCTTGTTTTATTTGATTTTAAGCACAAATGTTTGTTGCTTTCAATGCTTTGTGATATGGTGACTTAGTTTTTGAGACCTTGGGTATGGGTTTTCCAAAATTGACTTAAGTTATTTTCTTCTCATTAGTCAAATTTTAATTAGCTGGACTTTCCCTCTTGATTGTTGGTTGATGGATATCTTAAAACCGACACAAGGATGAAGTTGTTTAAAAACATTCAGACATCCTGTAATAGCTTATTTTAGATTCCTCCTTTTCTATAATTGGTTGAGACTGAACCATTTACTATAACTGGTGTTGAAACGAAATTGTATTTTGGAAACCCATGCGCAATTTCAAATGGTGTTTGCCTGTGTGGGGAAACCTTTGGTATTAGTATGAAGTTGCTTCTGGGAAACCTTCATTTACTTTCATTTTTTATCACTGGTTGGACGCACACTACACGAGTTTAACACACAAAATCTGAGGTGAAAATCAATTGGATTGAAAGACACTCATCATAATCCTTGTCCCTGATGCTTCTGAGACACAGAAATAACCTTTACCTATAAACTTGAAATTTTAGATATAGGATTTCAGATCTTCAGTGCTTGAAATATGTCAGGAAGTCATTGTGTCATTGTAGTGTAGTTCAGCTTAAGTGAAGGAGAGTATTTTATTATGCAATGCAAGGGGAGGACAAATCTCGTTTCATAGTGTCCTGCTTGCTCCATCCCGATGACATGTTACCTCCCATTCTCCACTGAATATGTTGTTGGCTTGTAATGGTTTCCGTTTGTGTCCGACTAGGTGAAAAGGCAACCAGACAGCAGACAAAATACTAAACATAATCTCTAGTAATAAACTCTTGTCTGATTCAGGTTATCTGAAGTGTGCGTATACCTTAAGAGCTCTTGTTTCTATGAAGTGTTTGTCATTTTATTTTGGTAGAAGATTTTTCTGCTTACTTCAGCAGATACAGTATACCTAAAGAAGCTCATGGTCATATTATAGCTATATTTCAAGAACCTGTTAGTCAGCACCTCATTCCGACTGGCTCAGGTTGTTATGACCTACCTAATTCCACGTCTGGGTATTATGTGTTACAGTTAACAGTGGGCCGCTGAGAATACTGGGCACCGTTTAAAAAAAAACATATATTTATTTATTTTATATTCTATATTTGATTTCATATCTACACCTATTTTTTATTTATTTTTTACATTTAAGGCCCAATCTTTTCTTTTTTGTTTACAAATGCTACACATTGCTAGTACAAAACCTGTGATATCCAGTAATTTGGGGGATAAAACAAGAAGTTGAAGGGTACATTTAGGTCTGATAATGATGTACGTGCATGTTAACTTAAAATCATACAGTGTATACTCTACATTCTTTCCGACCAATTAACAAACCATACATTTATTATTATTTTTTCTTTTAAGTTTTTGAAAAAACTGCCAACGGTGAGATGCCCACAAGGTTTAGGTACCCACTGAAACGGTATCCATATGAGAGACAATGTAATATTGACTTGGTGGTTAGTATTAAGAATGAACAAAACTTTATAATGAACGTAATGATTTATCATCATCTACAGAGGTGTAATGGAAAAATCTTCTACAAAAGTCTCAATATAAGTTTGAAATTACTGTGGTGCTTGTCTGATCCCTGACCTCTCGACCTTCCTTATTCAACCAATCAGTGCCAAGATTCTTGTACACTGTGGGCCAAGTGCCACATGCCTCCATTTTGTCTACTTCCTCTCTTTTTGTGTACTGTTTGAGCTGTTGTTGTTTTTTTGTTATATTCTTTGAGAAATACTCTTTGCTGAATCAAGTTTCTTACAAACAATAAATCAGTATTTCCACATCAACTCTGTTCCTCATTTTCAGTTTGTTTCCACGCAATTAGTTTCACTGTATGGGAATTTAGTTTGAAGATACTGTAACAACATTTAATGTTCCAGAATTTTTAAGAATTTCTAGTAATTTCAATAATCATGATCACACCCCAAGAAACATCTAATCGACAGAGTAAACATGGAATCAGTTATAATAAAGTGCCAGGAAAATCACTCAACCGTATAAATGAGAACTTGCAAACGCACAAAATGCTGTAATGTGTACGTTAATACTGTATGTATTGTTTTATTGTTCACTTTATTCTGTCTGAGCGTTGCTCAAGAGGATAATAATAACAATAATAATAAAAACAGCCTAATAATAATAATAATTATCATTATACAACTACTACTAGCAGTAGTATAGTAAACATACAATAACTGCTGTATGACTGCTTTAACTGCAGTAGTAACTAAACAACAATATTTTGCCCTGTCTGTCTGTGCTATTCCATCTACATATACCCCCCCCCCCCCCCCCCCATCTCTCTCTCTCTCTCTCTCTCTCTCTCTCTCTCTCTCTCTCTCTCTCTCTGTGGCTTCCAGGCTTAGACGCCCAGAATTCCGCAGCTGTGACATCACAGTTGGCCCCAGCGGCCAGCCCCTGGAATGTCACTCTATCATTTTGGTTAGAATGTCCCCCATTGTCACAGAGACACAAAGACAGACAGGAAGACAAGACAGCCATAGTATAAGTTGTCTGATGTGTGCCTTGTTGAGCTGCTGACGGCGAGAACTGAGGTCAACCCTAGAACTCTAAGGTCAAGAAGGTCTGCTGAAATTGAGGTTTTATCTTATTTTATTTTATTTTATTGATGACTCTCAGATAATCACAGAGCAATAAGCACTTGAGCAGATAACGGACTGAATTACATGAAACATTATTCCATTATTTGGTGTAAAGGTGCATGAGCCTTCATTATTTTCTAGGAAATAAGTCAACTTATGACTATGAGGTGATGATACGAGGGCAGTTGTAATTCTCACAAATTAGTTACAAAAGTTTTAAAACATTATAAAGTGAAGTAATACACACAAACCATTAGGGGATTAACACATTTTCTATCAATAATCAAATTGCTTGCCATCAGTTGGATAGAATTTAAGGATATGCCCAGTTTATCACTGATAAATGAATTTCTCATCCCCTCTCCTTCATCTATTTTGTCGTTCTCTTCAGGTTGGTCTATCAAGCTCTCAACCCCTTTCCTCCACACTCTTTCTCTCTCACAATCTTCCTTTCTCTATTTCATCCCCTCCATCTGTCAAAATTTAAATATCTTTACCGTCTCTTTCCATCTTTCGCTCTCCCTCTGCCTCAGATCTGTTGCACGCTGTCGCCCCCTGCTGAGTATCCTCTCACCACCAACCCTCACTCACAAGTCAAGTAGCCTAGGCTATTACTGTATGTTATTACGGTGACTAGACTATCGTCGTCATCGTACTAATAATATTATATATTAAATATATTATTTCTTGAACACGAAAAACTCACATTTCCATCATCTGATCACATAATTCACACAAAGGGTTTTCTTTGGCACATGTCGCTAACATGAATAGTGCCAGACTCTCTTAAGGCAGTATGGATTCATTTCTCGCCTGGATGAGTCCCGGAACAGTAGGCAATTATTGAAGATAGTCATTCCTGTGTCCAGTACTCGTCCAGCCTAGGGCAGGCTGCGTAAACATTGGGGAGTGAGCCTCTATTTATGATTTTATGGTTTTTAACTGTTTTATTTATTGCAGGTATCTGTCCACAATCACCTCCAAGACTTCAAGAGTCTTTATGACAAGTGGATAGAGACTGCCCCTGCCTGAACCTGTCACACAGTAACATTCTCAGTGTGTTTTATCCATCCATGTATGTATTATCAGGGGTGCAATGCTCAGTGGACGCGGTTGCACGCCGTGCAACCACTTATTTGGCCAGGGGGACGTGCAGGCACACGCATAGATTTAAAACTACTTTAAATTCACACTTCATCAAAGTTTACAAAGGCTCCCGACTCACGCGGTACATTAATTAACATAGGAATTAGCCTATATGCATATCAATTGTCCATTGTGTGACCTGTACTGTAGGTGTTAAGCGACGTGCGCGTCACGTCATTAAAATAGAGAGTGCAACCACTTCTCAAATGAGCATAGCATCACTGTGTATTATCCATGTATCAGAGATAGTACAAAATATTACCAAACGCTTATCCATTTGGAATGAACACTGGGGATTTTACTGTGGACATTGGGCCCGGATGCTCCGGTACCATCTGGAGAGTGGACAATATGCCATGCTGGGGTGACTGACTGGGTCCACGCACTCTTATCCTATATGGGCCTTCACCATGCTCCTCTGAGTATAGTCAGTGGTAGTCCTGGTGCTCTGTTTTGTTCTGTAGAGCAGGGATCTTCAACAGGAGGTCCGGGACCCCTAGGGGTACTCAGAGATACTGCAGGGGACTGCCAAAGCTTTGTGTGACAGGGACTTTATTTTTTATTTTTTAAATACATTAACCACTTGAACCCTGGCATCCATATTCTTGGAGGAACAGGGTTGGTGACGGTGTACAGAGAAAAAAGAGCAGACCAAGTACCGAGCCAAAGGTCAAGTTTACAAAGTATTGAGGGCTTGTAGATCGGCTATTTCCGGTGAAAGGGTTGGCGTACAGGGGAAAACGAGCAGACCAAGTACCGAGCAGACCAGGTTAAGTAGGCTACCGAGCCAAAGGTCAAGTTTACAAAGTATCGGAGGGTTTAATTAGTTAAATGTCACATTTAACATGAATCCAATATGGAGTGTGGGGGGGTCCCTACTTAATCTCTCTCTCAGCTAAGGGGTCCTTGGCCTGAAAAACGTTGACGACCCCTGCTGTAGAGCCCAGCCTTGTGGTCATCATGCACCTAATACCAGGCAGACATGAAGAGTTGTCTCACCATTGTAAAATGCAATAGGCGTCATAGTCCACTAGAGGTCAGTGGTCTACAACACGATAAACATCATTGCTGAGGGGAGACGCGATTTGACCGTGAAAAGGAGTTTGGTATTTTATTGCACAAAACAAGTATATTGGCGCACTTGTTGTTTTGTTAATAAACTATTAGCATTCATTTTCTTTCTGCAACTCAACATGCACTTATTCTTTTGTAATTTATACACAGCGTCATAGTTGTGAGGTGATCTTATTGGACAATGAATGGGGGCCAGACAGAGTTGACGCGAGGTTACCCCCCAGCTGCATGCTGGAAATCTAGTTCCCATGGGCAAAGGGGGTTGTTGCGCTGTGATTGGATATTTGGTTGTCAGGGTGATAACGTTGTCCAACTTTATAATATATTCTGTACCACAGCAACTACATTAAGAGAGGTAACTTTAGTCTGTTTGTTTGTACAACATAGTATTTTCTCCTTGGGGGTTTAGGGTTTTGAATATTTTGCAAACGCATGGGTATGTATGAGTAAGCCGAAACCAACAACAGTTGCCCTTGACAACCAACTAGCCAATCACAACATGACGGGTCCCTCCACAGGATGGGATCTACTCTACAGGGCTACATGCACGTCTCTCCTTGTCCCTGCTGTCTGTCAATAGAAAAGGACTGGAGGAGGAGAAACCAGAAACCAGTGAAACCAGTGATCCAAACCACCGAGGAGGACGTCCACAAACCTGCAGCATGAATGCTCTCTTCCTGTGGTCTTGAAGCGTGTGCTTTGGTTGGTTTTGGTTTCAAGTGCATTTCTCGTTTCCTCCTGACTGTTAGCTTAGCCCGTTAGCCTGCACACTGACTACAGTGCTTGCTTGTCCTGTCTGTCTGTGCAACTACACACTGCTGGAAGCAAACACAGGTACTCGCCTGGAGGAGCCAAACAAAACGGAATACACTTTCTTTTGTCAACAAAACGGCTGCAGTTGTAGGGATAAAGACTGTTTATTTTTATGTTTATTATTGTTATTTTATTCTTTGCATGCATCGTTGTGGAGAGGACAGCATCTTCAAAAACAAGGAAGTGTCTGAATGAACTTAGTTTCTATCCCAGAGCTACTAGCGTTTACTATCGATGTAACCTCACCATCTGTCCCTCTCTCTGTTGTCCCGCTTTACGATCACTTCTTCTGACTGACCAACTATTGTTCCATTGATAAGATCTGAAAAGGCTCTTCTTTTTTTAAACCCGTCCTCTCGCCACAGATATCTACAGATCAGATCTTATATCTACACATTTATCTGTAAACAAAGCCTCAGTCAGTCTGAATACGAGATGATTCCCGATAAGGCGCCGAAGGAGGACGTGTTCCATGCATCGGGGGACCTGAAAAAGGAGGCTCACGTCCCCAACTTTGACAAATACAAAGAACTCTATGTCAAATCCATTGACAGCCCAGATGGTGAGTGGCTCCGTCTTTTACACTGTAAATGTAACTCGGTGTTACTCATGGATGAATTAAACACACACGGAAGATTTTACTAATATAGTGAAGTAAAGACCGAAGCCAACAGGATCTGGGAAACCTGGCAGGAATCCAGACCTGCCAGGTTATTGCAATGCAAGGCACCTGCTGTCCCACAAGTAGCTCCACAGTGAATCCTGAGTGTTAATATAACTCTAAAATTGTGCATGGTGATTTGATTATTTGCTCTCAGATTTATGAATGTACAAATGAACACTGATTAATATTCAAATGAAAACATCTCAGATTTAATGTCTAAAGGCTGAGTAAGCCTGTAACTGATGGAAATTCTCTAGATCAGTTCTCAAACATGCTAATGATACAGTATGTATTTTGCTGCAGACCCCCATTTGAAACGAGTTGCTACCAGGGACCCCCGTAAGAGATCTTTGTTGTTAGATTAGATCTAGTACATGATTGTACAACTGTCTATATTGAAGTAGGGGAGATAACAGTGAGAGAGAGGGAGAGTAAATGAATACTCAACATATACATTCTCTAGATTCTAATAGTGAAATTAAACTATCTCATTTTATTGGGGACCCCTTGGAACACCCTCAAGGACCCCTGGTGTGTTTCACTTTGGGAAACACTGCTCTTGTCTTCAGATCCCCTCCACAAGGCTAATCGTATCTAAGCACAATCCTGTTTACAAATAGGCCTATATTTTGTTCTCTAACTAGAAACACTATAGATGTACTCTCTGCAAATAATTTATAATTGAGTTTCCGTGAGTGTACATGCATGGTATCAACTTCTGACACTGATTGTGATGCTCTGTAATGATCTTCACAAGTGTTTTGGGTGGCAGTGGTTTGAGGCAAAGATTATTTTGATTGTTTACAAAGATATTTAACGAAACACTTAGTTTGCGATCTGCAGTCTGCAGGCTATGAATTACACAGTGCAATTAGATATGTAATCCAACCTGTTTCCCAGAGACTGCAAGGAAATCTTACTCAATGTGTGTTTGAGAGGTTTTATTAACTCTAGAGTAAATGGTGAGGCGATGAGAGCAAGTGCAACAGCTGACCAAAGAAGATGTTTGAATTAGTTGCTCAATTAGCATACATAATTGCTAAACGTCAAATCACAATTTGTTATTACTTGAGATTTAATTGCGCTGCTAGTGTGTGTGTGTGTGTGTGTGTGTGTGTGTGGGGGGGTACTTCTTGACAGGAAGTAGAAAGGAAGCACAGAAGTAGAAAGGAAGGTGGTATAGAAAGGATGAAAGGGAATTTTGAACGACAGCTGTGTATGTTGTAAATAACAGGCATTTGTCACTGGCGCTTGGCACTATATAGATATTATATTGATATAATAATTATAGATATATCGTTGAATGAGACTTGATATCGTCTGGAATTTTGTATATCATAATATCATGATGTGGCAAAAGTGTTTTCTTTTCCAGGTTTTAATCACACAAGCCTTATTTTATACTTTAAAAAAGTGTCATAAACAAAAACAAAATTATTGTCACAATATTGATATCATATCAAGGTATTTGGTCAAACATATTGTGATATTTGATTTTTTCCATAGTATCGCTCAGCCCTATCAGTCACTATTGTAATTGTTGTGTTGTATGTGTCTGTTGATACAGTATACTGTTTGTTCTTTGATACTACAGCAGCAACTCATATCTCTCTCCAGTAGTTCATTAACCATGCATATATTATACAGATGGGGTATAGTATATATACTGTATATGCTTTATAGCATCACGTTTTCTCTTAAATGTCTTGGTTTCACAATTCAGCGACGGTCCTAGATCCTCATTATCCCTGTTCCCTCCTGTGCTCCAGAGTTCTGGGGAGACATCGCCAAAGACTTCTTCTGGAAGACGAAACACACAGGCAGCGTGCTGGACTACAACTTTGATGTGACCAAAGGAGAGATCTTCATTAAGTGTATGGAGGGAGCCTGCACCAACATCTGCTACAACCTCCTGGACCGCAATGTCCACGACAGGAAACTGGGAGACAAAGTGGCCTTCTACTGGTTAGTGTGGGAGTGTGTGGGTTTAAATGGGGCCAGTGTGGTTGGCCGCTTGGCCACACCCCTCTCTGTCCCCGTTTAGTACACGGTAAAATTCTCAGTGTTAATTTATCCATGTGTAACTCGGTTTATAAATGGATAGTGTATACTCCCAGAGTTAAATGAACACTGAGGATTTTAATGTGTGTATGGTGTGTGTGCTTAAATGGGTCTCTGGTTGGTCTCATTGTGTTTCTGTGTTCGGTGTGGGGGAGCCTCTGCAGAACAATGGGATGGAATGCCAACAGAGGAGTTTAGAGAAGACTATGAATGAATCTACAGTCATCCTCTTGTCTTTCTCACTCGCATTCCCTCCTTTTCTTCACACTCAGTATCTGCCAAGTGTAAGCTATTCCCAAGGCAAAACCAGTAAAGGCCGGGGACTCCGGGAGCGCTCGTTTTGTTTCACGTTAACTGATAACTACTATGACGCATGAGGCCATCAGCTCACGAGCCTCAAGGCCTTGCGGTCAGCATGCCTGTCTTTGTGATTTTAAAAAGTCTTGCATTAGTTGTAAAACCTGTTGTGAACCAGAACAAGCGAGAAAGATTGGCTTGGAAATTACGTACAGTCGTACACACTTCTCTGCATCTTTGTCTGTCTGTCTGTCTGTCTGTCTCTCTTTCTTTCTGCATCTTTCCCTGTCTGTCTCTCTCTCTTTCTCTCTCTCTAAGTCCATCTCTGCCTCTCTGTTTCTCTCTGAGACATTCATATTCCCTCTTCATCTCTCTCCAGACTAGCACTCTCTCTTATTGCCCCTCTTCTCCATCTCTCGTCCTTTCTCTCTGCCACCTCTAGTGTTGCTATCTTTCATCGCTTGTGAACACAATCTCTCCTCAGATACACTCTCTGCCCCATTTATCCTTATATTTTCTCACTCTTATATCTGTGTCTCGCCAGTATTTCTCTCTTTTTACAGTGGAGCTCTCTAGGAGGCAACCATCTGTGTGTGTGTACTTGTGTGTTTTTACTGAGCTAATTTCGCAAACTGCTGGACAGATCAGCAGTAAATGTCTTGTGCACACTGCCATAGGCCAAAGAAGTATGGTACCTTCTCCCAATTTTTTAAAATGAATTAATTGTTGGGGCAATACATATATAAATAGATGAATGACCCTCATTTCCCATAAAAGTAGTAGAATTTTGATTGAATGATTTTTGTTTGCCTGCCCTGGTTGGATTTTCACGCTGGGACAGCCCCTATTTGTCCATAAAGTGGATCTGTTAAGAGTTATGTTTGCTGCGCTTTGTGGATTTGAGTTATTTCTGAAAGAAACACTATTTGGGCTATCTTTATTGTTTTATGCCAGCCAAAAGTCCAAAATGAACATGCTGCTATTGGTCACTTTTAATGTTGTAGCACTAAATATACTGCATATAACTGTACCTAAGAACCCTAGATAAATGGCTCAAATAAAATGTCTTTATTATAGTTCACAAGTAAATGGACTCTGTACACTTACCTAAATGCTTAAAAGTAATGTCAGTGTTATGCAATATCTCTTCAATCAAGTTCTCTCATACAAAGTTCTAGCTTCTATCCTTGAGAGCATTGCTGTCAAAGTCAGAGCTTTTATGTAATGCCTCCCTTCTCCTCTTGTATGGGTTAAGCTTCGGCCCCCATCTTTAGCCTGTTACTTTATTTCTTAGTGTGTGTATATTTCAGTTGCCTGCTCCTGGCAAGATTACTTCTAATAGAAAGTGGCTCTTATTCTTAACTCCACTTAGTAAGGGACCAGTCTTTATGTCCTCAGGGTCTTTGTGAGAGACTGTCCGTGTCTTTTTTTGTTCCATCTATCCCTGGCCTAAGTGCTAACAGAGCCATGCGCTATTAATGGGTCACTTTTTATAGTGTGTGTGTGTGTGTGTGTGTGTGTGTGTGTGTGTGTGTGTGTGTGTGTGTGTGTGTGTGTGTGTGTATATGTGTATATGTGTATGTATGCAATGCAGCCATTGACACAAACAGTTTCTTGATTGCCTGGGGCACGGAAAATAGCACGGAAAATAAATATTCAGATAGAGTATTGGAGTTAGCTTTCTGGTTACCCAAAAAGGCAACTTCTTTCCTTTTTTTTTGTGTTAGAGACTGGGAAGCAACAATCCTTTAGTTTGCTATCCTATACACAATAGGAGATATAGGCCTATCTGTTCATAAACACTTGAACGTCCTCGCGCTCTGCTCAGAGTCTGGGTAGTAGACCCACACGTTGGCAATCTTTTTTTATTAATTTCCTCCCACAGAACATGACAGATGAGTTGAATTGCGGAGGGTAGGCTCCTCTCTCCTCGACAATAGAAATGTCATCAACTCACTCTGGTAAAGTCACCGGGCTATCACCTCGTCCATTCACACCGTTTGGGTTGAATCAGACATTACACAGACTTAACAAAAGGAAGCCGACAGCATGAAGTCTGTTGCAGCCTTGCAGGTCGGGTTCTACTGAGTCGGACATTTGCGTTCATACATACAGCCCCACCGGTTAATGTCAGAATAACTTCAAGGTTACAATGCTTGTGTGAAAGCCACTTCACAGTGATAAACTTGGCTCTCCTCACTTGACTCGTCTGCTCCACTTGACAATATCTGTCACAGACTAGTGTCATAGTTTGCAAGTGTTGGCTTGATAAAGATGTGCTCACAGACTCTGCTAATGGTTTTGAGTAACAAATACCGCATTAAGCACTCTAGACAAAAGTCAAATGATTGCTCTTCCGCATTCCATCTGTTCATAGCATGATTTGGCTCAACGTTTGTTCACATCAGCCAGAAAACATCTCTTCCTAGCATGATTTGGCTTAACTTTTGTTCAAAACTGCCAGAAAACAGCACGATTGCTGTTAGTAAATCAGTTTTGGTTACAGAACGGGTGGTGTCTAATGAGTAATGACTGAGTCTTGAAAAATCTGTGTGTGTGTGGCCTCCTCTGCCTGGTAGTCTTGTGTGTGCGTGTTTAAAGGCCCGTGTGTCGCAGTTACACACATTGGTACACATACTCTCTCTGCTGAGAAGAGTACATGAGGCATACACAAAAAAATGCACTTGTATTCCAACTGGGACACACAAAAACACTGCTGAGACGCACACTCTCGCTCTCTCTTAAAGAGGGTGTTGACTGGTGTTCTTGGACAGTGCTGTAGTAAGTAAGCTAACTGTTGCTGCGAAATCAACCTTTGTGAAATCTGTTACTTTTTATGACTGGCCGCTTTTTATTGGAACATGAACATCTGAACACATTTGTTTGAGGAGACCTACTGTATAATTTAACTGTGTGTGCGCGTGTGTGTGTGCGCGTTCGCACCACTGTTGCAGAGCAGTCCAGTAGGCCTTGCACAACAACACATGCAACAAGGCAGTCTCACAGTTGAGCTTTGCTCATCTTTACATGCAATCCTTAAAAAGTGGGCAGGAATCCATATACTGTAGTGTAGCTACAGCACAGTATTCAGTGTTGCAGAGGATTCTACTTCCACCGTGCCCCTACGCCTGCATAGGAGTTAGCAGGTCACTGCATAGTAACAGATGCACCCTTAAGTCCTTGACACACCACATCACCTACAGTACGATCATTCATCTCTTAACCACTTAAGTCCTATGTACAGTACTTGATCATATAATGCACAGGAAAGCTGGCCAATCGACAAGCTCAAAAAGCGTTGCAATGTGACACGTTCGCCTGGAGTAACATGACCAAACTATGGACTCCAGGTTGGAAGAGGTTTAACCTAAATTATACTTCTTTGCACAACCGTGTCGCTCGCTCAAAATGTGTTATTTTCTATAATTAGATCATCGTACAATGAAGTATAAATCAGGCTTGACTGAGCTCTTTGTTCTTTTCACGCTCTGTTTTCTCTTGGCCCATCTTTCTCCATACCTCATTGTCACACGCTTTCTTTCTTCCTCCCTCGCTCCCTCTCTCTTTTGGATTCTTCCCCTCCTCCAATTCCTAGTTTGTCAGTTGTGCCTTTCTTTATCAATGTATTTTGCACTCTCTCTCTGTCTCTCACTCGCTCACTCACTATTACTGTCTCTAGCTTTATTTCTCTGTCTTAGACTTTCTCTCACCTCCACCCTCTTGTCTCTCTTCATCTCTCTGTCCCCTCTCTCTCTCTGTCTCCTTGCCAGTGATGTTTTGTCTGTTGTCTGGCACAGAGGGACAGACAGTTCTCTGAGACAGACAGAGACACAGAGAGTTTTCTGAGTCAGACAGACAGACAGACAGACAGACAGAGAGACAGTGCTGTATGTACTGTATTTAATAATAAGAGACAGCGTCACAGCTTATCTACTTCAGTGTCTACTCAGGACACAGCCATTTAGCAAGTGTGTATGTGTGCCTGCACCTAGTGTGTCTGTTCATATTTGTGTGTGTGCATGCATGCATGCCTTTGAGTCCATTGAAGATACATTAATATTGTGATGTTTGCTTTACCAAGCATGAATTATTATTATGCGTGTGTGTCCATGTATTGTACATCTACATTTTAACATGAGGCCACCAATGTTACTTCTGCCAAGTGTGTGTACTGTACTACTGTGTACTTGGCTTAACCATACAAGTTATGAAAGTACATCTGAACAAATCTGTTTGAGGAGAAATATTGTATAATTTAACTGTGTGTGTGTGTGTGTGTGTGTGTGTGTGTGTGTGTGTGTGTGTGTGTGTCAGCCAAGTACATGATGAAATTGTTAATTTTGCAACTGAGTCCCCTTATAAATCTCTGTACAAATTGTCTCTTCTGAAAAAGGAGAAAGTTTGGACTGAACTGAAGCCTGTATTTCACAACTGGGCTGAATTATTATCCCTTCTTAATCTTTAACCCCTGTGGGAAACCTGGTTAAAGATGAAACATGTCACTGGGCAGGATTGATTGTGACTGCCGTGTGTGTGTGTGCGTTTGTGTTTTAATGTGGTTGTTTGTTCTACTCAGTGTGGTTAAAGAGACAGATTGAGTGGTTGGTGGTCAGTAATGAGTGTGTGTGTGTGTGTGTGTGTGTGTGTGTGTGTGTGTGTGTGTGTGTGTGTGCACGCTTGTGGTTAAATTGAAAGTCTTAGTACTTTGTGTGTGCGCGTGCATGCCTGTTGTATAGTTTAATGATGTGGTGAAGTAGTTGGAGGTGTGTGTGTGTGTGTGTGTGTGTGCGCGTGTGCGTTTGCGTTTGTGTGTGTACAAGCTCTTACTGGAAGGAAAATCACTTTGGATGAAAGCTTCAGATAAACCTAGAAAACACGCTTGCATTGCTTGGCATGTTCTGTAAGATAAGATAATATAGTCCTTTATTGATTCCCAGAGTGAAAATCAGGTGTGATGGCAGTAAGAATGAAGTGTGTATGTGTGTGTTTATCAGTGTTTAAATGTACTAACTAAATGTTTTCTCGGAGAGACTTGGCCTACAGACATGGAGGTTCATAAAATGTGTTTGTGTGTTTGAAGGGAAGGTAATGAGCCTGGAGATGAACTGACAGTCACCTACAGAGAGCTACTTCACAGGGTCTGTCAATTCGCCAACGTCCTGAAGTCACAAGGTACTTCTATACTGTCATATAATACTGTAATATTACAGATATTATATTATGTAATATCCTAATTACAATAAAGATGTCTATTGTTCTTGTCGCAAGGTTAAGCAGACATCTTCAAGCTATAACAAATATACTTTAAGTATTGTCTGTCCCTCTGTCTATCCTATGTCTTCAGGAGTGAAGAAGGGAGACCGCGTGTCCATCTACATGCCCATGGTGGTGGAGCTGGTGGTAGCCATGTTGGCCTGTGTCCGCATCGGAGCCGTGCACTCCATAGTGGTCAGCTGATAATATTATGTGAAATATTAAGAACCATCTTGGGGACGAGAGTGGTTAAAAAACTAAATGGCAGATATACAAGCTCATAGCTTGTAGATCTGCTATCTTTTCAAAAATCGTGAAAATATGTGCAATTGTTTGAATTTATATATTATATTATATATTTAAAGCGATTTCTTTTTTTTACTCAAATCTTTGCTTCTGGGGGTCCTTGGAACACAATATTTTGAGATGGGTGTCAGCGGCCAAATCCATATCAATTTTGGGGTCCTTGACATGAAAAAGTTTGAGCACCACTGATAACTGTTTTAGCAGACATTTGTAGAATCAGCCTCTGGTCTTAATTGGTTAAGGGCTTTTCACAAGGGAAGTGACTAACGCACCTAATAGTGCTGGGAAATTAACTGAAAATATATCAAAACCGACATTTTGAACCTCTCACTGACTTAATCTGGCTCACTTCGGATAATTCAGTTAATGATTTCCACAATGCTTGCATTCATGAACTGTGTCTGTGCCTTTTTAACGTGACGTGTCGAGAGTTGTCATTTAAATCAAATCACTGGTGCACAGACATCAATTGTCTAATAAAGTTGTAAATTCAGTTTGAATTCTCTGACAACCACCGTTGATGCAAAGAAGAAAAATTTAGTTGGAGTGAACAGAGTTGTAGCCACTCACCACTGCCAGTATCTCTGTTTTACGTCTCTGGTATGCCGAAAAGAACAGATCCACAAGATGTCAACGCGTGCCGCATTGTACCGCGTTGTTGGCATGTAGATCTACTTGGTGCCGCCTAGAAATGACATCATCAAATCTCCAACCTCTTGATGAGACTTGAAGCGACAGTAAACAATCAGTAAAAGTTACTTTAAAACTATGTCACCTTTTTATCTCCGCCAAGCCGTACAGCTGAGAGATTATGTTTTCGCCCCTGATCGTCTGTTTGTGTGTGTGTGTGTGTGTGTGTGTATACAGTAACTAACTAATCTCGGGCAATGCTGGACCGATCGAAGTTAAACTTGCACTCCCAGTAGGCTAAGGAAGAACCTCCACCCCATTTCTTTCAAATCGGCCTCATGCTGCCGCTATAACGGGCCGCTTCGTGTTATACCCTATAACTCTTGAACTGTAGGTTGTAGAGTCAAAAATGTCTTCCCTGGATTCCTTGAATCATGACCCAACTCCCAATATAGGCCCTGCTCATTCCCGCCATTTAGTGTTTTACACGCGGGAACCAAGTGTGTATGTGGGCGTAGCGTTGCTCCACATGTGAAAAGCCCTTTCATTTTTTTTACTGCAGTCATTTACCTTGTAGCAACAGGCCGCTTACCCATCATAAATTAATTATTTTGTGTGTGTGTCACATTTATTACTAATCGCAATTATTTTGCATTATCGTCATAATCATTTCCATGTTGAAAAATGTTCTTACATTTTTTTACATTTCCAAAAATAGTGGACATAGCAGATCTACAAGCTCACAACATGTTGTGAGTGACGTGTTGTAAACTTGTAGATCGGCTATTTGCGCTATTTGTTAAACATTTTGTATTAAAGTATAAAAGTATTGAATTTGGCCTATTTGGGTACATTATTTATTTTGATTATTGGTACCAGAGTTAGTCAGTTACTTCTGTGTATATTTAAGTTGTCAGTTATTTGTTATATCTGCCCTGTGCTTAAATAATTCATTCAACACAATTTCATGATCGTGACATCCCTATGTGCGCTTTCATGTCTCCAGTTCGCAGGCTTCTCTGCTGAGTCTCTGTGTGAGAGGATCATGGACTCCGAGTGTTCACTGCTAATCACAGCAGGTGAGACACACACACACACACACACACACACACACACACACACACACACACACACACACACACACACAATAGAGGCCTATTGTGAAACTTGCTATGGGATACTTCTCATAGCATTATTTACAGCATGTGCCAGTGAATATAAAGAGCAATACTAGTAGGGCAACAAGGAAGTTTGTCTACTTTAACCATCTGATCCTGCCCACTGGCCACCACAAAGCATTATGTTTTCGGAAATGAATAGAGTTTATAGAACCGGGTTTGTATGTACTGTATGTCCCCTCTAAAAATCACAACTCATGCCACTATTTGTATGATGTCACAAAACAAACACCTCTGGCCATTTATTATTATTTTCCAAATCCCATTGTTACACCTACATTGTTCTTGTAAAGCACTTTTGCTCTGATAGGCCCACAGACAATATTGACTCAACATACACTTAGGAAAAGCCAGGTTCTCAGATTTCATCTGTCGGTTTCTGTTCATGTTTGTACGATGCTGTAGTATTGTGTAAAAAAAAAAGAGTAAAATAATTGCTGTTGGTGTTTGAGCACAGAATCCCTGCAGGAACTGTCTCTGCAGCAAACGGTACAAATTACCATACCCAGAATGCTTGGTTCTAGCTTCAGAAGATTCTTCTTTTTGGAATAGTTCAGATTATTCCTCACTGGCAGGTCTCTCAATCAACCAGGAGAGCAGTCACAGCTGCCTCCAACACTTGGATGTTTCTTCAGAAATGTACTAGTTCATTTCCCTAATTTATATTTTGTCGCAGAACTGACACCGAAAATAGCTGATCTACAAGTTCACAATGCGTTGCGGACGCAATGCGCTGTGAACTTGTAGGTCGGCTATTTTTGTGCGTAACACCATCGACAGCGTATAAATAAATACGTCTATACATGATGTACCTGTATAGAATCACGGTACTCAAGTTGAAGTTCCACCTTGTCAAGTTCAGCTTGACTAATGGATCATAGATGTACAGTACTCTACTTTGGAAAGCCAGTTTTGAAATCACAGGATGAAGTTGCAGCTATAATACTGTACTTGATTCATGACACCAGATACACTGAGATCAAGTTGAAATGCTCCAGGCTGTCACTACATCAGTTTACCATTATAAACCCCAGACTGGGAAGTGATTGTGATTGAGCCTGGAGGATGGTTGAGATGTGTAACATGAGGTGCTGACGAAGTTGTAAAGCAGTAATAAACGTGTGATTAGCAGGATTATAGTGGCTGAGCCAACCACTAGCACTAGGCCTGGACCACTTAATCCTCTGCTACTAAGGCTGGTTATGGAGACCATCCATATGTATGTGTGTGCGTCCCGGCGTGCACACGTACTCTATGCACACACACACACACACACACACACACACACACACACACACACACACACACACACACACACACACACACACACACACACACACACACACACAGACACAGACGTTTGTATTACTATACTTGTGAGGACATCAGAAGTTTAGGAAGGCTATTTTACAAATGCCATTTTTTATGTTAATCCATAAAACAACCATTTCTCATTTGAGGACCCAGACAATTGTCTGCAAATGGGGATATTTGGCCCCCACAAGTATAGTGTTACACACACACACACACACACACACACACACACACACACACACACACACACACACACACACACACACACACAGTGTTGTTCAGTCATGGAGGTGGAGTAAGCTGATCACAGTGTGTCTAGCTGGGTCCATTCATTGCAACTGGTCTCCTGACAGCCAGCCGGGACTTTAGTACCTTGTAAAGAGGCTTATGAGAGCATGGATGGTGATACAGACCTGAAATCTCACTAGGGTCTCATTCTTTTTATGAATGAGACACAACTTCCTCAACAGGTTATAAAAACAACAGGGGTCAGACAGTTACACATCTTGACTGAAGAGTCTAACTTACAACCAATTATAATAAACTTTATATCCATCCAATATAATGTATATAGCCGTTTTTGCAAGGTGATAGAAAGAATTGCTTTTGAAATGACAACTGGAGTAAGATAGAGGACAGAGAAAAGGAACAATTATAAAAAAATCTATATCTTATAAATATGCAATTCGAGAAGTGCTTTAAAAGATCTTCTTTTACCTCACTTGAAACTTTTAGAATCTCACTGGCTACTTATAAATGCATTTACAGTTGGAGCTGTGCATGAAACTATTGTAATGAGGCTTTCTGTGTGTTCATGCACATGTACTAGAGGTTCGGGCACCTACGTTGCACTGTTGATCCAACCAATATTTCTGAGTCATAGTGTTGGGGGGGTTTCTCAGATTACCCGTTGCAACCGTCTGCCTGTGTCCCTTTTGTACCCATATACTGTACGGAGATGTCTGCTTCTGTCTGTCTACCTTAGTCCCTTTATGCCCATATATGGAGATCTCTGCAACTAAGTCCATGTCCCTTTTATACCCATATATGGAGATCCATGATGTTATCAGTATATGCCCATATATTGGAATGCCCATATATGGGCATATTGGTTGGATCTGCTGTTCTGGACAACTGGATATCCGAACTACTCCACGGCGTGCACCGCACTCCCTTGAGTCCTTACCGCTTATATGTTCTTGACGATATACTGTGGCTCTGGACAACCGGATCTCTATCTGTCGGTCCTTGTCTCTTTTATGCCCATATATGGAGATCACTGATGTCCTCAGTATATGCCCATATATGGGCATGCCCCCTTTTGTGCCCATATATGGAGCTGACTGGTTGTTTGCGCCTGATGCCATCATGACACATTGAGGTTAGACAACACACTCCATATTTGGGCGTAGCTGGCCGTGGTCTGTTTATGGTTATGTTGTCATAGTGATGTGGCCGACTGGTTTGTTTATGGTTATTGACGTGGCCATGGCCCGCCTGCTGGCCCGCCTGCCCTTCCATTATCCTATTTTAATATAGGATGAATACATGTCATTGGATTGCAAATCTGTCCACCGGAGGGTGCTGAAAACAAAAACAACTTGGACTGAAACACACCACAAATGAAAGTCGATGAGCCACGCGACTCAACTATGCACACCTCTAGGTTGCCTTGTTCACCAAGGATGGATAATGAATTACTTTATCTTACATCTTCTGTATGGGGGTGCCGTAAGGTAATTTCTTGAAACACCATTCAATCGTTACCTTTAATGATTTCAAACATTCTATAAATTTCATTGTGTATCAATATGGAGAACCACGTATATTCACAATGTTTAGGCGTTGCACACTCCACCAGTAGCAGAGGTTCTGGAACTGCCACAGGGCCAATGAATCAGCCGTAGTAGTCATTCCTCTCTTTCTTCTGTCTGTCTTTTCTGCACTCTTATGCATTTCGTGTGTGTGCCTGTCTCTCTCTCTCTCTCTCTCTCAGATGGTTTCTATAGAGGAGATAAGCTGATCACTCTGAAGCTGATAGCTGACGAGGCACTGCAGAAATGCAAAGACAAGTAAGCTGGCTGCCTACACACACACACACACACACACACACACACACACACACACACACACACACACACACACACACACACACACACACACACACACACACACACACACACACACACACGAGACAAGGACTACAGAATGCATGTAATCCTGAAAAGACATGATCTTAACTGTATTCATATGTAGGCTATTTGGGCTAATGGCTATGCTTATGATGTGTTACCAAATACAACAAGACGATGGCATTTGAGAAACACTTTAATTGAATAAATAGATTAACATTACTGTCAACAAGTAACTCCCCCAGCGAAAGAAATGCTATAGCTGGGATTCTCCAACAGAGTGGGGAGAAAGTTGGCTCAGAACATGATGTGTTTATGGCATGCCTCACCTTTTGTTGCTATGCAGCCATTCTGTGAACCCTTGAAGGTTGCAGTTTTCTGCTTTTATGTTTTGATTTGTTTGTGCCTGGATAAACTCAGAGAATCCTACACTATCTGTAACAACCATTTTACCCATACTTGACATGGTGACTTCCCCATGAACTCCTCATTGCTGGAATGAGCTCCCCATTGCAATTAGAACTGCAGAGTGCAGACTCACTCCCAATCTTCCACCCTAATCAGAGACCCACCTCTTCAGACTCCAACTTAGCTCATAGTACTTGCCGTAGCACTTGCCCCTAGCCTTGACGACCTTGCAGGCTTATGCAAAGGCTAAATTTGTATTTAGATAGCATGTTATGTAGACAGATGCCAGGTCATTGTTAACCCGGCATCCTATAGTGTGTGTATAGTTTCAATGTACAGATTATTTACTTTTTGGGATATTCTACTGTTAGACTGATGATAGGTTCTTTGTTTACTTATGATCCTAGATTACTATTTCTATGACTTTGATGTATTGCCTTGTGTTGTCCTTTCTTACTTTAAGTCGCTCTGGATTCATCACTAATCATCACGTCTGCTAAATGCCAAAATTCTTAAGCAGCGAGGTGTGCTGATTGGTCATCTGCTGTATAACTCCTAGGGGAGATACGGCTTTAGCTTGAGTTGATTACCCCAGGAGTTATACGGCAGCTGACCAATTGGCACAAGCATATCACCCTCTCAGTTCTTTTATCACTCCTCTCACCCTTGACAAATAAAGGCTGGGTATATACTGTGTATATATATATATTATAATCTCTCCCTTATCTTCCCGGTCCTCTCTCACTCATTTTTCTCTTTCTGTCTCTCCATCTCTCTACTCCCCCAGGGGTTTCCCAGTGGAGAGGTGCATTATGTTGAAGCACCTCTCTAAAGAACCAGAAGAGATTCCACAGGGCTCCCAATCTCCACCTGCTAAGAGATCTTGCCCAGACCTGCAGGTAAATGACTACGGTAAACTGTCAAATCGTGAGCGTTGATTGAACTCTTGAGAGTGTAAAAATGGTCCCATACAGGATTTTACAGTGAGAAGAGAGAGCCTAGGACCTTGGGGGGGGGGGGGGGGGGGGCAGTATTACGCCCACTGTCCCTTGTTGGAGGAGCTAGACCACTGGTTTTCAAACTGGGGTCCGGGAACCCCCAGGGGTCTTTGAGGGGTTTTCCAGGGGTCCCCAGCTAAATTATTGATAGATAGGAACCAAATGGACCCTTATGGGTTAGTAACTTAGAGGGTGTAGAAATGGAATGTTCCATTTTTACGTGGCCTCTTGCCTAACCTCCTAAATCAACACTGATGATTTTACAGTGTAGATTGGGTTCCCAGAGATGAACATTGTATCAAATGGGGGTCCGTGGCCTAAAACGTGTCAAACTGGGGGCACCTGGAAATAAAAAAGGTTGAGAACCAGTGATCTAGACTATTGAGGGAACGATACACCAACCAGGTCATTTCACACCTGGCCAGACTACATTAAAAGAAGCCTGAACTAGACCAGCTACCAGTCTATAAAAAGTACTAACACCCTATCCACAAGTTTCCTAGGGCGTTGTGGGCATCACTTCCTGTCGATTTGATCCCTGATATACCCGATCAAATCGACAGGAAGTGATGCCCACAACGCCCTAGGAAACTTGTGGATAGATGATATTGGAGCATATATCAGTGAATGTGTTGGGAAGGTGGTACAGTATGTAAAGATTAACAGTGCATGAAGACGTCTTTACCTTGACAATGGAACTATTCCCCTTTTCATTACATATTATTTTGCTTTCATCTTATCCCAATAACATTCACCATTGCTTTGCTCCCATACCCCCTGCTTCCCAGTCATTCCCTGGAACCATTTTTCACTAGAACAATGCTGAAGCCTTGAATTTCATCTTAGCACTGACTGGGTCTTTTTATACTGTATATGTTCTTGGATCAGGCTGTCACTCATGTTGCACATTAATTGTCCCTCCAAAAGTGTCTTCAAACTATTCAAAAATCTCTTTTGTAAGGCACAGGGACTTTGCAAATAACCAACTGACTGCCCTGAAGCTTTTCAGATGGATCTAAATGTACAAACCTGCTAGCCAAAACCTTTTGACTTTAGCCTAACCCCCAGAGAAGCTCACCCTTGATTTATTTAAGTTGCACTTCTAAAACCTTGTTTCATTGTCATGATTACATATGACATTGTGGCCGTGCTTCTTTCTCTTTGGGTTCATTCATGATTTTTGGTTTCTGACATAAACATTTTCCTCTCCTATTAACTCCTCCTTCCATTCATCCATCCATCCATCCCTGTAGCAGGAGAAGCAGACAGGGAAAGTAAAGAAAACACGCCCTGTTCCCCAGGTATTTTCACACTCCTCCCCTGCAAAGAAACTACTACTAACTCATTTATTTATTTAAAAGTGAAAATCCACTCCAGAAAGCAGAATTCACACCCATTACTCCTGCGTGCTTCAGAAAACTGAATCATGACATCTTGAGAAACTTGAAAATATTTGTCTCAAGAACGTTGGACATTTCTATTGATGATGTCATAAAGAAACAAAACCTTGACCTTTTCCAAATTTCGATTGATGGAATAAAGTATGCATTCTGTTTGCTACGGTGGGTTTTGGGGCTAACACCTATCGTTCTTTGCCCTTTGTTAACACTCTTTTATGTTTGTGTTCTCCTTCTCAGTAGAGTTAAAAAAAAAGATCCTTAGGGGTGTTTGATTTTCACCTGTGCTTGTCCCAGGTGTTACGTGCACACAATGTAACACAACCTGTGACCAGTTGTCTCTCAAGGGTGGAGCTGTGTGTGTCTTTGCTAACTACCTAGCTATCTGGTCATTTCTCTCCACACACACACACACACACACACACACACACACACACACACACACACACACACACACACACACACACACACACACACACACACACACACACACACACACACACACACACACACACACACACACACACAGTGAATCAGGGGTCTGTCATGTTTGTCTTGGCTCGTTAAGAATAGAATCAAATTCGATCACCATCATGCCTGGATAAGTTAATTTTAGTTTTTGATTTTATTAAAGCACAAATGAGTCACTGTTCCCACTGGATTTATTCAACACCTGGTGGGATGACCAAGAATATATCCGGAGAAATATAATGATAGTGCTTTGTACAAAAGAAAATAAATGATGTGCCGATTCACATGTTGTATAGAGTCATACTTCTGTGTTCATACAAAGTCTTACTCTTTACACAATTTTCACTTAATCTTGTATCAAGAAACAGGTGGCTGTCCCCTGATTGTCACTGTTTATCAGGAAAACAGGTTATTAGTTTACCATTTGTCTCATGACCAGAGATGAACTCATGTGTTCTCCTTCAGCAGCCAGATAATCTGTCTGAAGAACGTGGCGCCTTGCCTGACCTCCCTATACCATATAATAAATTCCACAACCTGCTCTCTGGCACAGTGGGTTTATCTCATAGACTGTAAAATATATGGATTAAGGGATCCATGACGTCACCCATTGGTTTCTTCAGAAAAAAACACCCTATTTGAAATGAGGGAAAGTATATTTGTTTTATAGCTGAATGAAAGAACACAGGGCTCCATCACACTTTAAGGTGAATATGATTAGTTGGCTCTGTTACATTTTAGCTTCTAACCCTGAGAACAGCATTATGGGAAATGTATTTCTGTGTGAATGATGGCGAATTGGGATCAGAACTGGGGCGAGCTTCTAATCAAACAGAAGCCACTCGGCTCTCTGGGTTTGATCAATATTGTCTGCCACATAAAGTACCAATGGGACTAAAACAAGCACTCAGTAATGATGAACCCAGTTATGAACCCTGAACTCCCATTTGTTTCTTATCGTGATCCTATCTGTCTCTGCTGCCCTGTGGTATCTTATCCCCTGAATTTATTTATCTTATGCTTAATTTACTGTATACTCCCTCATATGACGGTGTCACTTGCGAAAAATAGCAGAGTTTGTAGTTAGGCTATTTTTGGCGAGCAACAGGTCTTACGATGAAGTATAAATTAGGCTTTAGCCACACCCATGATTTCACAACATGTTCGCCCCTGTTCTGATTGTGGAATAAGTTACAATGACCTGCTTGTATGTTTGTAACTTTTCTAACTCCAACCTGATTCGCTCTCATGCACAATCATTGTGATGCTTTAGTCACACTTTCTTCACTTTTTGTTTTGTTCACTTCACTTCTAGTGACAGTAGCTAGAGAGGCATGTCTGTTTTCAAACTAACGTTTTCTCTCTCACTCTTGGTTTGTGTTTTTCACAATGTAGAGACATTTAGTTGTTTTGACTGTTTTGCATTCTCTACTATTAATGATTGGTCATTCATGACCATTATTATATTGTTTTGAGTCATTCTCTGCTGCTTATATTAGTTTTTCTGTCTCTTGTCTGTTTGTAAATGTATTTATTTATTTGTACACATATTTCTGTATACTGCCTCTGTGTTCTGTCTGTTTGTTTGTGTGTTATCTGTACATGTGTGTCTGCTTACCTTGCTTAATCTGTGTGTGTGTGTGTGTGTGTGTGTGTGTGCTTGTGTTTGTGTGCGTGCGTGCGTGTGCGCATGCATTCATGCGTGTGCATGTCTCTGATTATGTTGTGTATGTGTGCGTGCATTTTGTGTGATTGCATGCATCTCTGTGTGTGAATTTGTGTGTGTGTGCATGAATCTGTGATTGTGATTGCATGTGTTTGTGTGTATGTTTGTGTGTATTCTACCAGGTTCCATGGAACCCAGAGGTGGATCTGTGTTGGCACACTTTGGTGTGTGACGCATCAGATGAGTGTGAACCAGAGTGGTGTGACTCTGAAGACCCTCTATTCATTCTCTATACCAGTGGCTCCACTGGAAAACCTAAGGTACATAACACACACACACACACACACACACACACACACACACACACACACACACACACACACACACACACACACACACACACACACACACACACACACACACACACACACACACACACTACGGATGGGACGATATGAAAATGACATGTCACGATTATTGTGGCAGAAATAATTGCGATAAACGATATTGCGATAATCAAAATACGCTTAAAAGTTAAAATGCCAGTTTTGTTAACCACTTGAACCCCCAGCATCCCTATTCTGGGGGAAACGTTTGCCAAAAATAGCCAATCTGCAAGCTCTCAACGCGTTGCGAGCTTGTAGATCTTCTATCGATTTGTGTAGAGTGAAATAAGAGCGTTGCAAATACCCTCTTTCCAAGTCCGTTTTTTTTTCCAGTATAGAGGGTTTAAGTGGTACTGAATTTGCAGCTCAACAAAAGCTAATTCATCCTAGTGTATGACGGAGGACAATTTCACGATAAATTAAAATCTCTGCGAATTATTGTGAGCGTTTTTTATCATGAAAAATGACTAACGATTATCATCCCATCCCCCTCTCTCTCTCTCTCTCTCACACACACACACACACACACACACACACACACACACACACCTCTAACCTTACCTTATCTGTGTGGTTCAGGGTGTGCTCCACACGGTCAGTGGCTACATGCTCTATGCTGCCACCACCTTCAAACTGGTGTTTGACTACCAGCCTGATGACGTCTACTGGTGCACTGCAGACATTGGCTGGATCACTGGCCACTCCTACATCACCTACGGCCCACTGGCCAACGGGGCCACCAGTGTCCTGGTGAGTGGAGAGACCAGGGAGGATTTGTAGTCCGAAGCCCTGCTGGGATCATCGGATTTGAAGTACAGAGCTGTGATTGTGGGATGTGTAGTCCAACGCTGTGCATGGAAGTTAAAAACGTAGTTTGTGTGACTGCAATGGGTCAGTCCGGAGCAAAGTAGTTTTTTTTTTATATTTGAGAAACTGATGAATAAAAGCCTCCATGAGTTTCTGCTGACTTCTATTCTATATCTAACTACTATTAACCAGTTAAACCCTATATACTTAATTTGCTGGGGTCCCCTGTGCTCTATTTTTGTCTGCTCCTTTTCTCCTCCACACCAAATCTATTTGCTGTAAAAAGCCGATTTCCAAGCTCTCAACGTGTCGCAATGCATTGTGAGCTTGTAGATCTGTTATTTTTGCCGAATGTTCGCCCCCAGAATAGGGACGCTAGGGTTCATGTGGTTGATGGCATTACTGTGTGTCATTAGTTTCAGATTAAGATAATGATGAAACATTGAGAATGGAGTGTACTTTTCCACGTAGCTGGGAGATAAGGCTGCTGCCCTCTGAGCTATTACCAGATCATTAATTAATCTTAATGTCTGATGTTTATTGCTCTGACACAATTTTGTCCTGGCCTCTGTATGAACCTTTGCCAGCAGGGGGCTCCTGAGGCCACCACACGATGCTTAGAGTTTGTGTAAAACCACAATCTGAATGCCCTGTAACATATGCAGTTTGTGATGTATCCCTTGCTGGTACTATTTAGTAGGGCGGCTGACTGCACAATTTATCGAAAGCAATTGAAAAGAGTTATTTTAGGTTTCACAATTATGTAATCGTGAAAGTTGGCAATTGCACAATGGTTAGTAACCAGAACAATGTATAACCCATCTCCCCATCCATCAGGCTCACAAAAGCACTATTTTGCCAAATATATGAGATGAGGACAATAAACAACAGACATGGTATAGCATAAATAGTATCTAATTATTATTTTTATCAATATTAATATAATCTCAGTCATAATCATGCAGCCTTACTATTAGAGAACCTGTGTTAAAAATCTTCTATAGACTGAAGAGGAACATGAGCTGTCCACAGCACCTTCACATGACTCAATCCTCTATATACTGTAGTTCTGGTTCCCTACTCCAATCCACACATTTTTTTTTCTCCATTCTACCAGTACTACTGGTCTATTAAGCATGAAGGCCTAGATTGGACCAAGGAACTGCTATTCAGTAGTTCATATACCTTGTCTTTTACTGTATGTCAGCGAGGTCATCTTGATGATAAAGTACCATGTTTGTTTTGCCAACACATACCCTCCTTACATTTCTCATGAGAATGACGTGTGTGTGTGTGTGTGTGTGTGTTCAGTTTGAGGGCCTGCCCACCTACCCTGATGTGAGCCGCATGTGGGAGATCGTGGACAAATACCATGTGACCAAATTCTACACCGCTCCTACTGCCATCAGAATGCTGATGAAGTATGGCAATGATCCTGTACACAAGTAAGACTGTCTGTTTGTCTGTCGAAGATCATCAAACTTGAACGTTGACTCAAATGTTGAGTTAAGTAAATTGAAAGAGCTTCTCCAGTTATCAGCATGATTTGCGTGCCAGCTCTTTTCTCCCTGATATCATCTCGTGTCCTCTCTCCCTATTCATTTCTCTCTTTCTGTTCATCTCTTTCGGTCTCTATTAATTTCTCTTGCCCTCACTCTCTCTCTCCAGGTATAAGCGTGGATCTCTGAAGGTGCTGGGTACAGTAGGAGAGCCCATCAACCCTGAGGCATGGCAGTGGTACTACAACGTGGTGGGAGACCGCAGATGTCCCATAGTGGACACCTTCTGGCAGACTGAAACCGTTAGTACTATTCTAGATTAATATTTATTGTTTCTTCTGTAATCAGTCGGAGGGTTAAATTGACTCTGCTGTCTGTCTTGTTTCAGGGTGGACATGTGTTGACTCCTCTACCTGCAGCCACGCCCATGAAGCCAGGCTCAGCTGTAAGTATATTCTGTTATTGGCACATTGGTGCCCTGCTGTACAGCGACTGCAGTTTAGTAGAGAGATCCCCCAAACCCTGACAATGCTAAAGTGATTATGTGAAACAACAAAATCACAGAAAGATGAGAGAGAAAAAGAAGTATTAAGATCAGAACATGTCATAAATGAGCAGACATGGATGAATGAACGGTAACTGAACAATAAATGATGGAACCGTTTCCTCCTCTCCTGTGTCAGACCTTCCCTTTCTTTGGCGTGGTGCCCGCCATCTTGAATGAGTCGGGGGAGGAGCTGGAGGGACCAAGCGAAGGATACCTGGTGAGGACAATTGTGTTGTAAACCTGAGCATTAAACCTGAGCATTATGTTTGTCTATCTCTTGTCTTGTTAAGCCTGAGTTATAATTAGGTGCGCACAGACAATAGCAGATCTACAAGCTCACAACTAGTCCATACAGTATGTACAACTTTGTGCCAAAGCAGCGCAGGTCCAGGTGTGTAATCCATGTCCAGAATGTGACGACTGTATGTGTTTGTCCAGGTATTTAAGCAGCCTTGGCCTGGTATAATGAGGACGGTGTACGGGAACCATGCCAGGTTTGAGACCACCTACTTCAAGAAGTTCCCTGGTTACTACGTCACTGGAGACGGTGAGGGAAACGGGGAGACATACCTGTGAAAACATACAACCTCTGTACTCTGTAAGCTGCGGTTACAGTCCAAGAAAATGCATGCACATCCACATAAAACTAAAACGGGTGCAGGACAAAAAAATAGTACTTGAGAAAAGATAAGCTTTCCGCAAACTGTTTTAGATGCTCCCAAATTAAACATTTGGGTAAATGTGAGCTGCTCTTCTCTCTTTTTTTTATTTTAATTTTTTACTAAAATCTAAACTTTCTTAAAATTTGACTGTTTTGAAAAGAGCAGAACACATCAGTATGAAGATCTAATCCAATCTGTCCATTCTCATCCAAGAACAACACAATGCATTTGTCATGGAACCGGTTTAAGAACAGAATGGAAGTGAACCCTTGTGTATATTGATGATTAATATCTAGTACTTAACTGCTTGTTTGATCCTGCAGGTTGCCGTAGAGACAAGGATGGCTATTATTGGATCACAGGGAGGATTGACGACATGTTGAACGTCTCGGGTAAGCTTCCTGATTGGACAGACCGGACTTACATATGTGTTTGTCTGGACCATAGACTGTAAAAAAGAATCGACAAAGTGACGCCATTGGTTTCTACAGACCCGTTTTGAAGCCTGTTTTTCAGCTATTTCATATCCGGCATCTTACTATATCCGGTCCGAAATGCTACCGTAAATTAATGCCATTGGCTGCAACCGCAGCGAGGGTGGGTCTTCACTCGGTAGAACCAGTAGAAACCATAGAAACATACCCTACTTCATTATTCATTTTAAAAGTAATGGGACCATAATTTACTAAACGCATATCATGATGATTTTAAAAAGACTTTAAACTAGCGATTGAAAACAAAGTGTTAATGGAAAGGTTTACTAAGGTAATAAAATCAAGTATCAAATTGACGCTTAAGGCACGGGTCAATTTGGTTAAATTTGTACTCTCCAACACTGTGGATTTTACTGTGTACTCATTCTCTCTGTACTCTATATACTCTCTCTCTGTACCCTATGTACTCTCTCTCTGTACTCTCTATATACTCTCTCTCTCTCTGTACTCTCTGTATAATCTCTCTCTGTACTCTCTCTCTGTATACTCTCTCTCTCTGTACTCTCTATATACTCTCTCTCTCTGTACTCTCTATATACTCTCTCTCTGTACTCTCTACTCTCTCTCTCTCTCAGGTCATTTGTTGAGTACAGCGGAGGTAGAGTCAGCGCTGGTAGAACACGAGGCTGTAGCAGAAGCAGCGGTGGTGGGCAGACCTCACCCGGTCAAAGGAGAGAGTCTGTACTGCTTCGTAACGCTCACTGATGGAGTCACCTACAACATCACACTGGAGGCAGAGCTAAAGAGACAAGGTGTGTGTGTTTGTATGAATGTAGTCTTATACTGTTTACACACAATAAGCTTAGCAAAAACCACTGCATAAGGTTAGTAATATGTTTGTGTGTGTGTGTGTGTGTGTGTGTGTGTGTGATCAAACCATTTTTCATGGTCTTTTTCAGTGAGGGAAAAGATCGGAGCCATTGCCACACCAGACTACATCCAGAATGCACCGGGCCTCCCCAAGACCAGATCAGGTCAGATTACAGTCTGTCAGTACATCGAGAACATTCAGTTGTTAATTGCATCGTGCAAATTATACAAATCAAATAACTTGTCCATCACAAACTCATATCCCTTCCCTCTCTCACTCTCTCTCTCTCACTCTCTGTCTCTCTCTCTCCCCCCTGCCTCCTCCAGGTAAAATCATGCGCAGGGTGCTGCGTAAGATTGCGTGCGGGGAGCGTGACTTTGGCGACATCTCCACGCTGGCCGACTCCTCCGTCGTAGAGCAGCTCTTCCAGAACCGCTGTTGACCTGCTGTGACACTGTCACACCACCCAGGGGCACCAAAACCACACACCCCACAGGGGAGGGGAACTCCGACCGAAGTTGCAAGCCAGTGGCCACACACACACACACACACACACACACACACACGTCTCATGCACACAAGCTGGGAAGAAGAGGAAGGGGGAGAAAGGCAAGATGAGTGTAAAACATACAAACTTTGGGGGGTTCAGGCGTTCTGGGTAGAGAAAGCAGCCGTTAGATCAGTGGGTTCTCTGCTCTGGTCCTGGGCATTACTCCTGGTCTCCTATTCCACCAGGGATTTAATTACATTCACCTGGTGTACCAGGTCTACTGTACATCAGCCACTGATTTCAACTGGTAGCATAGGAGATCGGCAGTACTCCGGTTGTCTGTGACTTGGAGGAGTTCAAGACCCACTGCTTTAGGTCTTGCTGTGCTGGAGAAGGTATTGTAGTAGAGCCCTCTACCTTAAACGGTCCTCCATGTTTCTTAATAGAATGCTCCAGAAGTTTAAATGTGACTGGTCATTCATGTCTCCCCTTTCACAGAATGTCCCAGTTCAGGATTCAAACTGGTGATTTGAAGGTCATGAGGTCAGACTTCTCTAACCTGTAAACCACTGCCATCCAATTCCATCCAATAAATAGAGATTAAACGCCGATATTTCCTGACCACAGAGACGGGGCCAAAAGTTAACCACTTTAACCCTGGCATCCCAATTTTGGGCATGTCATTATAGAAAAAAACTCAAATATTTCTAAATTAGCCGATCTACAAGCTCGCAACGTGTCCCATCATGCCGCGTTGAGATCTTGTAGATCGTCTATTTCCGAAAGTGGTTAATGACTATCGGTGGAGAAAAGAGCTGACTCAGAATCAGTGTTACAATTCACTGTGTTTTCATTTCACTGCCTTTTAATTTATCTGAAGTTCTCGTCCATGGCCAACCGTCGCGAGAGAGCACGCAAGCGGTCCAGTGTGTCGCTCATGGACACTGCTTTTTTGAGGGTGATTTGAACCAACAGTATGACCTCTCTGTTTCAGTGCAGTCTCTTTAACTACTTGCGAGCTGTGACCCCCGTGCCCTCATTAAATACAGTGCTCTAGAGAGGAACAGAGGGTTGTTTCTGAATAGGGACGTCACATAGCTCAACCAACCCACTTTTATTAAGGAAATGACGCTGTAGTTAATTTACTTAGCTACTCTACCTACTTCCCTCTTTGCTCGATGCCTGTGGTGGCCAATCGAGGCTCAGGGAGGGCTGAGTGCATTTTGTTTGAATTTATTCCAACCAGGCATTACACTGCTCAGGTTATAGTAATTGTATTGATCGTTGAGTCTACCTGACAAGCCAACCAAAACTCCTCTTGGACAAGAGGACATTCTTCCCCCTTTAATGTAGACGAGAAGTGCTGTCGATATTGGATTGAAATTACTTTGCGACCGTCAGGGTTGTCAAAAGGCAATACCATGTGTTTAAAATGATATGATTCCGTTAATAGTCCTATGCTACAAAGAACGAACGAGAAGCATTAAAAAAAAAGACATTTCAACCCATGGCTGCACAGATGAACCAGTGAAGAAAATCACCTGGTCGTCAACCTGTGGATGTTATGTAACTTATATGTGCACATTTTCTCTTCCTTTTTATGGACCAGTCTGACCTCAGTCAATTAATGTCCATCCATTCTTATGTATGAATTAAATGTATTCATACATTCAAATGTATTGCTTCAAAGTAAAGTATTAAATAATACTGTAGTGCTCAATATAACAAAACATACAATTCAAATAAATGTAAGATTTATACCATCAAGTCAAATTATAGACTTTCCTAGACAAAAAGAAAAGAAAAATAATCATCCCATTTTGTGTGCTTAGGACTTTTTTCTTTTTTTTTTACCGTGGTATAGAAAGAGGTATTGAGTATTCTTTTTTTAATATACAAATATGATATTGAAGTTTAAAATTCTGGTATCGTGACAACCCTACTTTGCTTTACAGTTTAGGTAGTTTCATTGTATTAATAATTAGTTATACTAAAGGGACTACACCAGGTGTTTTTACGCTCCTTCAGCCAGAGTGAGGCAAACAAGTAGGGATGCAACAGTTAATAGAACTAATTGATTTAATCCATTATAAATAAACTATTTTATTAAAATAATTATATTTTGGGGAAACATTTTGAAATATTAATTGATTATAAACAAAATTATAGATTTTTACAATCTATTTTGGCGGGAAATTTAGAAATTCCTTTGGTGTCACATTTTATTTATTTTTAAATAGCCAATCTACAAGCTCACAAAGGGTCACGATGTGACACATTGTGAGTTTTGTAGTTTGAAACTTTTCATTATTTTTGCGCGACAACATTGTATGACAAAGTAACAGGGCTTAAATGGTTAATTAAACTAACTGATTTAGATGATTATGAAGAACATTAGTTGAGTGAAATGACCCTTGTGAAGCGTCTGGTTGGTTGGAATGAAACCTTGCCTGCACTCAGCCGTCCATGGCACCTGACTGGACACTGCTGCTATGCCATAGTTCACTTAATGTACACTGACCATTAGTTAGAGCCTGACAAAGCTTTTAGTTTTACTTATTATTCTATTTTTTTATGTAGATTTGTTTTGGGGAGTCATCTCAATTTCTTTTTATTGTATTTCAGCTTTGATGTAGGACTTTTTTTTTGTGTCTCCTGTCTTTTCGTCTCTCTCTGCTGAAGACTAAAGGTTAATTCATGATTCATAGACAATGGTGTGGCTTGCTGAAAAGAACCGATCTTCAGTTCTTTTTGGGAAGCACCACCGTTACACACATACTATGGAGTATTGGGCCTTATTTGTACTTCGTCGCGCACCAAAAATAGCCAATCTACACATCTAAAATATGCTGCGAGCTTGCAGATGAGCTATTTCTTGCGCACAACAAAGTATAAATCAACCCTTAGTTAAGAGGCCGTTGGACTGTGTGTCCACTAGGCAACTCAGATCACTAGTTCTCACTCGAACCACTAGGCCACTCTGTTTCCCCTACCATTGAAAACAATGGGAGGAATAAAAACATATCTTACTGCCTTAAGTCCACAACATGTTGCATCTGGGACACGTTGTGAGCTTGAATGTCTGCTATTTTCAGCATGCAACACCATCGTGCGACGTATCATAAATTAGGCATTAGCGGTTTGTCTCATTGTTGGTGGCTTAAACTGGAGACTGTCTCTGAAGCCTACCAAATCAACTCCTAGTAGAGAACAGGTTCACGTCACAGGTGACGTCCTTTTTTTTAAGGGTTTTAATGGGAATTAAACATAACACGACCTCAGAAACTTCTAGAACTGGTCCAAAAGCCGGAAAGGGAGAGACTATGTCCATGCTCTCAGAACTTGTGTTCAAAGGGCTGCATGTTTAGCTTTGATGGCCACGAGGTTCTCCAGTAATCTCGCTGGGTTTTCCTTGACAGAGGAGCCGTTTTCTGCGGCATCGGTGATGAAGTCCACCTGCAAACGTTTCCCAATGTAATCTAGATCAGCCTCAGACTTCTGAAACTGTGCCTCCAGGTTTTCAACCATTGTCTCCATTTTAAAGGGATCTCACATGTGTTCATCGTCTTCACCCCGAACATTGTAAACATCAGTATGAACTAACCAGACAATTCAAAAAGATTAATCTTTTATAATTGTGTCTATAGGTCTGACATTATGTGAACTCTGTTTAATGTTTGCGCATATAATAAACCCTCAAAACCTACTATCCAACATATCTAATACAACAACTATGTCAGATATGAATCACATACATTAGTGTTTATTAACTAATGGTGGCCACATTTATTCCTATAGTTGAATCCAGTTTTCAGCACAATTGACTTCCATCTTAATTCCAACTCCTGAGGCTTTTAGACTGGCAATATGACAATAAGAGGCAAGAAAATAACAGTGCTTTAAATATAAGGGGACATTAAATCTAAGACAGGGTTCCCTAGTAGTAGTACTTCCAGTTCCAGAGGTGCGCTAGAGTACTACTCCATCAACAGGCACTAAAACATTAATGCTGGGAATATGGGAACACTTTAACCCTGTGTGCCTCAGAGTTTGCACTGGGACGCTAGTTGTGGCTAGGGTTGGGATGCGGAACCGAAGGAACTGGATCCAACTTTGAGGAACCGGAATCGGTTCCATCACATTTGAAACCATTTCCTGAACTGGTTTTAAACACATTGTCAGCGCTGGTATGTGGACTTCACGTCTGCTATACAATTACGATATTAGTGGTTCTCAAACGTTTTAATATCAAGCACCATCTAACAGTGAGAGTGTACGGGTCCATTTGGTTCCATTTGTACACTCAGAGTTACAGACATGTAAGGATCCATTTGGAATCCCTATAGGAATCGTTTAAAGGGAACTGTTAAGAAATCGGACTGTAAAGAGGGAATCGTTAAGGATCCTGAATCATTAAAATCCTTAAGTATCCCAGCCCTAGTTGTGGCATTGACTGTGAAGTCTGCAACCAAAATATCAAATGAAAGCCACAGGTTGAGGAACACTGCTGCATAAATCTATTCCTCTGCCTCCTGGGAGTTGATTTGGTGCATTTCTAAACTTTATTTTTGTTGTCTATTTTAATGTGTGTATTTGGAAAAAATCAGAGCAGAAATGAATGACCTTGCAGAGGTTTATCTTCATCTTTTTATAATTTTCTTATTTTTATCTGTTGCTGTTCGTGTTTACCGGTAAATGTGCCAACCTAACAATGAAACTGGGTGTAATTAAGCTTGTAATGGATGTGCGATATATTATATGTGTTGTGATAAGTAACTGAGGAAGGAAAGATATGTTAATTTTTTTGTCTTGGCTTGTAGTTTTGCCATTCATCTTCCATTTCAAATTGTTTCCGTTGGTCCCTTTGTATCAAAGTGTAATGCAATGACAGTAAAGAGACATGACTACTACCTCCACTGCAACCGTGTCACTTCTGGTGTCAACTTCTTTTTAATTTTGCTCATTTGCTTTTGTGTCATATTCATAATAGTCATTTAACTGATGTTGTCCTCAAGGGAGGAGGGAAGGGTCAAATGATTGAAACAGTTTTGATCACATGTGCTATTACTGGGGACTGGCCATAAGGTGGCAGCATTGTAACGGTAGAAAAACACAGTTTGCTTTTGCTTTGTCACAGGGGTCAGCACAGGATCCAATAACATCATTTAGAAACAAAAACGACTGACTAACACATTATCTCATATTGGGCACTATAAATGAAAAAATAAGCAACAGACAACTAATAACCCATAGATTGGGTGCTATCTTCATTTGAAAGTAAAAAAAAGAAAAAATAAGTACTCCCATTTTCAACCGATCTTCATATAATTGGTCCTCACTAACGCTCTTTGTAATATGGTACCATTTTTGTCTACTCGTCTGTGTCTCAGAAGAGGGCTGTGGACAGTTCAGAAACCTGCCTACCAGTGACATCATCGATGAGGAATCCAAGCTAATAAAAACTGCTGGCTTTCTATTCATGTAAAGTTAGCATGCTATAATGGAAGCCATTGTTCTCATGTTAATAAAAAACATTTAAAACTAATTAAATCTTGTTTGAAAAAAATAAAATAACCTGCCTAACGATGATGTCACTGGTAGGCGGGTTTCTGACCTGTCCTTAGCCCTCTGAGAGACTGAGTGGAAAAAATGGTACCATATTATGAGCATTGGTGATGACCAATTGTATGAAGATAGGTTGAAAACCGGTGAAGTCCTTAAAGTTTAGTCAATTTATTCAGGCCAGGGTTCTCTTGGATGTGCCAACACTTAATAATTTAGCCATTTGGCCAGAGGATTTTCTTTCTAGCAGTTATCATTTTGCTCAGTTTCCTCTGCAGACCTAGACCTTGAAATTTAAAATGTTGAGATGTGGTTTCAACCCATCAAGTCAGTGGTTAGTGCAGAAAGAGACAGCTCTGAACCTCAGTACTTTCATAACTGCCTATGAGCCTTTTCAATCTTTATCCTACAGTATGTGTGTATATATATATATATATATATATATATATATATATATATATATATATATATATATATATATATACACATATATATATATATATATATATATATATATATATACATATATATATATATATATATATATATACACATATATATATATATATACATACATACAGTACGTTGCCGTATTGATACTTTTACTTAAGTAAAACATTTGTGTACTTTTTCCACCACTGACTGCACCCACTTTGAGAAAACCTGCCATAGAAGCCAGGTTTAATATAGGCTCTATGCACAGCAGCCATATTATCACTTCCTTCACAGATGTTACCAATGATACTAATGAAGGCTCTGTTCCATTTAGTGTAGCACAGTGGTGTCCACAATCCCCATCAGAGTTACACACCTGTAAGGGGCCATTTGGAAGCCCATGAGGGTCCCTGGACCCCAACTGTAGACCCACTGGTGTAACAGAGTCAGAGGGTTTCCAGTGGGCCAACATGCACAATATCAGCACCCTGACTCTGTTTGACCAGAATGGAACAGAGCTTTCATTAGTATCATTGGTAACACCTGTGAATGTCTTCATAATATGGCTGCTGTGAATAGAGCCAATTGCTCCACATTCCCTAGGAAGCAGGGGGGGGGGGAGGGGAGGGGCGGGGCTATTTGAACCACAAATTATCGGGCCCGCCCCCTCTCTCACAAATACACCGACCGACTAACACACTCACAGACACTCAGCTCTGCAATGTTTCGAAGTAAAAAGAGTGAACTTAACAACTCATAATGTTTACCAGGGTGGTAAAAAAAAGCTGCTAAAACCAGACCGTGGAAACACAATGAATTATCTCCAACCGACAAAAACTGAGGTGAGTTTCTACAGTAGCCCTGACTCGAGTCATACCATGACAGTCATGGAACCACTTGTTCCTGGTTTGCGATTTTTTTTTTACATGTACAACAATCACATCTACATTAACGTTCCGATTTCAAATATAAAGTGCTGACCCTCAAGCTACTGATGTAACAAGTTGGGGCGCACTGTACTCGTATCTTCCGTATTGTTCAATAAAACGCATTTTTAATCCGATCAGCGGCCATTTTATTTTTTATTTGTAATATATCCGAGTGCAATACACCTCCCAGCCGATAGGGGCGCGTAGTTGAAAGCATTGGAGAAAATGGCTGGTGATCGGATTAAAAAGCTTTTTATTGAACAATACGGACGATACGGATACTTAGACCAGTGCACTTTAACTGGTTATATCCATTGCTTGGGGGTCAGCACTTTATATTTGAAATGTGAACGTTTATGTAGATGTACGGCTTGTAAATGTCAAAAATTCGCAAACCAGGAACAAGTTGTTCCATTACGCTTGTGACAGACGAGCGTCATGTGAAACATGGCCATTCTACAGGTGTGATAGCTTAGCTAATTAGCTGTTCAGCATTAAGGAATTGATGGAATTGTGTGTAATTTCACTTTGATGTTCATTTGGAAAAGCAACAACTAGTAAGGATGAAGAGCTATGTTGTGTGATGTTTGTGAAGGGAATATGTTGTATTATTGAGCTGTGTTTGTTTGTGATGCTGAGACACTGAGTGCCGCGCTATGAGCTTGTAGATCTGCTATTTTTGAAAATTTGTGAAAACCTCTGAATATATGTATTTTTTTAAAACAAACATTTTTTACTCATATCTTTGCTTCTGGAGGTACAAAACATTTTCAGATCGGGGTCCGTGGCCAAATATATATCAAATTTGGGGTCCTGACATGAAAAAGTTTGAGAACTACTGGTGTAGTTTGTAATGTTTAGAGGTAGTATGTTTGTAGGTTAGTAGTTTGTAGGTTAGTGGTGTAGTTTGTAGGTTAGTGGTGTAGTTTGTAATGTTTAGAGGTAGTGAGTTTGTAGGTTAGTGGTGTAGTTTGTAGTGTTTAGAGGTAGTGAGGAAGACGTGTGCTGGCAGTGATGATGAGATACATTATGGATGTTTCAATGGGCTCTATGAACAGAAGCCATACTGGAAATAAATTGGGCCTCTTCCTTACTTCCTTTTACAGGTGTTACCAATGATACTAATTAAGGCTCTTTTCCATTCTGGTCAAACAGAGTCAGGGTGCTGATAGTGTGTTTGATGGCTCACTGGAGACACTCTGCTACACCATTGGGTCTCAAAGTGTTCTTGAGGGGGGTTCCAGATGGCCCCTTATATATCTGTAACTCTGAGAGTGTACACATACAACCAAATGGACCCTCACTGGTTAATTTGAACACTCAGAGTTATGGGAGTCCTTGAAATTAAAAGAACCACTGTGCTACACTGAATGAAACAGAGCCTTCATTAGAATCATTGGTAACACCTGTGAAGAAAGTAAGTCAGGGGCCCAATTAATATGGATACTATGCCGTGGTGGAAAAAGTACTCAATGTGTTTACTTAAGTAAAAGTCTCTATACTGAAATGTAGAACTACTCTTGTTACAAGTAAAAGTCTGGAATTCAAAATGTACTTGAGTAAATGCACTTAGTTACTTTACACCACTGCTACTGTGCATAGAGCCTATTTGTATCCAGGTGGACTGTTCAGCGTTGTTTTGTTGATGCCGCCAGTATGTCATGTTTCTAATGTAATGTAGTTGTGTATTTGGTAGTGCAAGACCGCCAAGGTTTTTTGATCTCTAAGAATGCTTTACATCATTGGTTCTCAAAGTGGGGTCCGGGGACCCCCAGGGGTACTTGAGGGGATACCAGGGGGTCCCCAGCTAAATAATTTATAGGAACCAAATGGACCCTTATGGGTCTGTAACTCTGAGACCCTAACGGGTCCATTTGGTTCCATTTGTACACTCTCAGAGTTACATTAACATTGATTTTACAACATAAATTGGGGTCCCAGAGATAGAAATACCATTAATTGGGGGTCTGTAGCCTAATGCATGTCAAACGGGGGGGTCCTTAAATTACAATGATTGAGAATCACTGCTAGAGCCGTAAAAATCTTCTCTTATGGGGGTCCCTGGCTTATCTTTTCAAATGGGGGTCTGTGGGCTAATAAGTGTCAATTTGGGGGTCCTTGACAGGAAAAAGTTTGAGAACCACTGCTTTACATAACCGTGGGGACTTTTATTTTGTTCCAAATAAAATAAGTAATAAATTGATCTAGCATATTGAAATAGGATTTTGGTATGCAAACTGGAATAGACTGGAATAAGTGAATGCATTTTGCATATATATATAGTAAAATTGTGTCGCAGATTAAAGTTTTTCCATGGGTTTCATCGATAGATTCATTGACTATCAGTGTTGTGTGAATGAATGGTAGACATTTAACCACTTAAACCGTCAACACTTTGTAAACTTGACCTTTGGCTCTGTACTTGATTTGCTCCTTTTTCCCAAAACCACTTTGCCATCTGCTATTTTCGACTAATGTTCCCCTCAGCATAGGGATGCTATATAAGTTTGATTAGATAAACTATGCTGTGTACAGGATACAGTATACGTATATATCTGGTATTTATCTGGCTCTCGGTCACTTGAATTAATGTTTGTTTGTTTGTTTGTTTGTTTGTTTCTCAGTGTGGAGACGGACTGTGCCGAGGTTGCGCCATAAATGCCCAGAAGACTGAGGTTCTCACCTGCAGTATAACACCCTCCCAGAACATCCACCTCTAATGACGACGCAGAGGTGATCTGGTGAAGCTAGCCAGATGTACGTAGGCCTGTCACAATTCTTACATAATCGTCTGATTGCAATTATTTGAGATAATCGCAATTATTTTGCATAATCGTTGAAGTATTATTATTTGTATGACAATTAATCGTCAACTTAAATTTGTAATCATGACAGCCCTGGACGGACGGACGGAGGATGGAGATGACGGGATACGCCGCTGGAAGGCTCAACCCGAGGATGCCCTAGAGATCGAGAGCTTGGAGATCTCTCTCTATCCACGGATTTGTCTGCATGCGGCGGGGGGGATTCCTCTGCGGCGCTGGCCCTGGTCTGCCTGCGGTGGTCTCCATCCGGTGTATCGATCGCTGATTTATCACATAATTCCACTTCAGTGTGTTTTGTGCACACGACAGTGTGTCACGACAGTGTGTATGTGTCTTCGTTGATGCATAAATCCACGACAGTGCGTTCTGTGCTTTTGTATCCACCTCGATGTTAAACACCGGTTGGTTTCCGCCGCCGAAAGACCCAGGTCGGCCGGGGGTTTCCTCTGAAGACGGCTCAAAGTAAGGAACCTCTTTAGGGCTGTCACCATTATGACGTTGAACTTGGCGATAAATTGTCGCTCAAATAATTGCGATTTAACTATTTAATTGCGTCTTACTGACATTTTGAATAAAATTTTGTCTGGCTTTTTTTAGGCTTCGTAAACAAAAGGCGAGCTACATGCTCAAAACGCATCACGTCGTGATGCGTTTTGAGCGTGTAGTTCGGCTATTTCCACAATTTTTTGAAAATGTTTAAAAAATATATGAACATTTTTCAACATGGAAACGATTATGACTATGATCCCCAAAAAAGTATTGCGGTTATCTCAAATACTTGCGATTATGTAATAATAATTGTGACGGTCCTACCTGGTCATTTTTCCTTTTCCTTTGCTGGATGCTGCAGTTGCTTTATGCTGCAGTTTGTTGGATGATGCTTGTGGTGAATACAGCTATGCTGTTCGTGTTGGATGCCGTTTGGGTCGTACGTGTGATGATGTGGTTAAAGATTTTTGCTCTTTTTTTCAGGTTTGAAGGCCGACGTTGAATCTATGACTATGTTGGTAGTGTAGTTTTTGTTTTCATCTGCCTCTGCAAATCCAGGCTGTACCTGGTCATTTTGAAAAGGTCCATAAGACCTTGTTCATTTGTAAGGTCACTGTTTGGTAGGTACCAAAAGGACACTGTTTGGTAGGTCCCAAAAGTCACTTTTTGGTAGGTACCAAAGGTCACTTTTTTCTGGCTGGGTTGGGGGGAACTGTGTAAATCCAGGCCTGGACCTGGTCATCTTAAAGGTGTGTGTGTGTGGGGGGGGGGTCACACGATCATCAATTTCAAACCAATGGAGCAACTATTTTTTGTTTCTCTCCCACCTGAGTTGCATCACGGCAAGGTAACTATACAATGCAAACATCTAGCAAAGTTATTTCATGATATTTTATGAACAATCTAATAATGAGCATTTTTCTTTTTTTTGTTTGGTAGCTTTATTTTTTTCAGAAGGAGAAGCCATTCCGGTACACTTCGGTGAAAAAGAGAAGGCACGTCCCCCGATGTATTCGCTATGGGGTCGGGTGAAGGCCAACAGGAAGCCCGACCCCAGATGACCCCGATCTTCAACGCGGAGCAGCTCTGTTGTGCACAGCGGCCACTCGATCCTGTAGGTTTACACTCTATAACACTCGAAGGATCAGACCCTTCCTCACCCAGGAGTCAGGCCAGCTCCTTATCCAGCCATCAGTCATATCAAAACTTGACTATTGTAACTCTCTCCTTGCTGGCCTCCTGGCATGTGCACTTAAGCCTCTCCAAATGATCCAGAATGGAACTTTTGGTTTTCAACCAGCCAAAAAGGGTCACATGTCTTCATCTTCTCCGCTCCCTCTATTGGCTCCCAGTTACTGCCTCGCACAGAGTACAAAACACTGACATTGGCCTACAAAGCAACCAAAGGTATGGCACCGCATATCTTCAAAGCCTGATCCAACCCTACAACCCCCCCCCCCCGCTCTCTCAGATCAGCTAACACAGGGAAGCGGTCAGAACCTTCGCTAAAACATCCAGGACAATGCTCCACACGTCCCATACTCTTCTCCCTTCTGGCTCCCAAACTATGGAATGAACTCCCCATTGCAATTAGAACTGCAGACTCACTCTCAACCTTCTGCCATAATCTGAAGACTCACCTCTTCAGTCTCCACCTAAGCCTGTAGCACTTGCCCTAGCCTTGACGACCTTGCAGGCTTATGCAAAGGCTAAAATGTAACTTCGATAGGATGTTATGTAATCAGATGGTAATTGTTGACCTGGCATCCTATAGAGTGTATAGTTTCAATGTACATGCTGATGATAGTTCCTTGGTTTACGTATGTATTAATTACGTTTATGTATTAATCGCTCTGGATTAAGCATCTGCAAAATGCCTACATTTTAAAGCTCCTTCCTCCACCACCTCCTTCCACCACCACCACCACCTTTTACCACCCTCCTTCCACCACCTTCTACCACAATTTACAATCTAGACATTTAGCAGACGCTCTTAATCCAGAGTGATTTACAGTAAGCAAGGACAACACAAGATAATGCATCAAATGCATCGAAATGGTAATCTAATAATAAAGTAATAAATAAGTAAACTAATAATCTAATAATAAAGTAATACATAAGTAAACCAATAAACTAATACATAAGTAAACCAAGAACCTATCATCAGCCTGTACATTGAACCTATACACACTATAGGATGCCAGGTCAACAATGACCTGGCATCAGTCTACATAACATGCTATCTAACATTTTAGCCTTTGCATAATCCTGCAAGGTTGTCAAGGCTAGGGCAAGTGCTACGGGCTGAGGTGGAGTCTGAAGATGTGAGTCTTCAGATTAGGGCAGAAGATTGGGAGTGAGTCTGCAGTTCTAACTGCAATGGGGAGTTAATTCCATAGGTTGGGAGCCAGAAGGGAGAAGAGTCTGGGACGTGTGGAGTGTTGTCCTGGATATTTTAGAGAAGGTTCTGACAGCTTCCCTGTGTTAGCTGATCTGACAGAGTGGGAGGGGTTGTAGGGTTGGATCAGGCTTTGAAGATATGGGGGTGCCATACCTTTGGTTGCTTTGTAGGCCAATGTCAGTGTTTTGTACTCTGTGCGGGCAGTAACTGGGAGCCAATGCAGGGAGCAGAGAAGGGGGAGACATGTGCTAAGTTTGGCTGGTTGAAGACCAAGTGTGCTGTGGCATTCTGGATCATTTGGAGAGACTAAAGTGCACATGCCGGGAGGCCGGTAAGGACAGAGTTACCATAGTCCAGGCATGTTTCATGTTTGTTTGTAATACATGTTTCATATCTGTTTGTAAGTCATGTTTGTTTGTAATACATGTTTCATGTTTGTTTGTAATACATGTTTCTTGTTTGTAATGCATGTTTCATGTTTGTTTGTAATGCATGTTTCATGTTTGTTTGTAATACATGTTTCATATCTGTTTGTAATTCATGTTTGTTTGTAATATATGTTTCATGTTTGTTTGTTTGTAATGTATGTTTCATGTTGTCTCGTCAGAGTTAGTCTTGTCCTGTCCCCACTCTCGGCCTGCACCTTGTCGTGGTGAGTGGGCTTTGAACCAAGACAGGCCATTTAACCCATTAAAACCTAGTGGTGTAAAGTAAGTACAAATCTGAGGAATTCTTACTTTACCGGAGTATTTCCAATTTTCAATACTTCTACTCCACTACATCTCAGAGGCAAATATTATACTTTTACTCCATTACATTTATTTGAAGACTTGAGTTACTAGTTGTAGCCCTATGTATACAATTCGGCCATTTGAAAATCGAAAGCTTGTAGATTTGCTATTTTCAAGTTATTTTTTTACATTTGAAAAATTGTGAAATGGAACATTCTACATAATGAGTACTTGGTACTTTAGGTAAATTTGTATACCAATACTTTTGTACTTTTACTCAAGTAAATTCTGAATTTCTGACTTTTACTTGTAACAGAGTATATCTACATTGCAGTATTGGTACTTTTACTTAAAGGGATATTTCACTTTCAAAAAAACTTTTGGTCATTTTATCGTCTACTCAGGCCTTTGTGAGTCCCCCAGACAGTTTTTAAGTTGAAAGTAAAAAGTAAAAAAGAGTACTTTGTCCACATTTTAGATTTTAGCTATATACTGTATGTATATAAAGGCCCAAGTTTTTCAGAAACTATTAGGATTTAGAACAGTGGTTTAGAAACATACATGTATGCATGCATGCATACGCACACTAGGGCTTTCACCAACTAGTCGACTAGTATAACCACTAGTCGACCTTGTTGGTACTAGTCGAATAGTTGATCAAATAAATTGCCATTGTTTTAATGCCATTACTACTATTATTATTATTATTATTATCCTCCTGCCTTTATTTTTATCAAAAGGGGGTCAAAAGTATGCCCAATAATAGGCTATTATTGGGCAATAACCCCCTTTTGAGGATCCTTGGAGACACTGCTGTGCTGCTGTGCCAGAAGCGTTTCCCTTGAAATGGCATAGAAATAAAGGAAGGAGGATAATAACAATAGTAATGACATTAAAACAATGGCAAAAAAAAAACTACCACTGGGTCAAATTAGTCGACCAGTAAAAATCTCTAGTCGTGAAAGCCCTATTTGTGGATAGCCTAAGGTTTGGTCTTGATGAGCTGGACCCACCTGTGACCTTCAAGCTAAAGTTCAAATGAAACAAACAGCGACCGCTCATCACAACGTGTACTCAAATAGTTTAGACTCATTTCCAGACGTCACACTGATAAGAACCAGTATGCGCGCTTACACGCAGGCCCGAGCACTCATTAGACGTAATGTAAAAGTGGTCACAGCACTCATGCAAATCGTGCCCATCGTAACTACATTTTAGAGGATACCTAGTATGGGTGTATTTATTTATTCTCTATTTTGCGTTTACAGGAATTAATTAAAAATCTAATTTTAGGGACCTTTGATATAAAAAAAATACACAAAAGTAGATCTCATTATGACCACAGGTATACTCTAACATTCACACTCTCAGAGAGAGTGAACGTTAATATGTGGTTTCTTCAACCTGTAAATGAGTCAAAGAGGTAAAAGACACTGGTATGGCACTTCTGGTTCACTAGGATGGGGTTCAACTCCCTGCGGTGTCCTGCTGATTGCATTTACAGATTAAAGGTGTATTTATATAAACCAGTATAATCATCACACAAGTCAAGCCATAAACCTTGTGTCAGGCTTTCCACCACGTAATGAAATGCACAGCCATTCATGTCACTGCTAACTAACCTGATCCTAGGTCAGCCTAAAACATCGCACAAGTTAAAGGGCAAGACCGCTTTGGTAGAGGTTTGGGTTGTGTAGTTTTTGGTCATGTACTATGGTCGGAGTTGTTCATGTACTATCTGATTTTTTACTTGGTTACTTGGTTGGTTATGCAGGACTGAAGTTACTGTACTGTATGAACAACTTTTTTACCCCTCTGGCTTGTTTATCTGAGCCACAACAAGCTACCCCGGAGCCAGTGGCTAGCAGCGAGCTAGCTGTGGCTAATGGGATGCTAACACCTACCACCGTGCGGAGTGTGGCAAATGGATTGCTACCCGACCCTCGTCCGCCAGCTGCCTATCAGCAACAGGTCTTCTCCAAATCCAACAGAAAGCGTTCATGTCCATCCACCCCTCGAATTCACCATAAACGCTCTCGTCGCAGAACCCCCTCGCCTCCTGCTGTCCTTAAGTCCAAGCGTGTTCCTACTACTAACGTGCAGCTTTCTCCCCCACTGCCCAGCGGTCTGATGGACACAGCTGTGGGCAATCGTGACGTCACGGCTGACGTCACCTCTGCCAAGGAAATCCCAGCCGATACTCCAGCGTCTGTCCCAGCTGACAGTAACGTCAATGGGGGATCCCCCAGCGACGTGATGGTCACAGCTGCGGCGGAACGTGACGTCACCAATACCACCATTACCAATACATTTAAGGACAATCCCCTCTGGTCCAAACTATCCATCTATAAGGGAGGATGCAAGGACAGGTCCCCAGAGGTTGTCATCATTGGTGACTCTATTATCAGAGCTGTTGTGATCCCTGGTGCCATCACTTATTGTCTCCCTGGTGGAAAAGTCCACAAACTTATTAAATTGGCCCCTATTGTCTTAGATCTCCATCCCACTGCTCATACCCTCTTTGTTCATGTTGGCTCGAATGATGTCCTTAACAGACTTTCTGTCAAACTGAGGGAAGATTTCGAGTCACTTGCCACCACTGTACATAGTCTAGGCAAAACATGTGTGTTTTCTGGCCCCATCCCAGCCCCCTCAAAGAGTCCTGAACACTTTAGCAGGCTCTGGAGCCTGCATGAATGGCAAAAAGCGTTCTGTCAGGCCACCGGAGCTGGCTTCATCAGCAATTTCGACAGTTTTTGGACCAGTAATCACCTGTACAAACGTGATGGCCTGCACCTAAATTCAAAAGGCACCAATCTATTAATTACCCATTACATACAGTTCATAGCCTGCAAGTGACATGCACCCCAGCATGATCCCACTACAGTAGTTTGTCATTGCAATAATCATGAGCATCTCCCTATGGTTCATGCTGATTCCATTTCCCTCCTCTGCCCCATGACCATCCCTGTTCTTATCAGGTCCAGACACTTTTCACTCAACAATATCACCCCTCGCACAGTCACTCCATCTAACCTCATTTACATTCCTTGTCTACCTATAGCCCCTGCCATAATGCCTGTTCCATTCAAAATGGCCTTAATTAATACCAGGTCCGTCTGTAAAAAGCCCTTCATTGTAAGAGACTTTTTTAAATCGCATCACCTTGATTTTTTATTCTTAACAGAGACCTGGTTGAAAGATGGAGACAACGTAACTGTGAACAAGCTCTGCCCAGCTTCCTGCAGAGTTTTTAATGCTCCTAGGCTGGCCGGCCGTGGAGGTGGTCTAGCCGCTGTAGTTTCCAAGCAGTTTGCTTGCCGCGCTGTAGACATCAATAATTGTGACACCTTTGAGGCTCTCCTGCTTAGGATTGGATCTGCCAATCCTCTTTTTATTTTATTATGTTATCGCCCACCAGGTTCTAAAAGTGAGTTTTTAACGGAATTCTCAGAGTTTTTATCTTCTGTCGTTATGAAGGTTGATAATCTGGTCCTGACAGGTGATTTCAACTTTCACGTGGACAATCCCTCAGACAACTTAGCTAATGAATTTATGAGTATTACGCAATCACTGAATTTGACTCAGCATGTGTCTGGGCCAACACATGACCAGGGTCACACACTGGACTTAGTTTTTACACTGTCATTGAACCTCAATAATCTACATGTGGGGGATTTCTTTGTCTCTGACCACAAATATATTCTTTTTAACATAGATTTTATTGCCGAGACCCAACCCATCAAACGTTTAACCCGCTCTCGCTTTCTCAACAGTTCCTCTGCTGAACATTTTTCCTCTGTTTTTTCAGATCTTAGTAAGGTTGCGATAGCTCCCACTGACACCAATGACCTTGTCTGCCATTTTAATAATTTGTGTTTGTCTGCCCTAGATGCAGTTGCCCCCCTCAAAATAAAAAATAAGTGTGCTGGTGCTGTCAACGCATCCCCGTGGATAAACGAGGACATTCGCAGATTAAAAAGAGAATGTAGAAAGATAGAGCGACGGTGGAAAAAGACTAAGGAGACAGTTCACTTCACCCTCATGAAGGAACTTCTGTCTGCTTTTAATCACAAAGTTGAGGATGCAAGAGCTGCCTACTTCTCTAATCTGATTAACATTAATAAGAATAGGCCAAAAGCTCTTTTTGCTGTAGTAAACACTCTGGTAAACCCTGCTCCCCCCCAGTTCCTATCTTCTCAAATGATGACTGCGATCAATTTCTATCATTTTTCCTTGCCAAAGTGGACAATATTAGATCTAAGATAACACCGCCCTGTATCACCATAGCTGACCATCCGCCCCCAGTGCCGTCATTGTCCCAGTTTAACACGATCTCCTTAGAGGATCTCTCACCAATTGTGTCACATATGAATCCCTCCTCTAGCCCTGTTGACACCATTCCTACTGCCCTGTTAAAAGATGTTTTTGACTGTCTAAATCCTTACATTCTGTCAATCATCAATAGCTCTTTATCCTCTGGGTGTGTGCCCGATCACTTTAAACACGCAAGTATCCAACCACTCTTAAAAAAACCAAGCCTTGATCCACAAGTTCACAGTAATTATAGGCCAATCTCCAAACTCCCTTTCATCTCAAAAATCTTAGAAAAAGTTGTCTGCAATCAACTTCTACAGTTCCTTAATCAGAACAATACATTTGATAAGTTTCAGTCCGGCTTCCGCCAGAAGCACAGCACTGAAACTGCACTACTTAAAGTCTCTAGTGACATTCTTATGAGAGCCGATGTCGGTGAGTGCTCAGTGCTGCTGCTGCTTGACTTGAGCGCAGCGTTCGACACGATAGACCATTCCATCCTCCTTAATAGGCTCCAACAGTGGGCGGGACTAACCGGGTCGGCCCTGACATGGTTATCCTCCTATCTGACTGGGAGAAGTGTGGCTGTCGCTTGTGACAATTATGTCTCCTCCTCAGCTCCCCTGACCTGTGGGGTCCCCCAGGGCTCCATACTTGGTCCAATTCTATTCTCCCTCTACATGCTCCCCCTTGGCACTCTTATTAACAGCTTCGAAGGAATATCATATCATTGTTATGCTGATGATACACAAATATATCTCTCATTCAAGCAAACTGATCTCACTAAACTCACAGTCTTGCATGACTGTTTAACTGGCATCAACCATTGGATGGCACAAAACTTTTTACAACTCAACCCTGATAAAACCGAAATCCTCATCATAGGCCCTGAGATTAGCTCAAATGCAATTCGTCTGTCCCTTGGTCCCCTGGCAACTAATGTCAAACAGTCTGCAAAGAACCTAGGTGTCTTCTTTGACAATCAAATGAACTTTGATTTCCATATTAAAAAGGTTACCCAGTCATGCTTCTACCATCTACGCAATATCGCAAAAATAAAATCAATGCTCACTTCTCAAGACCTGGAAAAAATCATGCACGCTTTTGTCTCCTCCCGTCTCGACTATTGTAACGGACTCTATACCACCCTGAGCCGTTCATCATTATCCCGACTTCAACTAGTTCAGAATACGGCAGCCAGAATCCTCACAAACACCAACCGCAGAGCACACATAACCCCGGTACTAGCCGCACTGCACTGGCTACCAATTAGGTCCAGAATAGAATTTAAAATTATCTTAACCACTTATAAAGCATTACACGGACTGGCCCCATCTTATATTTCGGACCTACTGCCCCCTAAGGACAATATGAGATCCCTCAGGTCTTCTGACAAAGGCCTTCTCAAAATACCTAAGTCCAACCTCAAAACAAAGGGTGACCGGGCTTTTGCAGTGGCCGCTCCCACACTGTGGAACGCCCTACCATTGGCCCTAAAAAATGCAGAGTCTGTTGAAGGTTTTAAGAGGATGTTAAAAACACATTTGTTCCGTAAGCATTTTTACCCATGAAGTTCTACCTGACTTTCATGGACAAATTGCTTTGTTTTAATCATTGTTGTATTGTTTTATTACTCTATTTATATACCTTTATACTCTGTTGTTATCGTGTTAATTTTGTTTAATCATGCTCCATTGTACAGCACTTTGTAACCTTGTTTTGAAATGTGCTTTATAAATAAAATTTACTTACTTACTTACTTACTGTATTCATTTGCTGTGATTGCATGTTCTTGTGAGATCAGACAGCCTGTGCATTAGCATAACCTGTTTTGGCTTGGTACATTAGATCAATTCACTTCAAGATCCCCTCCCCCCTTACCTCCCCCCTTACCTCAAATGTCTGGAAGTGTGGGGCAACACATATGAGAGTAACACCATTCCTTTGGTTATTTACAAAGAGGATTTCAGAGCACATACTAACAGACTTTTTATTTTATCAGGTTTGTTGAAAATAATGGATTTAATTGAGCTACGAACATTATTAGTCGTGTACAAAGCGAAATACAGAGGGTTGCCAAAACAGTTACAGAAGTTATTTAATTTGAACTCGCAGGAAGAGGCCAACAGAAGAGATGATTTTAAACATCTGTTTGCTCGAACAACATTAAAACAAATGTGTATCTCTGTTACAGGTATACAATTATGGAATTGCAAAAGCAAGGAGTTGAAGAGTTGTACAACAGTGTTTCAGTTTAAGAGAGTGTTCAAAAGGGGGAAAATTATCAAGTATGAATTGGATGGTTAATCTTCATTTTTTTGGTCATTGTTGTTGTTGTTGTTTTTAAGTTTTTTTGTTTGTTTTTTAGTTCTGGTTAAATTTTGTGTGATTTTCTCATGCTCTCGTTCTTTGTTCTCTCATTTCTTTTCCGTTTAGTTTTCTCCTTTTAGTTTTAGTTTTTGATGAATCATGATGTACTGGTTGGTAGGATATTTGATGCTTTTAATGGTAGAAAGGGGCAGGTATAAATAAGATTTATCTTCTAACTGCTCCTTTTCAGTTATGGAATATGTAAAAAAAATATGAATGTGATCATGTAAACCATAATTGAAATAAATAAAATGAAATGAAAATCTCCCTCTCTCTCTTACCATCTACATTAGCTTTTGGTACTTTAAGTATATTTTGATGCCAATACCTTTGTACTTTTACTCAAGTAACATAGCACTGGTTCAGCTGGAAGTGAGATGCCCCATTCTGTGTGTAGTGTCTAGTGATCACATACAGCCATCTTGTTAACTGAACCGGTAGTCTAGTGGTTATTGAGATGTTTCTCAAAGGTGAGAGGACCGTGTACGAATCCCGCTTGGGTTCCATAGAACCTTGGGGAAAATGATGGAAGTGTTTTCTTTTTACTGTACTGGAGTATTAGTGCACTTTTACTTCTACTCCATTACACCTGCAAAGGCAAATAGTGTATGCTCTGAGGAAGGCTCATAGCCGAAACGCGTAAGCGTTCACTTTATTGGTGTGCCAATAAAAAAAGTGGAAATGTGAGTAATTTGTCCTCCATTTAATTGACATTTTTGGATGTGCTACCTTTTTTGATTTTTTTTTAATTCCTTTTTTGATATGTATACTGACTTTGGGTCTAGCACTCCCTGAGAAAACCCATTGTTGATGCGCAACCTCTTTTTCTTATTTAGTGTACTTGTACTCCACTACTACAATTATTTGAAAACTTTAGTTACTTTGCAGATATAAATTGTTATATAATAAAACATACATATTAACCACTTTAGCCCTATTTTATACCACAGCCATTTGAAAATAGCCGATCTACAAGCTAGATCGTCTACTTTCAAACATTGTAGTACTTTAGCTTTTGGTACTTTACGTATATTTTGATGCCAATACCTTTGTACTTTTACTCAAGTAACATAGCACTGGTTCAGCTGGAAGTGAGATGCCCCATTCTGTGTGTAGTGTCTTGGGATCACATACAGCCATCATGTCAACTGAACTGGTAGTCTAGTGGTTAGTGAGATGTTTCTCAAAGGTGAGAGGACCGGGTACGAATCCCGCTTGGGTTCCATAGAACCTTGGGGAAAATGATGAAGTGTTTTCTTTTTACTGTACTGGAGTATTAGTGCACTTTTATTTCTACTCCACTACACCTGCAAAGGCAAATAATGTACTTTTACTCCACTACTACAATTATTTGAAAACTTTAGTTACTTTGCAGATATAAATTGTTATATAATAAAACATACACATTAACCACTTTAGCCCTATTTTATACCACAGCCATTTGAAAATAGCCAATCTACAAGCTAGATCGGCTACTTTCAAACATTGTAGAACTTTAGCTTTTGGTAAGTATATTTAAAAATAAGTAAATATAAAAATAGAGTATTTTTATATTGTGGTATTGCTACTTTTACTTAAGTAAAATGTCTGTGCACTTCTTCCACCATGAAACACAGTTGTGTTTAAAGAAATAATTGCTTTTCAATTCATCCTAAGGACTCATTCCCTTATTTTCTATGTTTACAAAAAATAAAAATAACATTCACTTTTAAATGCATTCACCCTTCCCCTTAGGCCGTGTGGTGACCCACCAAAAAGTGCCTAGAAAATGAATTTCGTTCCCACGTCTTGGATCTACTTTTTCAATGCATTTTTGCATAGACAATACCCTTGTGGACTTTGGGTTAAAATGTCTCCGCACAAAATCCTGCAGTATTTTTTTACAAGCCAGAAATGTATATAACAGTGAATAACCAAAAAAAGAAAATCTTATGCTGCTGTTTTTGCTTGTAAAAAATCTTTCTCAAATGTCATAAATACATGTACCTAACACCTGAAACAAGTATTGGTGCCTTAGTATACTCATATTTGAAATGTAGAAAGAAAACGCTTCTACTGAAGTGATTGGCGCCCAGCACACTGAAACATACACATAGTACATTTAGCTAAAAGCTTATATTTCATACATAGAAAATGTCACAACTTACTGTGTACTGAAAGGTAGGAAAAAAAGCAGCACTCCTTGGCCCAAAATGGCTGAGAATCAGCCCCCTAGATTGGAATAATGCCAAAAATGGACTAGACTAAAATAAATACACTAAAGCTCCATATTATTACAACACATGGTATAAAATATTTATTAAAATACCACAGTGTGTCACAGCATGTGTCATTTGTACATCAACCCTCCCACCCACCCACAAGATCAGGCCTTCTGTGTCACTCACAGAGAAATGTTGGTTGACAGTGCAACGGCAGCAAAATAGTATACAAATATGACAAAATATGAAAGTGCAGACTGCATCTCCTCTGGATGACCACTGATCACACCATTCATGGATTTGGGGCACCAACTTGACTCATTGAGTATGTCTTGCAGCCTTGCATCACCAAACCTTTTTCCTAAAATACCTAGGAAGGACATGTATGTATGTTCAGAGATGTTGCACTTGGTAGGGCAGTGAAAAACTAGCTGGGGGAAATCAGGGGTCAACCTCCGCTTCAATTTATCCTGCCTGCAACATAAAATGTTAGGGAAAGATGAGCACAAGTGTATAGATAAAGATGTATTCACAATGATAGCCAATTTAGTTTAATTATACTCTCATAGACTTGTTTGTGATGGAATACATCTATAATATACTTTTCAGCATAAATGTTTTTGTTTTGTTTCCCAGAACTGTCAAAGACACACATGGTATTTGAGTTACCTGTAGTTTGAAGCATCAAGGTCCTCATGCTTCTCCACTGTGTTTACGAACATCCTTCGTAGATGGTTTATTTTCAGCACCTCTTGGTCAACTATAAGCCATGGCGGATGACTCTCTCACAGAAGATCTTGTAGCGGTCAGCGAAGGGTGGTTCATTTCACACACACACACACACACACACACACAGACACAGACACAGACACACACACACACACACACACACACACACACACACACACACACACACACACACAGATTTTAACCATTTATTTATGTCCACATAAAGGAGAAACATACAGGGACACAAATATTATACTGTAGGTGCAGTAAGGTTACATTCACATAATCCTGGCATATGTCTTCACAATACAATAAACATGTCACTCAGTACTCTATATGGGTATAAGTAACACCGTCTCCGCCATATATGGCGGCTGCCAATTACAGACAGCACAATACTTTGCCAACCTTTTTGCCTCCTTTTTGGGCATCCCAATTTGTTGAAACCCTCTAACAGCCAGTATGTGGGTATGTCCTATAGGCTGCCAAATATAAAAACAAATAGGCTGCACCTAATAGCCCAGCTCTGAGATGGTATGTAGGAGTGGTTGGTATTTAATGATCTTGGTCATAAAGGCTTCCTCTAGGCTAGAGTCAAAGGTGCAGGCTATCTAATACAGACACTTCCCTGGACTCTTTATCAATCACAACATCTGGTGTATTAGCTGTTAACAATGTAAAGATGTCTGAGTTAAAACAGAGATGGAACATGGATGAAATGACACGGGAATGTTTAAAATACAGTAATAGCACCCATACAATCATAAAATGACAAATCAATATTTGACAGTCCAATATTGACACGCATGTTTTGTTTACAATCTCTTACTTGGCCATATTGCCAATTAGCTTATGGGCTTTATCAGCACTGGTGAGATGCAGTGGTGGACATTCACTTGAGTACTGTACGTTTTTTTAGTACCTGTACTTTCAGTGGTGTAAAGTAACTAAGTACATTTACTCAAGTAGGCTACTGTACTCAAGTAGAATTTTGAGTTAGTTTTACTTTCACAACGTGACGTGTTGTGAGCTTGTAGATATGCTATTTTCAATAGATTTTTTTCATGTGATAACATAAATTTCAGTCTCATGTTAAAATGTGTCTCCCCCCAAATAAATCTATTGAAAATAGCAGATCTACAAGCTCACAACGCGTTGTGATGCGCTGTGAGCTTGTAGATCTGCTATTTTCAATAGATGTTTTTATCTGATAACACAATAAATTATTTCAGTCTCTCATGTTAAAATGCTTACCCATGGCCATGGATGTTACAATTATGTACGGGCCCAGAGAAGTACCTGTATCTTCCGTATTGTTCAATAAAAAGTCTGTTAATCCGATCAGTGGCCATTTTCACCATATCCTTTAACCACGCGACCCTATCGGATGGGAGGTGTATTGCACTCTGATACATTATAAATCTATGAGAAAATGGCCACCGATCGGTTAAGAATACTCTTTATTGAACAATACAGAATATACAGGTACTTCTGCGGGACCATACAGAATTGTAACATCAATGGCAATGCGGTAAGCACTTTATATTTGAAATCTGAACGTTTATGTAGATGTACGGGCTGTAAATGGAAAAGTGCAAACACCTGGTTGAAGTTCGGTCGGGACAGACGACCGTCGTGTATCCATGGCTTGTTGTACATGTATCCCATCTTGTCCGTGTAAATTCCTGAACCTCTTCTTTCTGGACAGACATGAGATTCATATAGCATCGTTTCGAGTCCTTTTGACGTGCTTTTGAAGGATATTTTCTTTGTTTTGATTTATTTTCTTCGGACGTTACCGTTGCTATGGCAGATTGGCAGTTGTTGCAGGAAATGGTAAGGCGGAAGAGGCGACCCCATTGGTTGTAACGGGAATCACGTGCCAAAAACCGCACCACCCCTTTGAAAGTATTACTGCGCTGCTAAGAAAATAGTACCGACTTTTAAACTCTGATTATAAAAATACTGCGCCAAATCAGATGTCGGTAATTTTTTTTCTTACTTACTACCAATAGATCTTTTTTAAGAAGCAGAGATTATTTAGATCCACTTGATGGGAACGAAACTGAAGGAAAAGGGGCTAGACAATACGGCCTACCTGTTGCTAATAATGTACTGTAGGGTTCATGGACTCACATGCGCCACATGGTGGCCGATCAGCCACACTACACCTTAAAAAAAGGTGTCAAATGTGGCACCACCAAGTAGTAGTGGCGCCTCTGTGGTACCACAGAGGCACTCAGATGGTATTACTGCCATTATCAAGTGCTAACCACTGTACATGTTGGCATTCTATTCCTACTGTAAGTCAAGATTCTATTCTTTTTTCAAAGTTTGATGTTTTGTGGACTCATGGTGCCTGCTGTTTATTGTGTTTTCTGTCCTGATTATTTGGCGAAACATTCAAATGTTTTTGATCACACTATTAATACAGTATGTATGTCTACCTGGAAAGTAGAAAGGAACTGCATTATAAAGCAGTGTTACCACTAGAGGGCAATTGTCAGCTTGTTGTCATAATGATTGATTAATTAATCTATGTCTAAACCCACTTAGATGCTTCCACCTTTTATTGTATTATTATTATTAACCAAAACCGAACAGTTCAACAGCTAATGAATGCTGTATCAAAGAGGGACAGAAGTAATCAGTTATTGTATTTAAGTAGGAGCAGGTGTGGTGGTATGACAACTGGAGTCCAGTACACATCTCATAAATTTGATGACCAGTTTTGACCATGTGGGTTCTTTCATTATTTATGTTGTCAAAACACTTCATTTTATGGAGTCTTCTCGCTTTTCCAGGGACTGGGCTTTAACAAGTTATCTCATTGTAACTTTGCATACTGCGAACTGCTCCAAGACAAGAGCTTTTTGAGCTTCCCCCCTGGGACATGGGCTTTCAAAACGCAGGCTGCTTTTCTGCCTTTCGTTTGCACTTGCTTCTTCCATGTCTCTGTAGCAAGAGAGCTGTGTTAATGGTTTGTAAGCACAAAGTTTAAGTTTAAGTTTTCAAATTTCCACTCCATCTAAATTCTACAAGGTCAAGTATTTCGTTCTCACTTGCGTCTTCCATGCCAATGTGACACAAGTGATCACGTCAGAGGATTATAAACCAAGGTTCTATCTGTTTAAAACTCAGAAACAGCTATGAAATCAAACTGATGCAATAAAAGAAAAAATTAGACATCGAATCAGACAGGAAGAATCAGGAAGAATCCAGTGTTTCTCAACTTTTTTCGAGCCAGTGCCCCCCTATCCAAAATCCAGGTCCCTTTTATTGGCACACACCAATAAACGAACACTTACGCGTTTTGGCTATGAGCCTTCATCAGAGCATGCTCTGATGAAGGTTTCATCAGACTACTTTTGATATGTATACTGGATTTGGCTCTAGCACTCCACTGAGAAAACCCATTGGTGATGCGCAACCTATTTTTCTTACTTAATCATCAGTATCATGGTCAGTATCATGTCACATGACCAATTTGGCAAAAAATAAATAAAAAGTGTGTGTGTGTGTGCGCGTGTGTGCGTGCGTGCGTCATTAATATTTTATATTATACCTTCATCAAATTCATACGAAAACAATATATTCTACTCCTGTATGTAAAAAGGTAATATCCTACTATGTTGTCAGAAGGTTTGTCATACTGTATGTCATCCAAGAAATAGAAAAAAAGAAACTGTATACTTATCATACTCATAGCATTAGTATACATCTCAACAAAGATAAAGAAATCTGCTCAGCTAAGCTTGCTCTTCACAACTTACTGCTACTTTCTAAGGATTTGTCTTTTGGGTGTTTATCTTCCAAACTCAACTTGAACACTTCCAATAGTGGTGCTGGAACCAATAATCTCTATACATTCTACATTGTGGCTGTTTAGCCCATAGTGCCAGAGAGACTTGCTGGGTGTTGTTACGATATCATGACAGAATTTCTATCTTTCATGTGGATGCCGTCTGTCTGTGGCTCATCTTAATAATGAAACATCTTTCTCAGGTTGGGTCTGGCTGTCAGTGTGGGTGGGTTGGAGTACATGAATTAAACATTAAGACCAACTGGAAGAAGACCTCTTACAGAACATTGCTGTATCTGGTCATCTTTACTCTCTCTCTCTCTCTCTCTCTCTCTCTCTCTCTCTCTCTCTCTCTCTCTCTCTCTCTCTCTCTCTCTCTCTCTCTCTCTCTCTCTCTCTCTCTCTCTCTCTCTCTCTCTCTCTCTCCCTTATAGTCACTAGTCCCCCCATTAATTGACTATCCGTCTCTGTATTTCTTTTTCTTTCTTTTCCACATGCACACTCTACCCCCATCTAGAAGCAGCACCTGCAGTACCTTTCTATTTATACAGGATTCCTCACATTAACTTTACATAAATACAAGCACCATGTTAAACATTTAAAGTATAGAGAGGTTTTCAGTGTGTCACTCTCTGACCGAGAGAGACAGAAAGAGAGAAGGGGGGGTGAGTGAGTGAGTGGTGTGTCTCCTAGAGACCCCTGTTCATGTTGTACACACGCACACAAATAAAGTGCGTGTGACTGCATACTAGTGTGTGTGTGTGTGTGTGTGTGTGTGTGTGTGTGTGTGTGTGTGTGTGTGTGTGTGTGTGTGTGTGCGTGTGTGTGTGCGTGTGCGTGTGCGTGTGTGTGTGTGCCTGCGTGCGTGTGTGTGCCTGCGTGCGTGCGTGTGCCTGCGTAGTGTTTGTTTGTCTGTGTGACTGCATAGTGTATTTGTATGTGTCTGTGTGGAGGAGAGAAAAGTCTGCACACCGTCCAAACACGTATTAAGGCAGACACACCATTTCGACCTGCTCTTCGTCGGGTATTTGTCCAGCGCCCGTCGAAATGATTGGATCTTAGCGCTAGGTATACTCTTAGTTGCTTGTTTTAGAAGAGAATGCACTAAAGACTTCCGGTGATTAGTAGTTTTCTTGCCTACCTATATTGAATGCACTTATTGTAAGTCGCTTTGGATAAAGGTTTCTGCTAAATGACCGTAATGTAATGTATGTGCACCACCTGAACTGAGAGAGGAGTAATGTGCTTCTTTACACATGTAATTGCCAGAGACTCACTGACTGTGTCCTGTGTGTGTGTGTGTGTGTGTGTGTGTGTGTGTGTGTGTGTGTGTGTGTGTGTGTGTGTGTGTGTGTGTGTGTGTGTGTGTGTGTGTGCGTGCGTGCGTGCGTGCGTGCGTGCGTGCGTGAGAGAGTATGTACATGTGTGCGACTGTGTGTGCATGTGTGTGTCAAGTCAAGTTAATTTTATTTGTATATCAAATTTCATAGGGAGTAAAAAAAAAAGCACTCAATGAGTTTCACATTAACAGAGAACAAAATGGTTATACAAATACGTATCTGGGTGGTATAGAGGTTAATCACTTACCCACCACTGCAGAGACCTGGCTTGATTCCTGAGGGCAGTTCCTCTCTTATAGCTGGATGCTTCAATGAGCACAATTGGCAGTGTTCACGAGTAGTAAGCCAGCTGGGGATTGTGTCCTTGTCTGTGACAGGAACCACAGAAGACATGGAAATTTGTGTGTGTGTGTGTGTGTGTGTGTGTGTGTGTGTGTGTGTGTGTGTGTGTGTGTGTGTGTGTGTGTGTGTGTGTGTGTGTGTGTGTGTGTGTGTGTGTGTGTGTGTGTGTGTGTGTGTGTGTGTGTGTGTGTGTGTGTGTGTGTGTGTGTGAGTGATGCTGAGCTGGACATTTTTCTCCCAGTCAGGCTAGCTATCATGGTCTCTTGGATCTGGTGGCCTTCAATCTATGTTCATTACCCTGAATCAATGTTGAACACTCCCTCCCTCCCTTCCTCCCTCTCTCTGTCTCTCTCTCTCTCTCTCTCTCTCTCTCTCTCTCTCTCTCTCTCTCTCTCTCTCTCTCTCTCTCTCTCTCTCTAATTTTCTCTCTCTTTCTCCGTCTCTCCTCTGCTTTCACGATTTAGTTTCTCCCATGTTTTCTCTCAATCAATTTCTCACCTCCTCCCCCCCCTCTCTCTTATCTTCACAGAGATGTAGAGACAGACAGGGGAGAAGAGAGAGTAATACAAATGGGTTTGTTTTGAGATAGGAGTTCTGCCATGCCTTCCCTAAGATTGACCCATCTTCTATAGGCTACCTGTTTTGATTGGTGGTGTCGCACGCACGCACGCACGCACGCACGCACGCACGCACGCACGCACGCACGCACGCACGCACGCACGCACGCACGCACGCACGCACGCACGCACGCACGGACGGACGCACACACACACACACACACACACACACACACACACACACACACACACACACACACACACACACAGATAACACAAGCACAGATCCATATCTTTAACCTCAGTGCCTTCTAACTGTCTGACGGTGCAGTTAACATGGCATCCAAAGCTACTGACCTCAGTGTAGATCTATAAACTCTACTTCAGTGGTTCCCAACCTTTTCTGGTTCAGGGCCCACTTGAAAGTCTTGAAAGCATCCGCAGCCCACCCATCTGACCCCTTAACAGAGCAGCCAATCATTGCGTTCTCAGAGCATGTTTATTTTAATTTAACGATCGATCAACACAGTTCGCTGAAAATAGCCAATCGACAAGCTCACAACACGAAGCGTTTTGAGCTTGTCGATCAGCTGTTTTCGGCGAAAGCTTTCCCCACAATAACAGAAAACAAAAAAAACACTAGTATTGAGCCCTGAGGGACTCCAGTTATGGGGTTTAAGTGGTTAAACCCCAGCATCCGTATTGTGGAGAAAGCTTTCGCTGAAAATAGCCCTGAGGGACTCAGGTTCAACCATATGGGGTTTAAGTGGTTAAGTTCCTATTTATCTGTATCACATTGACAACACATTCTTCACGGTTTTAAAGAAAATATATCATGAAATATTTTTTAGAACATGACATGACATTATATGTTATATTATCATTAAAGCCAATGATTTGGGGGTCCACACACAGTGAGGTAATCACTGTTCTACTTGCACATGCACTGAAAGATGCTACAGTAGTTATACTATGCAGATATGTTGGTTACTTAATAATAATACGTTTTGTTATTGTCTCCGCCAGGCCAAAGGCTGTAGCCGGACACTATGTTTTCGCCCCTGTCTGTCTGTCTGCCTGTCTGTCTGTCTGTGTGTGTGTCCGTCCGTCCGTCCGTCCGATCTCCGGCACCGTTGGACCTATCTGTGCACCAAACTGTGCACACACTCTTCCTGGAGGCCAGAGCAGAACCTCTACCCCAAATATTTCCCTTCGGCCCACCAGGGCCAAATAATATAAATTATTTATATTACTCTTTCAGATTTGGTCCAAACATCACGCAATTTTGAGTACAATTAGCCTCAAATAAGTTCATTCTAATTCAGACATATTATTTCCTCAGTTTTTTGTATCTCATTTATAAGATTTCTCAACACAAAAATACAAACCTTTTATGATGGGTTGATATTATTGACTGGCTCATGATTGAATTAGCCACAATTAAAAAGTGTAACAGTTTAACCAGTTAAAGCTGTATTATGTAACTTTTCTTAGTGAATAAATGTTATGTTATGTTGCAATATAACTTATACTATCGGGGTAGTTGTATTTGGTCTTCTATTGAGACCTTTAGATCCTGTGTGACACAATCCTGTTTCTGGTCTGACACAAATTAAATGTCTCCCCTGGGCAAGCCTTGTAGTAAAAAAAAAACAGAACTTATGCTAGAGAGACCCAGGTTCAAATCTGGGGTAGAAGTTAGAACAGGAAAGTTACATAGTGTAACTTTTAACTTAAGACTACCAGTCTTTGTTGTATCATCATTCATATTGAAACACACATGGCTTTAACTCTGTGTGAGTGTAGACTCCTCCATCCTGGCCATCAGCTGCTCCACGTGGCCACATAGCATAGATCCAGCATGCCCTCTGAATCAAATGGGAATTGAACCCAGCACTTGCACGTAAGTATACTATGTAGTATCTACAGTACATCATAGTTTAACCTGCCTGAGGGATTTTAACCAAATTATTTGTAAAATATGTAAAGAAACACAAGTGTATTGTAAAACACCAAGTATAACTAAGAAACAAGGAACACAACAAGAAAACACAACAGTTATTGTTAAAAAAACATCTGTTGGAAATGTTTTCTCTGCACCCAGATTTACTCTTTCATTGAGAGCAAACAGAGGGATGTTTAATGTCATCAAAATACAAATCCGTTATTGTCATATCTTATAGTCATTAAGTAGAGTTGCATATCAGTGTGGCTCAGGAGATATACCAGGGATTTATAAGCTGAAGGTTTAGATTTTGAAACTCCTTAATATAATGTTTCACTCTCAATCTAAAATCGAAGAGGTTGGTTAAGTATTGCATTCTTACGTGAGTTTTCCATGTTAGTGTGGCTCGAGGTATTATTCAGGGTTTTATAAATAAAAGGTTCAGGGATCAAACCTCATGAAGAATATTATCATCACTCTATTTAAATTCTAAAAGGTGGGTTAAATATTACATTCTCGGTTGCATCTTCAATGCCAGTGTGGCTCAAATGTTAAATCAGTGGTTTATAAACAGAAAGTTTAAGGGCCAAAACTCCAGAAGGAAAAAATTCACTCCGTCTAAATTCTCAAAGGTGGGTGAAGTATTACGTTCTCAGTTAATCATTACATTCTTAGTTGCATGTTGGATGCTAGCATGGCACATGAGTCAGGAGTACAAACCATGGCTCAAATGATAAATCAGGGGTTCATAATCTGAATATTCTGGGTTCAAAACTCCAGAAGAACATTTTTCACTTTCCATCTAATTTGTGAAAAGTGAGTTAAGTATTACATTCCCGTTCGCATCTCCTATGTTAGTGTGGCTCAAATGATAACTCAGGGGTTTCAAATCTGAGGGTTCTGGGTTAAAAGCTCCCAAAGAGCATTTTTCACTTTCCATCTAAACTGTGAAAGGTGAGTTAACTATTACATGCCCGATTGCTTCTTCCATGCTAGCATGGCTCAAATGATAAATCAGGGGTTCATAATCTGAAGGTTCTGGGTTCAAAGCTCCCAAAGAGCATTTTCCACTTTCCATCTAAATTGTAAAAGGTGAGTTAACTATTACATTTGCGATTGCTTCTTTCATGCTAGCATGGCTCAAATGATAAATCAGGAGTTTATAATCTGAAGGTTCTGGGTTCAAAACTCCCAAAGAGCATTTTTCACTTTCAATCTAAATTGTAAAACGCGAGCTAGCTATTACATTCCCGATTGCTTCTTCTATGTCAGCGTGGCTCAATAGATGAGTCAAGGGTTTATAAACTAAAGGTTCTGGGTTCAAACCTCCCAAAGAGCATTTTTCACTTTCCATCTAAATCGTAAAACGTGAGCTAGGTATTACATTCCCGAGTGCTTCTGCTATGTCAGCGTGGCTCAACTGATGAGTCAGGGGTTTATAAACCAAAGGTTCAGGGTTCAAACCTCCCAAAGAGTATTTTTCACTTTCCATCTACATTGTAAAACGCGAGCTAAGTATTACATTCCCAATTGTATCTTCTGTGCCAGCGTGGCTCAATAAGATGAACCAGAGGTTAATAAACCAAAGGTTCAGGGTTCAAAACTCCACTAATACAAAAGACAACTCAAACAACTAATACAAAATATCTCAAACAACTAATACAAAATATCTCAAACAACCAAAACAACAATCAATACAAAACTTCAAAGTGCCTCAATAAAAAAACATAAAACAGTGGTTAAAAAACTAACAAATAAGTCACTTATAATACTAACAATGTCAATAAAATACAACAAAAATTGCTTTGCTTAGTATGTAAATGTATCAGGCTCCTCCCACTGGAGGTGGGCTTTACCCATGCTCCTCCCCCTCCTACCGGAGCTAAAAGAGGGCGTGAGGAGGGAGGCGGGCTGATTCCACGCTTCTCGCCTTAAAAAGAGCAAAGATAGAGATTTACCAGGACCAAGATTCAAACCCCCAACCTTCCGCATACAAGGCCTCTCCTTTCCTCTTGCGCCACCAGGCTTTTCATACTAATTAGAAACTCGAGGTGATATTTGAAGTTTAAGGGAGAGGTGGCAGGTGAAAAGTTGAAAGTCTACAGCAAACACCTCTCCCCCTGACAGAATGACTGAATCTACTAGATTCACTGATGATCAGGGTTCATTATGACACAACCTTTTTGAGTTTTAGGTTGTTAAAAAAACATCTGATGGAAAAAATAAATAATGCAAAGGATGGTTGGAGAGCAAACAGAGGGATGTTTAATGTTATCAAAACACATATATTCGTTATTGTCATATCTTAAAGTCATTTATCAATGCCAGAAGACCAAAACTAGCAGTTTTAATCAACTAAGAGTGTGAATCTGGCTCAGAGTTCAAACTAAATAAGAGCAATACACTTAAACACAGAATTGATTATGAATATAAAGACAAAGGCTAATTAACTAATTGTTTATGAGTGAGTTAGTCTGCCGAATCTGTAGTGGATGTGTGTAAAGCAGTGTTTTTTAAAGTGGGGTCTAGGGGACCCTCATGGTTCTAAATGGCCCCTTACATGTCTAACTCGGAGAGTGTACACATTGGAACCAAATGGACCACTAATGGTCCATTTGTACACTCTCAGTGATATGAGGGTCATTGACATTAAAATGTCTTAGAAGTAAGGAGTTGGATGATGGATGCAAACCAAAAGACAAACAAGCCAAAATGTGAGAGGGGAGAATGAGAGACTCCAAGAGTAATGAAGACTGCTGTCACTATGCGAGTCAGGAGAGAGTGCAGGACAGAAAGACCAAGGCAGACTAGTTCAGATACAAGTTTTCTTTTTTGTATTATGACAAAAACCAGGGAACACAAGGAGCACGAGAAGAACTAGGAAGGCACTTGCAAGTTTAACTTGTAAAAGCACAAGCAGATAGCCTACATACACCGAATCAAGGAGACTAGATCAAACACTAAGGTTCTCACACAGACAACTACATACAACAAACAGACTGGCAGTGAAGGGCAAACAGAGACCCATTGGAGACACAGGTGCTTATCTATGGACAATCAACACACGATTGGCTAGGGATAAACAAGACACAGGTGAACAACATTTGCAAATGACAAGACAGGACAGGTAGCAGCAAACAGGAAACACTCAGACATCACTACAAAACAAAGGTACACAAGTGTAAATTAAAACTAGAACAAAGAAGATATGCTTACAGATGTAAATCCATGGCACTAGCCCTGAGGAATACTGAACAGCCAAATATTTGCTTGTTTATATGTAAATGAGAGAGAGAGAGAGAGAGAGAGAGAGAGAGAGAGAGAGAGAGAGAGAGAGAGAGAGAGAGAGAGAGAGAGAGAGAGAGAGGGGGGGGGGGGGGGGGGGCACAGGAGTCTATCCCTGTAACATCACTAGACCACAGGGAGCCAGATTGCTCACATGCTGGTGTGCCGTTTCCAGGATTCCAACACATGACCTTATTGTTCAGAGCTCTTCCAACTGAGCTACCCAGACATAAGATGAACATGATGGGTCATTCCCCCAAAATAATTAAAGGCACTTGGCTCATGCACTTTACTAAAAATGTGGGTATAACCCTGTTGTCCTCTTGTCATCAGGATTGTGCGGTGGGTAAAATCTCTCTCTCTCTCTCTCTCTCTCTATTCAGCAAATATTGGAATATTGCATCAGGAATGCGACAAAAACAAAAAACATCTCCATGAATTTAGGCTTCATGGGATGAGTAACTGATAGGAAAAAAAGTTATTTTGGCGGTGAACCGCTACCCCTTTAAATAAACACGCACGCACGCACATATGCAAGCACACACACACACTCACATATGCATGCACGGCACGCACGCACACACACAGTTTTATTCACCCTTCTGAGGTGTCAGTGCTACCCAAACAGGAAGTTTACTTTCTTTTCAAATGTCACTTGAGTGAGATCATTTCCTGTCTGTCCAACAGCCAGCCGGCCGGCGGCGCCTGGTTCACAGTTGTTTTTGTTTGAAATTAAGAGAGGCGGGGTTGATGTAGAAACAAGACCTTTAAAAAAGACCTTTAAGAAACAGTGGGTTAAACAAATGGAGAGCAAGAGACCTGACATGAGCAGAAGAAACACATCATCTGACCTATAGTGAGAATCCCAGATGTTGACGTAGGAAGGGAGTGGAACCAAAAGGGGATTAGCTCCTACTGAAACCCACTGACCCCTCATATCAGTTCCACTTCTATGACATCATGTCGGTCAGTGAACATGTTTAATCCAAAGTATTTTCACAGTCGTGTGTATATTTTTAGTGGTTGTCCCTTTATGATATAAACCCTAACAATGACAGCGTTAATAGAGCTGTTCTTAAAATATCAAACTACAGATTAATGGCCCTTTTAAGCCTTGTTAGCAGAAACCCAGCCTATGTGTAATCGGACAGTGAGAAACAAAAATAATCTTTGAGACATTTCCGGTCAAACACAGCAACAATTAAGGAGAAAACACGATGCATTCCTTTTCAACAAACATTTATTTGTGAATTCTATGACAAACAGGAGGCAATGACAATATTTCATTTTACAAGCTACATGGTTGAGAAAAAATACAACAACCCAACCCTTAAAACCCCCTTCACCCCTTTAAAAAGACACTCGGAACAAATCTTAATCCCCACCCCACCCCAAATCCTGTACTTTCATGTGTTTTATTTTGTTTTCATTTCAAAAAAGCATCTATGTAAAGAAGCAATGTTCATGTTTTTTTTCTATAAAGGGAAAGCTACATACCTCGACAGCATCCTTATGTGGATCGACTGTTGACATTCAGCTTTTCTCAGAGAAGCAAAAGGAGTGATAGAAAGAGTACAAAGGCTGCTCTGTTTTTCTTTTTGCGCTACAATAAGAGGGAATGGTTCTTTATTTAATTTTACATTTACATTTCATTTTCTGTCTTTCATCGCATTCTCCTTTTATTCAAGAGTCAAGCGTGATTTAAAAAGAGACAAGAGTATATTGTATAAAGCAAATATACAAGCAGTCTTTAGGTAATATTGTTATGTCATGTAGTTCTAGGATTACACGGGTACAATGAATGTGGATGGTGAGTGGGAACATGTACTGTAAGAGTTTAAAAGACTGATGGAGTACAGTGGTTTTATTTTGTTAGTCCATGTTGACTGCTAACAGATTTACAGAACTATTGGAAACAGTCAGACTCAATCTATGGCTATTTTTGCCATGCAACCCGTAAGAACTTGAATTGGTTAGTTGTGCCGTGCGACATGTAAAACTGTTCTGTCGTGGCTTCAAGGCCTACAACTAGTTACCTGAGGGGGAGGAGCAAACTTGACGCCTGATTGACAGGCCAAAAAGTCTTGAGAGGTGGAGACAAAATGGGACACCCAAGATGATCTCACAACTTGACCTCATCTTTAATTCAACACTCAAAAGACCAAAGACTGTGTTCTTCAGTGCTGAGAAAAAAGGAAAAAAAGGAAACCCTTAAATATTTAATTTTGTAATCAGGGAAATTTATGATTAATGTACAGCATTTACACTGTTGGAGAACTGTTGTACCGCTCCTATGGAAGGGAGGCCTCATTGTCTCACAAATTGACAATATTCCAAAAACCAGGACACTATTCAGTCTGCATTTCCATTACCCATTTTCTGTGCGTCTTGTTCAGGGGTTGGATTTTATTTTCTCGGATTAATGATTACTAGAGACTGATGCATCCGGCTAGCCTTGTTCCAGATCCTTGAATCGATATTCGCTACTTATTTTCTTTCAACTTTCAAATCAGTAACATCAACAACTTTAGCCCCGCCCGCAAAGGTGGTGATTGGCTTGTGTCTCCAACCTGGAACAGCAAAACACAATTTGAAATGTAGACAAGTGTGACAAGTGGAAATAAGTAGTGAATTCATAGCAATTCATCTAATCATTCAACATAATTCCAACATCAGTCCCAGGAATTTTAGATTAGGGCTGTCTAGTTACGATAGCAAACCGAAACGTATTAAACACATAACCTTAAATTGGAGGCAACTGACCCACAATGTAAAATGGTTTGGTCATCACAAAGTTGAGCATTTTGTCACTGCTGAGCAATTCAGTAAAAACAAAACCTAAGTATAAACAAGACATGAAACACCATTCCCTTTTAATTTATGTAACTACTGTAGTCAACCACACATCTAAGCTAAAGACAATTAGTCGAAACATGTAATCAGATTACTCAGAATCTGAATTGATCTGATTATTACTTCCTATATAGTCTAAGACTATAATGCAGAGATGCATTGAGATGATGTAGTAATGTACTACTTAGTTATATTGGTCAGTAATGTAAAAACTAACCAAATGACTTGCTGATGAAAGTGAAAAGTGGCCTTAATATGATACATTTAATGTGGAATGTTGGTCATTGTGTTTGTAGCTATAAAAGGCAGTTCTGTTGAAGAGGCATGCTGCTGGTTTGCAACTTACGGTTGTACTTAAAATCAGGTTTAGCACACTTACAGTTGAATGCAGAAAAAAACTTCACAGGACAGAGACTAGGAAGGTCTGAGGAACAGTGAAACATCTGAAAGCTGGTATCATTATACTAAGTTGATAATATGGTCAATATGCCGTTTAGAGTCATAAAAGTTACAGTTCAACCAGGACATCTTTGTTGAGGAAAGGCACTGGAGTGACTTTCTCATTAACAATACTGTGTAGTAAATGCCAAAAGGACTGAGGCCCTGGCACACAGATCAGAAACATGAGGACATTATGATGAAAAACACAATACTAAATATCCAATTTAATCCAATTTCCTAACTTCTATCTGAATGTGTCGATCATATGGAGATAATAGGAGGTAGAAGAGGGCTGGTTAACTGAATAGCAACAACTAGCCCTGTAGGAAGGGAGGAAGGGTATGTTCATCCCTGTTAAATAGTTGTAATTCAAATCATGAATTTTCACAAAAGCTTTATACTGACAGTCAAAAGTATCTTGGGTCTAAAATAGCCGTTGTCTATTAAAAGCCAGTTGGATGAAGAGCTAATGTACGTATGATCAGAGAGACTTGCCACAGCTTTAGGAAAACAAGCACTGGCGGCACACTGTAAATCTTACTGTTATTATTTATGCTAGTTTATGCTAGTTTGTGGGATCGGTGGCTCACCAACATAGACACAATTTAAATAAGTCATACAATTACAATCTCTCTGTTGTTATCCAAATTCTATTTTAAGAATTATCTTTAAACATGACATGACATGAAAAGGTGCAACACCAGTTTCCAGAAGTTACTTTATTTAGAAACAAGTTAAATTATCATCTAAAAATGTGTTTTTAGGGAACACAAACTGTAAAGACCAAATGCAAGATTACTTGACTTGTGTGGACCAAAATAGCTGCTCTTCAGCCTAGTATCATAATGTAACAGCAGCATGTGACTGGTCAGACGGTCTATAGCCTGCGGTGAGAGAGGCGGACAAATGATTGGCACTATTAGTCTGTGGTTGTGTCCGGATATACTACTATTCTAGCCTGCATGTGGTGAGACAGCCACTGTGTCAGGAGAGCTGTACTTCTAAATATTACCAGTGCAGTAGGGACAATAAGCATACTGTAGGCCTGATATACAAGTATTAACCATTTAAGCCCTAGTTTCAATATTTTTTCAAAATAGTTTCGAACATTGACTACAAGCTCACACATTGTGAGCTTGTAAACCAGAAATCTTCGCCTATAATGAATGACATGCCCAGTGGGACGCTGGGTTAAAGTGGTTAAGAGAGGACATTTTTGTTTTGAAGGAAATTACTTTAAATTATTTTAATTCCCCATTTTCCCCAGCAGTGAGGATCAAGTTCCTACTGTTGCACTGAACGCCTACAGACAAAACATTGGCCACCGATGAACCACAGCATGGCTGCTGAGCAGCACTGAGGGCTGGATATGATACAGACCAGTCGCTATTAGACTGTGGGTTTACCCAGCTATTCTATTTAAATACAGGCCGCATTACTGTAATGCCCTATTTTAAACTGGCGAGTCATCAGAAGCTATGCTGAGACAGAGAAATACACTAGAGACTGCTGTATAAAAGTAAAATAATGAGAAAGAAAGATGAGAGAGAAAGATGAGATGAGAGAAAGAGCATGGTTGACTGAAGAGAGGGAGAAGAGCGAGAGAGAGGGAAAAAGAAAGCAGAGCGGTTGTTTTTAAAGAGAATACGAGGGGATTAGAATGCCTTGTTGGGAGCAGCTAGCTGAACACACTGCACCATGTACAGTAACTAGCACCATGAGAGTAGATTAGAATAGCTACTATCTAAAAAAACGAAACAAAAAAAACATGTAAAAACTAAACTGAACAAAAATAATTTACTTTGTGGAAATATAATACCCATTGGTATCAAAAGGAAAATATACACTACTGTAAACAAGGGTTTCCCAACCAGTGAGTCGGGTGAGAGAAGTGGGTCTTCAAGATGTTTTGAAAGGATCGTCATGGACAACGAACCCAAACTGGCTCCTTTGTCTTGCGGCAAGGGAGACTTTAGCAAAATAACTGACCAGTTCTGTCTGGGTCATTTGTAACTCCCCATCCTGCCTCCCAGAAAACTATTATTACGGTAATTAAATGGATCCTAATTTGATAGCGATAATGCAGAAGCCAGTTTGAGACCAGTTGAGGACCACCATTAAACCATTATGCCCCTCCCTCCCTGTGTGGTAAGCTACATTACTTCATTATTGCCTGATAAAAGATCTAAATCAATGTACAGAAGAGAAAGAAACAACACAATCCCAACCATTAAATAAAGGCGAGTCGGGGAGCTGACTAAATACACTGTCGGACAGGCACTTTGATGGTTGAAATGACTTGACAGCTGATTAGAGCGAGAGAGAGCAAGAGACACGGGGGGGGGGGCGGGTTGGAAGCAGAGGAGGCCGATATCTCCTCTACTTCAATTTATGGAACCTCTTCTGGACCTTCAGTTTACTAACAAGACTCTTGGGATTGACTGAGGCTTGCTGCAAGTAGGGATTATGAACACTGACATGCTTGTTAGATTTTTTTTCTTAGACTTATGCTTAATTTATACACCATCGCGCCTTGAAAATGACTTGCACGCGACATCGTTGTACTAAGGGGTATGATCTCGCTATAAATATATTACAAGGGACGAGGTCGTCCTGTTTAAAGTAGATATAACTGCATTTTGTAGACATAGTGTACGGGCTCTGGTACAGCACACGCAATGTACACTGTACTGCATTCAGGTCACTGTTCTAGAATCATCACCTTCACTGGTCCTTGGAATGCTGCACCGGCATTCTAGAATTCTGGGAATGCTAGGATGTGTGAAATCATGCCTGTGGCAAATATTCAGATTAATGCATGCACGTATGCATGTGAGTGAGCTCTTGCACACACACACACACACACACGCACGCACGCACACATGCAAGCATTGTAGGACAGTAGAGGGATATGTCTTTGACTTATAAGTTAAAGACATAGCCATTAATTCATGGTACGGGTCATCTGGTAAATACTTGATCAGTCAACTTTCTTTACATCATCTTTACATACTATAATTTAATTATTTGAAACAAAAAGGGGCTTGATTAGCAAATACTTATTCTTTACGCTTAACAACTTGAAACCTCCAAATCTCCACTGGAGGAGAAACAAAATCTGTAAATAAGATTGAGAAATGAAAGATTAAGATTTCCATGTGAAGTAGGTTCTCAGGCCAAACAGGATAACGTGATGTTATCCCTTTCTTTAGAAGAATGAATGGTTTAGAATGTACAATGTGATAAAAAGCTATGGATACCAAACAGCAAACAATGGCAGCTGGCCTGATCTGAGATCAATCCAATGTTCTTGTTCATAATTAGAGTCTTAGTAGTCCAAAATCCATATGTAGTCCAATAGTCTGTGTCAGGCTGGGAAACATAGTCCAATAATCCTTGAGTTTTCTTGTCTGTGGTCCCATAAGGATGACAGATGTAGAAATATTCAACATTCAGTCAAAGTTGCACTTTATCTGTTGTTACATAAGTTGGAGACAGCTGTCAATAGAGACGTGTGACAGTCCATTGGTGTTCTAGTAACTAGAGAGACCATCCAGATGTCTGACAACTATTGCAGTTGAAGGTTTGACAGAAATTGTATAAGTGTCCTTGAGCAAGACAATGAGCCCCCAACTGTTGTTCTGGATGCATGCATCAGCTAAATGTCTAGAATCTATGACTGCAACCATCAACGCTTCAAAATGACACTTCCCGTCATTCCTTGTTTGTATGACACAGTTTAACGATCAGTGGGCGACTCCATCTCTGTTGTTGTTCAGATCGAGAGCGACACAACTGGTTAATTTCCTACGAGTGACAGAAAAAAAGGTGCTAATAGAATTCAAAGGACTCTTCTGGGGTGAGCACTTGCCCACTTAGCGTACAAGTCACAAAGAACACATTCAAATGATGTTAATTTAACTCTGAGAGTTGTGTACGCTCTCAGTTAAACATGGATAAATTATCACTGCAGATTTTACAGTGTAAGAAGAATTACATACTTTCAAAGCATATTAATATTAGTTTGCATATTCAAACGGACATTCATTTAAATAGGCAAACCAGCTGATGTGCCTCAGATCTGTGCCCTCCTCCCATTCCTTCCTTGAAGCTTTTTATTTTCCTTCCTTCCTGTTTGTCCATGTGCGAATCCAAGATGGCTGCCAACAGATTACAGTGTTGACAACATGACATCATGACGGTAGATTCTGAACAAAGTTGTCCAAAGCCATCTATATGAGTTGTTGCCACTTCACTGCAAACTGATGTCCTCTCCATGGAGGGATAAAAATATATAGTGATCTGAACATGAATAGACAGAGTTGTATTAAGGTTTTGTTGAAGGTCCAGTCCTGACATCATACTTCTGCTTGTAAGACTGTCCCAAGTTCATAGAGTTGTTGTTTAGCACTGTGTGTGTGTGTGTGTGTGTGTGTGTGTGTGTGTGTGAGTGATAGGTAAATGCATGTAAGCATGTTACATAGTTTTTGAGCTGTTCTGCTGGTAGTTTTGTGACGGTTTGGGTCATTCGAAGCAGAACTCTTGTTAAGGGGGTGTCTTCAGTCCTCCCCGTCCTTGGCATTAGAATGGTCTGACCCGGCTTAGGTCCAAGCGTGTGTGTGTGCGCGTGCGCGTGCGTGTGCGTGTGCGTGTGTGTGTGTGTGTGTGTGTGTGTGTGTGTGTGTGTGTGTGTGCGCGTGCGTTTATGAGTGGCAGTGAGCCTGTGAGGCAGTATGTACAGTGTGCTAGCTGCAGTGGCAGATTTAGATACTGGTGACATGGGCAGCCTCCCAGGGGAGCCTCTTGCACATAAAACAAATTTGGAAGTGACATTTTTACAATCAGCTTTCTGTCGCTCATTTGCACATCACATCATTGATATCATGTCACCTTGTGGGTCAATTAACCTAGTAGGAGCTGGCGTCGTACCTCTAGTTTGTGAGCTAGGAAAGCTACTGCCTGGGAATGTCGCCCCCTCAGCGAGATGGGGAGGGGCAACGTTGACACATCTGGCCTCCCCACTGGACGCCCAAATCTATCAAATAGTAAACCTCTAACTTTGTACAGTACTAATGCTATTAGTAAAATCTTTCAAATGGGGAGGCTGCCCAGGGCAGCGTACACACTAAAACAGCCACTGGCTAGCTGTGTTTGTGGGGGTTGTATTTGTATGTGTTGGTGTGGCAGAGTGGCAGTGTGCTTGTGCAGTAGTTTGCAGGTTTGTATGTACATGCCAGGAGTGCATCTGTGTGCCTAATGTGTATGTCTTTATGTGTCTTTGTGGTAGGCAGTACACATGTAAATGTTTTTGTTTTTTTTGCAGTGTTGGGGAAGTTACTTTCAAAATGTAATTTAATTACATATCTACTTTCAATTAAAAGTAATATGAAAAGTAAGTAATGTTACATTACAATACTAAGTAATGTGTTATAATATAACACATTACTTTAGCAAAACACCCTCAAATGAAGTGCAAAATGTCTAGGCATAATATGAAATGGAAGAGGGGAGGCTAAATGGAATAATGGTATTGGTATTCAAATGCTATTTTAGCAAACAAAATGTAAATATCATGATGAAACACAAACAACTGAGAAGCCGCAGTGTCCTCTTCCAGTGCAGGGTATACATTTAGAAAAAGTTATAAAAGTCTCAATAGAGAATGGACAGACTGCATTGTCATTAACAGTGTGCATGATTTAGAAGCTTAAAAAAAACCTATAAATAACCGTTTCTGAAAGTAATGCATTACTTGGCATAGTAATTGTAGTATTACTTTACCACTTATGAAAGTTTACGTAATGCATTACTTACTAGTTGTACGCTGGTGTTGCATGGCGTAAACAGCAGATATACAAGCTCACAACGTGTCACATTTGTGACACGTTGTGAGCTTGTAGATCTGCTATTTACTGAGCACGACACCAGCACGCAACTAAGTATAACTGAGGCTTAATGCGTTACCCCCAACACTGTTGTTTAGTTGACATGTGTTAACTTGCCATGGCAGTAGTGAACTCTGTACGCAGAAAAATCCTCAGCCTTGATTTAACTGGGAGATATACATTTGTACACATTGAGTGTTAAATTAACACTGAGGATTTTACAGTGTACGCATTGTGTGTGTGTGTGTGTGTGTGTGTGAGTGTGTGTTTTGTTGTGCGTATGGCAGTAGATGCGCCGTCACTCATTGCAGGCATCCATTCTTTCCTCAGTTGCCGCGGGAGACTCTTGTGGGCGGTGCTTGCACTGGCCCAGCGAATGGCGCGTGGCGGATCTCGACGGGCGGACGAAGCAAGTGGCGAGGGACTGAGCCGCACAATCACAGGCGCCGTCCTGAGGAAATGGAGGACAGTTTTGTTGGATGATTAATGTTTCTACTGAATATCAGCTACATCACAAAGTTTCCACATTTATAATGTGATAAAATATTATATACTGTATTATATATCTTTATTTTCTGGTTGTGATTTTAGGAGCTCCTGTATGGTGGGTACACTATCATTAATCAATTTGATTTACTGCTTCTGTGCGTAATGCTTTTATGCTCAAATTCAGTGTGTGTGTGTGCATATAATATATGCACACACACACGCTGAACAAATATTATTTGTGAATATTTCTAGATGAATACCGTATTTCCCCAAATAGTGGCCCGGGCGTTTATTTCACAAAGTCGACTTGGGCCCCGGCCGTTTATAAGAACCAGGCGGCTATTTGCTGTCGGGCGGTTTAACTATCGATTACTTTCCTACAGATTATTTTATCAATTCCTTTTTGATTAATCAAAGAAGTGCACTTTTTAAAAATACATATAATATATATTTTTAATACATCAATGAATCACCGCAAATATTTATTTATTGATTTTGTATAATCAACTAAATCGATTAGTCTGATTAAACAATTAAGCCCTAGTTTATCGTTGTACACAGTGTTGTGCAAACAATTGTGGAAATAGCTGATCTACAAACTCAACACATTGCATAATGTGTATTGTGCGCTTATACTTATTGTTTTTTTACAATACTTTTGCTACTAGTATTTAAAAGAAATACAAAAATATTTTATTTTATTGTATTGATTAATGTGACTAGTTTGATTAACAGTTGCATCCCTTGTGTGTTTGTGGCTCTCTGAGTGTATGCATGCACATGTTTACAGTATGTGTCCACATCTTATGGATGTGTTGTTCTCAGTACAAATTTGTATCAGCTGGATGTTATAAAATGCATGTACCTGTATAGTGTTTGCGTCCACAGCTCTCACCTCCATCACCACAGCCCCTACTGCTACCACGCTGCTGCTGGTCTCCTTCCCTCCTCCTACAATCTCCTCCCGGGCTGCGTGCCGCATAAACCGCTTGTTAACAATCCTGGTCACATTGTCACTGCCTCCGCCCAGGCCGGCCAGAGCACCCAGCCCTCCGGCCACTCCTACAGCCACTGACACACACTCCGGCTTGGGTTCGTCCATTCCTCCGAGACCGCCCAGGACCCCCGGAGGACCTCCGAGGTTGCCAAGGGCGTCTCTGGGCGACCTGTCCCCAGGCAGGGTGATGCCTCCTTGGCTTCGGCTGCTGCTGACGTTCCTGAAGAACTCCTGAACCAAGACTCCATAGCGATTAGATCCGGGTTCGGATCCGCAGGCCGGAGCCCCGGAGGGTTTGCCTGCGGCTGGAGGCTGCCGTGCTGGACTGGCTCCTTGGCTGCTGGAGGCTAATGAGAGAAGAGATTTGATTTAGACTCTAAACCATGTGAATGCTCCCTCTAAACTTTAGAGGGATAAAATAAGCCTGGCAGACCCTGGTCAACGAAGTATAGGGTTTAAATGGTTAAGTAAGGAATCAATGAATCAATCAATGAATCAATCAATCTACCTCCTGTGTCGCCCCTCCAGAGGGACTCCACACTTCCAGAGTGTTCAACCACACTGAAGAGGCTGGAGAGGCCATCGTTGAGACCACTGAGGACAGGACTGTCCCTGGTGGTGGTGGAGCGCGCCCAGGCAGAGCCTCCACCTAGGGGCCTCTGCTGGAGGTTCCACAGGCTGCGGTCCCTGGAGGTGGACGAGACTCCATCCAGTCTAGAGGTGGAGCCTAAGGAGAGAGGAGAGGAACATACTGTACATGATATGCACATACATGCACATGTACCGTACATGCACAAACGCATACTTCCAAACTCTTCATGCGTTCCCAACAGGTATACCTGTTTACTCTAGTAAATTATAATCCTCAGTACCTGAGGACACTCGTCGCTGTAGTTTGGGAGAGCCGTATTTAGGCGAACAGCAGGGTCTGTCGATGCGGCCGTGAACCTTGTCCAGTGAGGAGGAGATCTGTCGGGACCGGGCCGACGCCAGAGAGTTGGTGGTGGTCGCTGACGAGGGCCGAGGAGACCAGGCTTTGCCGTGAAACCCCCTGCTACTGGGCAGGTTGTCGGTTTGAAGCCCAACACTGACGTACTGGGCTGCAGTCTGTGTGGCTCTGGTCGCTACGCCCACCGCCTGGTACAGTAGGCAGAGGTAAAGAGAGAGGGTGTGAGAGAGACAGAGAGAGAGAGGGAGAGATAAAGAGAGAGAGAGAAGGAGAGAGAGAGGGAGAGAGAGATCCATCAAAATCACACATCTAATTTAAAAATAAAAAAAAATGGTGAGAGGATATAGTTGAAAAACAGTGATGGAAAAAGAAAACATTTTGAAAAAAATAAACAAATTAAAAATCACTAAAGAAATAGTCACCTGACTTCCGGGTTCCTTGCTGGATTTCCTCTCCAGGGAGGAGGAGCGGATGGCCTGTCGGACACAGTTGGTCATCTCCTTCATGTCATCACTCAGGTTGGCTGAGATCTCGCCCATCTCCAGGCCGTGGAACGCCGAGGAGGCCGCCATTCCCTCCACCACGCCATTAGCCGAGCTGGGAATCGAACTCACGACACTCGCACTTCTGCTCTCCAACAGCTCCCTGTGGTGTTTGGACAGCGAGCTCAGCCACTGCTCATATGAGGAAGAGCACGGAGAGAGGGGTGATGAGGGCGGTTGTTGCTGCTGCTGGACCTCGCAGGCGTCTGTTCCCACCAATTCCCCGTCAACTGGGCTGCTCAGCCCCACAAAGGAGCTGCCGTTCTGGGTGTGCTCCAGTGCGCTGGCTTCCTGGCTCCTTCTCTGGGACTCCATGCGTCGCATGGCCGGGGGGCTGTAGTAGATGCGGATCCCTGTGCGGTCCGGCGCGGTGTAGCTACGCTGGACTGACTCCATGTCCAGTTCTGAGGCCTCTCTGCTGCTGCACGGGCCACTCGGGCCGTCCCAGGTTTTACTGCTGTCCTCAACCTCTGGTGTCTGAGAGACAGAGAAGAGGGAAATATGATTGATCCAAATTTTAATGTAATTTCCTCTCCAGTATCATTTCCATTCCATGTTTTAAAATTTCTCAGAAAGAAATTATCGCTGAAAGCGCAGAGCGCAGCGTATGTTTTGAATTGTTTACAATGGAAGCACCATGTCTGAGGAAACCCTGTGACGAGGCGCTGAGCGGTTAGTTTGTGCTTAAATGGTCTATACATTTTTATGTAAGAAGAATCATGTATGACTGCAACAGCCTGCAATCTAATCTTATCTGACTTGATCTCACACCTCATTGGTCAGGTAGGTCCAGTTCTTCCTGGTGAAGTCATGCAGCTCTGGGCGAACCAGGAGAGGAGGCTGGACTGAAAACAGGCTTTTTCCTTCCTGACAGGCGGTTCCATTGACCTCTGACTTCTCCAGCTCTGACACGGAGGTTAGGGACTTAGTCCTGACAGAGAACAATGGATGTGTTGATGGAAATTACACAAATACATTAGACAGTCACAGTGTGTGTTACATTTTCACGTTTTACCAGTTATTCTGTGCACCTGCTGCAGATTTAAATGTAATAGTTTAGAAACAGGTTAACCAACCTAAACCCCAGCATCCGTAGTCTGGGGAAAACCTTCGCAGAAAATAGCAGATCTACAAGCTTACGGCACATCGCGATGCGTTGTAAGCTTGTAGATTGGCTATTTTCTGCAAAGATATTTAATGTAGAGCCAAAACTGAAAATACACTAGTATAGAGCCCTGAGGGACTCCGCTCAACAACACACGGTTTTAATGAGCACTGGTACCTTGGTGAGGCGGCTCCGTTGGTGAGTGTGTCCGGTAAGGATTCTCCTTCAGATGACTTCTCTGCTTTGGACTGGAAGGGTACAGAAGACAAAAACTCATTATTACATTACTTGTTAATAACATTAATTTTCAAAGATCCCTGGACAAATTAATCGATCTTCACTTGTATGGTCAGATTTTGTTCTCACATTTCCCACATGTGAATACACACTAATGCACACACACACACACACACACACACACACACACACACACACACACACACACACACACACACACACACACACACACACACACACACACACACACACACACACACACACACACACACACACACACACACACACACACACACACACACAAGAGTGAATTACAGCTAAATTACAAGTTCTGCCAAATTTC